>NW_027494584.1:0-322957 GCF_021521415.1 Bidens hawaiensis
CTTTCTGATGATGTTGTCCAGGATTACAATGTAAATGATGTGGAGGTGAATACTGATGAGAATGATACTGAGGGTGAAATTAATGTTGGCATTGTGGTTGAGACTACTATGGAGAATGTAGGTGAGAAGGAGAATGGAGTAAATGAAAGTGTGAAAGGCGGGAATGATGAGAACTTAACTAATATACAAACTGATAAAATAGTTGAGGCTGACAACGTCACTGAGGACATGGTGAGCTTAGGTGAGACTCTAGCCTTGACCGACAAAACTGAAGAGCTGAATGATGATATGAATGAAGTAACCTCCAAAGAAAAAGAAGTTGATGACGAATTGAATGATCTAATTAAAGATATTGGTGACTTCTCAAATGACTTCCCACCCACAGTGGTGAGGGAAGTAGGTCCATCTATACTGAAGAAAATTGAAAATGAAAGGAGGAGAATCAAGGGGAAGGCAGTTGTTGAACATGAAGGCCAGCTGCAACCCTTGAAACATAAAAGAGTTGAGCCTAATGATGAGGTATTATTTGTTGATGAAACAATTGAAGAAGGGATTAAGAGGCATGACAAGATTGTGGGAGAATGGATTCAAATGGAAATGATTAATAGATTTTTGACTAACAAAGAAATGGAGGAACAAAGAATTTTATTGGAAGAGTGTGAAGTTAAGGGTGAAATTGATTAAGAAGTTATTTTGAAGGGTTATTGAGGTTGCAGCAAGCAGAAGATGCTGAAAATGCTCTTGCTATTGTCATTTATCAATTCCAACAACCCAAAATCCTTTAGACTAATCCCAAAACCACTGAGCCTAATTCTAATATTCCCACTGTTGAACCTGTAGTTGAAAAATCTGATATGCAGTTGGTAATTGATTTGGGTGCAAAGACTATTCAAGATGAAATGATAACGAAAGCCAGTGAAATGATGAATCAGAGCTTAATTGATGAGACTAAGAAAGATGAAAAGAGCTAGCCGACTAATTTGGGGTTGGAAACAATCCTGAAGAGGCTATGCCCATGGAAAAGAAAAGAACCATAAATGTTGCACCTTTGCAGGTTGTGAAGCCTGATGATTATATGAATGAGCCCCGGATTTATGATCTAAATGACTTGACTGATGCTGAAGATGATGAATTTGATGAAAACAAAGAAGAGGCTCATTATTCTCCCCGTGTGGATTTAACATATATTCACATGGAAAATATTCAAGCCATACTGGATGAGCTGAAGAGAGAAGATCCCAGGATTATAAATTTAATGGGATATACCTTTGAATTTGAGAATTTAGCGGTTTTGACTGAAGAGGAGTTGAACTCTCTTCTTGAAAAAAAGAGAGACGAACTCAGAAAATTAAGAGAGAAGAGAAACAGAAATACACAAAAGTATCTTGCTTATCTAAGACTCCACAACTTCTCAGACAAACAATTAAGCGATATGAGTTATGATGATCTTGAGTCTGTATACAAGTCTACGCAAGAAATAGTTCATGAGGATGAAAAGAAAAGAATTCTAAAGAAATATTCAGATGATCAAAAACAATCTGATGAAATATTTAGCGGATTTGGAGGTAAATTGTAACGCCCTGAAATTCGATTGGTAAACTAGGATCGTGAAATCATCGGAAACTATAGACTTTGGGATTTTGGACGATAAGTTCGGAACCCATATCATTGGAAAAATCTGCTTTTATCATTTAAAATGTTTATTTTATAAAACGACATTTACGCCTGAAAAATATTAATTTTTATGCTTTCGAAAAATTAAATGTTCTTATTTAAAAAGATTTCAAATAATTATTCGGAAAATGGTTTTATAAAAGTTTTGCTGAAAAAGTTTTAGTTTGTTTAAAAACTTATGAACTCGACTAGTCTTGACCCGTCGGTAGCCTAAACCCGAACCCGAGTCACCCGAGTATTTAAGCGGAAAATCAAGTATTCTTACACCATCTCTTTCATTTCCACCAACACTTCCCACCCAAACACTCTCATTCTAGAGAGAGAAACTAGAGAGAGAAAGTCTTCAAACTTCAAATCCGAGTCCACAAATCTGTTTGTTGTTATTCTTGGTAAGATCTTCTTGAAAATCATCCATTTTCATAACCATTTTCGGCCTCAAATCGAGCAAAAACACCCACTTTCGTTTCTAGAGTTTTCGGGTCAAAAACCGTCTTGTTTTGGTGTCAAAATGCAGGCTTTTGTGTTTAAAATCACTAGGAATCGATAGCCCTTTCAATCCCGAGCATTTCCATGTCAAAAACTTCGATTTTGGGTCAAAAATCTGGAAAATCTGAAAAACCCGTAGGTTTCTCCGTCGCCCAGCTTGAAGGAGTCGAATCAGACTCATTCGATCGAACCAGTCGATCGAATCAGTCCAGTCGATCGAATCAGTTCAGTCGATCGAATAGGAAAGCAACCGAATGGTCTCCAACTCATTCGACCGAATGAGTTTCGTATTCGATCGAACGAGTGTCTATTCGATCGAACAAGTTCCATGTTCGACCGAACGAGTTTTTCCAACTGGTTCGACCAAATGTGTTTCTAGTTCGATCGAGTGTGCCACAGATTCGATCGAATGTGTGTCTATTCGATCGAACGTGTTCCTATTCGATCGAATCAAGCCAGAACCAAGCTGTTTCGTCTTTAAAACCCAGTTTTTGCTCGAGGCCGCGTAAGCTCGTTTTCTTAGACTTATAGCACGTTGTTAACCTTATATTTATGTTCAACTCTAGGCTAAGGAGATCTATTGTAGCACCATCCTAACCCGAGATCAAGGTGAGTTCATAGCCCCTATTTAAGCTTTTCAAAACTATGGGGTGGAAACATGGTAACTTTACACGTTTGGATAAAAAAATCATTTATGCAAACACTCTTTAAACTATAAACTTTTGGATTTCTACACACGTGCGGAAATCCACAAGCTTTTTAAGAATCTATAAACTTTGGAAATCTATGAACATGGGGAAAACCCATCAACTTATGGATATCTAAGAACATTGGAAATCAATGAGTATGGGAAATTCTATGAACATTGACATCATGGGAAATGGGAATCATATTCATATCATCATAGTCATTGTGTCAGCATGGAAATCTAGAGATCAAAGCATCATGAGTTGAATTGGACGCGAGAGTTTATTCTACTCTCGGTAGAACTCGCGACCATGAGTGGCATTCTATTCTCGGTGGCACTCGTAACTCATGGGATTTCATACTAGTCTCGGTGAAATCCATAACTCTTGAGGACCTATACTAGTCTCGGTAGGGACCAAGGGAACCCAGGATTCTTTGGGGAGTCTATCCTACTCTCGGTAGAACCTAGCTGAGTCCTGGATGACAAGAACGAGGTAGTCTTGGTTTAAGTCTTGCGTGGGATCAATCAAGTCTTGTGTGATCATTGAGTTTCATCTTCATTCATCATCATCATCATTTATTCACCATCATCTTGGATACTAGTAAACTGTGGGATCTTGGTGTTGGTTTATCTAGTAAACTTAGCATGCTCAAATCTATATGTCCTTATTTATGCTTAACTGCTATGTGCTACATGTATCGTTGGGAGACCACAAATCTTTGAGTAATCTTATCACAAACGACTCTAATGGGAGAATAATAAGCCCGCTGAGAGTCCAGGAGAACATTTCATGTTTTACTTACTACAAAAACCTCTTTGGGAAAACCAAGAGCCCTTTTCTTACAAACCATCTTAAAACCGGGTATTATATCCAAACATAGTAGTATAAGTTGTAGGAGTGGTGGGTTAGCCGCAGGTACACCCTATATATAAACCCCTACAACCTATACTAGTATGTTTGTGTATAAACTCTTTTTCTTTAAACCTATGAATTCACTCATCTACTTTATGTAGTTGACAGTTTGTTACATGTTTTCAGGAAATAATGCAGCAAGAAATCCCTAGCAAGTTTAGAGGCCTTAGAGAGATGAAGGCTAGTCTAGGAGTTGTTTGGAAACTTGATATTTTGTATTAAAACAGTTTGTTTCATGTTACCTGGATGGTGTAATATTTGACATTTTGGTTATGTTTATGCATTTAGACTTTTATACTATTGTGCTCAACAATCACGACTTAGTCGCCGCGCCTCGATTATTCCGCCATCACGATCGGGGTGTGACAGATTGGTATCAGAGCCAGTGGTTATAGGGAATTAGGAAACCGACCTAGACTATAACCTAGGATCCTTGACTCTAGATAGCTCATGCATCACAATCACATGTCTACACTTATATACGTGCTGCGTGCTTATGTGTTGTATATTAACTGTTAATCTCTTGAGCCATGTCATTCTGTGTTCTTGGTATAATCTATGTCCTCTATTCTTAATCTTTGGCGTGTCATCGATTCTATCTAACGCTCGTTTTTTTTTTCGTTTTGTCAAGAATGCCTCCCAGACGTGCACCCGCCCCCTTGGACTCCGCTGATCTAGCCAACCTTATAGCCCAGCAGATCGCGGCTGTGTTACCAGGCATGGTAACAGCCATCAGCCAGGGGCTGAGGCAAGAAGGAACCTCTGGGGCCAACCAAATTCCAGCTCAGAACGCAAATGAACCAGCAAATAAGCCATACAAGGACTTCATGGCTACCAAACCCACCAGCTTCAGCGGTTCAGAAGGCGCCGTTGGTCTCCTCCAGTGGATCGAAAAGTTGGAGGCTGCCTTTGTTATTAGCTCGTGCCCTGAGACACTGAAGGTCACGCACGCGGCAAGCATGTTGTCTAAACGCGCGCTGACCTGGTGGAACAACGAGATAAGAACCCGCGGGCGTGAGGCTGCCTTGGCCATGACCTGGTCGGAATTCGTAGCTTTGGTTACCCGCGAGTTCGTACCTCGCAGTGAGGTGCAGAAACTTGAAGCTGAGTTTTGGGTGCACAGAATGACGGGCGCTGATCACCAAGGGTACACGGAGCGTTTTCACGAGCTCTCCCTTCTCGTACCACACTTGGTCACCCCTCCCTCCCGGGCTATTGAGCTTTACATCAATGGCCTACCTGACACTGTCCGTGGAATCGTTATCGGGGCTGACCCATCAACCCTACAAGCGGCCATTGAACTAGCTGCCCGACTGACCCAGGACCAGGTTAAGACTGGGGTCCTAGCCAA
This sequence comes from Bidens hawaiensis, assembly GCF_021521415.1. Classification (NCBI taxonomy): domain Eukaryota; kingdom Viridiplantae; phylum Streptophyta; class Magnoliopsida; order Asterales; family Asteraceae; genus Bidens; species Bidens hawaiensis. The sequence goes on from NW_027494584.1 coordinate 5,113, forward strand.
AGGTACGGGCAAGGCCGCCGAGGGCTCATCCAAAAAGATCAACCGCATCAAAAAGCGTAAGGCTAGCAGTTACGCGATGGTTACTCCCGCAACCCCAATCAGCTCTGTCGCACCTGCTCCCACCCCTTCTGGAAGGCCAAAGAGGGAGTACACTGGGGTTCACCCCATGTGCGGCACTTGCCAATTTCATCACCCTGCCGGAACCCCGTGCTGGAAATGCACGAACTGTGGGCGTTTGGGGCACCTAGCGGAACGCTGCAGATTTCAAGGTAATCAACTGGCAATACAGAGCAGCAGTTCCCAACCCAGCAACACTCGAGGCTGTTTCGAGTGTGGAGCCACGGACCACTTCAAGAGCAGGTGTCCTCGTCTTGCAAATCTTCCTCCGGCCCGAGGCCGAGCCTTTACTATTGGCGCTGCTGAAGCTCGCCAAAATCCTGACGTCATTACTGGTACGTTCATTCTCAACAATCTCTGGGTTTCTATTCTATTTGATACGGGTGCAGATAGAAGTTTTATTTCTAGCGCATTGGTCCCATTGCTTAATCTAGGAACCTCTGTCTTAGACCCCGCTTTCTCTGTCGAATTGGCAAACGGAGAGTCTACCCAAGTGAACGAAATCGTTCGCAATTGCACGCTTACGTTTGATCAGACGCCTCTTAGCATTGACCTCATCCCTATGCAATTAGGAAGTTTCGATGTAATTGTTGGGATGGATTGGTTGTCCATCAACCACGCGGAAGTGGTGTGTGCTGAGAAGCTCATTCGCGTTCCTTGTTCTTCTGGCGAGTCCATAATTATTCAAGGAGAAAGATCAGGTAGATGTCTGAAATTAATCTCCTGCTTTAAAGCTCGGCGATGCCTTCGAAAGAAGTGTCTCGCCTTCCTAGCTCATGTCTCCATCAAGAAATCTTTGGGGAAGAAGCTCTCTGATGTCCCCGTCGTGCGTGAATTTCCAGACGTTTTTCCTAAAGACTTACCCGGACTACCTCCTAGCCGACAAGTCGAATTCCGCATCGAATTAGTTCCCGGTGCAACCCCCGTGGCAAAATCTCCGTATCGTTTGGCTCCGTCAGAAATGCAGGAATTATCGAGCCAGCTACAGGAACTACTAGACAAGGGTTTTATTCGCCCTAGTTCATCTCCATGGGGAGCTCCAGTCCTCTTCGTCAAGAAGAAGGACGGATCTTTCCGGATGTGCATAGACTATCGTGAGCTTAACAAACTCACGGTCAAGAATCGGTATCCATTACCAAGGATTGACGATCTTTTCGACCAGCTGCAAGGAGCCACTTACTTTTCCAAGATCGACCTACGCTCAGGTTATCACCAAGTACGCGTCATGGAGGACGACATCGCGAAAACCGCTTTCAGAACTCGTTATGGACACTACGAGTTCCTAGTCATGCCTTTTGGTTTGACGAATGCCCCTGCGGTGTTCATGGATCTCATGAATCGCGTTTGTCGTCCATACCTGGACCAGTTTGTTATCGTCTTCATTGACGATATTCTCGTTTATTCCCGCTCTAAAGCCGACCATGAGCTTCATCTCAGGCTTACCTTGGATCTGCTGAGGAAAGAGCAACTCTACGCCAAATTCTCCAAATGCGAATTCTGGCTAAGGGAAGTTCAATTCTTAGGTCACATCATTAACAAGGAAGGCATTCATGTCGACCCTGCCAAGATTGAAGCCATCAAAAATTGGGGAGCGCCTACAACGCCAACCGAAATTCGTTCATTTCTTGGTTTAGCTGGGTACTACCGTCGATTCATCTCGAACTTTTCAAAGATCGTATTGCCTCTCACAATGTTAACTCAAAAAGGGGAACCGTTCATTTGGAGCCAAGAGCAGGAAGAGGCTTTCCAAACATTGAAACATAAACTCTGTCATGCACCAATCCTGTCACTTCCTGAGGGTAACGATGATTTTGTTGTTTATTGCGACGCCTCGAGCCAAGGTCTAGGCTGCGTCTTAATGCAACGCGGTAAGGTCATCGCTTACGCCTCGCGTCAACTCAAGAGTCATGAGAGGAATTATGTCACTCATGACTTGGAATTGGGTGCTGTGGTCTTTGCCTTAAAAATATGGAGACACTACCTATACGGTACGAAATGTGTCATCTTCACCGACCACAAGAGCCTACAACACATCCTCAATCAAAGGGAGCTAAACATGCGACAACGTCGATGGGTTGAACTCCTAAGTGACTATGACTGCGAAATCCGCTACCACCCTGGAAAGGCTAACGTAGTGGCTGACGCGTTAAGTCGCAAGGAAAGGACCCAGTTGCATGCGATCCGTATTCAGTCCAATCTTCCCTCCATGGTTCTTGAAGCTCAAAAGCAAGCGATTGCTGGTGGTGATCTCAAAAATATGCTATCTTGCGGTGCCGAACGGAAGTTTGAAACCAAGTCTGATGGTATACTTTACTACTTAAATCGCATGTGGATTCCAAACTCTGAACCACTTCGAGAACTCATCCTGAACGAAGCGCACAAATCCAGATACTCTATTCACCCAGGCAGTGATAAAATGTATCAGAATCTCAAGTCTCACTTCTGGTGGCCGGGTATGAAGAAAGTCATAGCTTTGTACGTCGGTAGATGTCTAACATGCTCGCGGATCAAGACTGAACATCAGAGACCATCTGGCCTGCTACAGCAACCGATCATACCGCAGTGGAAGTGGGACGAAGTCGCTATGGACTTCATTACCAAACTCCCGCGGACACCCAGCGGTTATGACACGATTTGGGTTATCGTGGATTACTTGACCAAGTCTGCCCATTTTCTCCCTGTCCGCGAGGACTACACTACGGAGAAGCTGGCGCGGATTTACATTCGTGAGATCGTAACCCGTCACGGTGTGCCTAAGGGCATCACGTCTGACCGTGACCCCTCTTTTGCGTCAAGGTTCTGGAAGTCATTTCAGAAAGCCTTTGGGACAAGTGTGAAACTTAGCTCTGCCTATCATCCTGAAACGGACGGTCAGAGCGAAAGGACCATACAAACCCTGGAGGATATGCTCAGAGCCTGTATCCTTGAATTCGGTAGTAGCTGGGAGACTCACCTTCCTCTTGCAGAGTTCTCATACAATAACAGCTATCATGCTACCATCAAATGCGCACCATTCGAGGCACTCTATGGCAGGAAATGTCGTTCTCCACTGTGTTGGTCCGAGACCGGAGATTCTCAAATCCTCGGCCCGGAACTGATACAGGAAACCACTGACAGTATCGCCATCATCCAGCAAAGACTTAAGGACGCCCGCTGTCGACACAAGTATTACGCTGACAAACGCCGCAAACCTCTGGAGTTCCAAATAGGCGATCGCGTAATGCTCAAAGTTTCCCCCTGGAAGGGCATTGTTCGCTTCGGGAAAAAGGGAAAGTTTGCTCCAAGGTACGTAGGACCTTTCAAGATCATCGAAAAGGTCGGACCCGTAGCCTATCGCTTGGAATTGCCTCCAGAACTCAGCCGTGTTCACAACGTTTTTCATGTGTCGCAACTCAAAAAGTGCCTCGTTGACGAGACCGCTCAAATCCCGATCGACACGGTTCGCATCGACGACAAACTACACTTTGTTGAGGAACCTGTCGAGATCCTAGATCGAGAAGTCAAAAGGACTAAGCGAAGCCGGATACCCATAGTCAAGGTACGTTGGAACAACCATCGTGGACCCGAGTTCACATGGGAGCGAGAGGTTAAGATGAAGGAGGAATACCCTCATCTGTTCGCATAGTCATCATCTTTGTAATTCTAGAAATCTTGGAGACTATGTAATCGTAATCATGTAATCAGGGACCAATATCAATCAATGAAGTATCATGTTGTTCCTATTTGCTTATAAATATTCTCTTATTTGCATAACACCAAGTTTGGCTACCCATGACTCGTGCTGGAAAACACAAGTTGTGCATACTTAATCATGTAAACATTGGGGTAAACTATGTATCATTGAGCCAAAATTTGTCATCATTCTAGCATTCATGAAGCATGGTTGTGGGTGTGTGTGTGGTGTCGTGTCGATTTTTCTAGCCGCACACAATGGAGTTTATACATTGATACAAGGTGAACTCGTAATTATAGTCCGGAATATAATTACATCAAGTTCACAGGTGTATACGTGTATAAACAATATGCTATTGTGTAACTATGAGTCATGAACTCAAGCTTCGTGTAGGGAATTAATCAATGAATGTTGAAGGAGTGGTGGGTTAGCCGCTGGTACACCCTATACATAAACCCCTTCGGCACAAGTTGATTATGTCTGAAGCGAGACTTGGAATTAGGGACTCATAGTTAGCGTGGCAGCTGTGAGGCGTTAAATTCAAGAGTTATTGAGGGAATTATTCATTGGAGATTGAAGGAGTGGTGGGTTAGCCGCTGGTACACCCTATATATAAACCCCTTCAATCCGAAATGAATATGTCTGATGTAAAGCTTGAAGGTGATGCCTTGTAGTGGAAAATAGTGTGTCGTCCTGTGTGTCATTGAACTAATAGGAGTCGAAAGAAACACCCAAGTGGAGTTGAGGGAGTGGTGGGTTAGCCGCTGGTACACCCTATATATAAACCCCTTCAACTTGATTTGGGTGGTATCCAAGACGAAAATTAGGGGTAGTGGCGCATAGTGGTCATCATGGGATCATTTGATCTAAAACATCATTGCATCAACTATACTAAGTTCTAAATTTCGGGACGAAATTCCTCTAAATTGGGGAGAATGTAACGCCCTGAAATTCGATTGGTAAACTAGGATCGTGAAATCATCGGAAACTATAGACTTTGGGATTTTGGACGATAAGTTCGGAACCCATATCATTGGAAAAATCTGCTTTTATCATTTAAAATGTTTATTTTATAAAACGACATTTACGCCTGAAAAATATTAATTTTTATGCTTTCGAAAAATTAAATGTTCTTATTTAAAAAGATTTCAAATAATTATTCGGAAAATGGTTTTATAAAAGTTTTGCTGAAAAAGTTTTAGTTTGTTTAAAAACTTATGAACTCGACTAGTCTTGACCCGTCGGTAGCCTAAACCCGAACCCGAGTCACCCGAGTATTTAAGCGGAAAATCAAGTATTCTTACACCATCTCTTTCATTTCCACCAACACTTCCCACCCAAACACTCTCATTCTAGAGAGAGAAACTAGAGAGAGAAAGTCTTCAAACTTCAAATCCGAGTCCACAAATCTGTTTGTTGTTATTCTTGGTAAGATCTTCTTGAAAATCATCCATTTTCATAACCATTTTCGGCCTCAAATCGAGCAAAAACACCCACTTTCGTTTCTAGAGTTTTCGGGTCAAAAACCGTCTTGTTTTGGTGTCAAAATGCAGGCTTTTGTGTTTAAAATCACTAGGAATCGATAGCCCTTTCAATCCCGAGCATTTCCATGTCAAAAACTTCGATTTTGGGTCAAAAATCTGGAAAATCTGAAAAACCCGTAGGTTTCTCCGTCGCCCAGCTTGAAGGAGTCGAATCAGACTCATTCGATCGAACCAGTCGATCGAATCAGTCCAGTCGATCGAATCAGTTCAGTCGATCGAATAGGAAAGCAACCGAATGGTCTCCAACTCATTCGACCGAATGAGTTTCGTATTCGATCGAACGAGTGTCTATTCGATCGAACAAGTTCCATGTTCGACCGAACGAGTTTTTCCAACTGGTTCGACCAAATGTGTTTCTAGTTCGATCGAGTGTGCCACAGATTCGATCGAATGTGTGTCTATTCGATCGAACGTGTTCCTATTCGATCGAATCAAGCCAGAACCAAGCTGTTTCGTCTTTAAAACCCAGTTTTTGCTCGAGGCCGCGTAAGCTCGTTTTCTTAGACTTATAGCACGTTGTTAACCTTATATTTATGTTCAACTCTAGGCTAAGGAGATCTATTGTAGCACCATCCTAACCCGAGATCAAGGTGAGTTCATAGCCCCTATTTAAGCTTTTCAAAACTATGGGGTGGAAACATGGTAACTTTACACGTTTGGATAAAAAAATCATTTATGCAAACACTCTTTAAACTATAAACTTTTGGATTTCTACACACGTGCGGAAATCCACAAGCTTTTTAAGAATCTATAAACTTTGGAAATCTATGAACATGGGGAAAACCCATCAACTTATGGAGATCTAAGAACATTGGAAATCAATGAGTATGGGAAATTCTATGAACATTGACATCATGGGAAATGGGAATCATATTCATATCATCATAGTCATTGTGTCAGCATGGAAATCTAGAGATCAAAGCATCATGAGTTGAATTGGACGCGAGAGTTTATTCTACTCTCGGTAGAACTCGCGACCATGAGTGGCATTCTATTCTCGGTGGCACTCGTAACTCATGGGATTTCATACTAGTCTCGGTGAAATCCATAACTCTTGAGGACCTATACTAGTCTCGGTAGGGACCAAGGGAACCCAGGATTCTTTGGGGAGTCTATCCTACTCTCGGTAGAACCTAGCTGAGTCCTGGATGACAAGAACGAGGTAGTCTTGGTTTAAGTCTTGCGTGGGATCAATCAAGTCTTGTGTGATCATTGAGTTTCATCTTCATTCATCATCATCATCATTTATTCACCATCATCTTGGATACTAGTAAACTGTGGGATCTTGGTGTTGGTTTATCTAGTAAACTTAGCATGCTCAAATCTATATGTCCTTATTTATGCTTAACTGCTATGTGCTACACGTATCGTTGGGAGACCACAAATCTTTGAGTAATCTTATCACAAACGACTCTAATGGGAGAATAATAAGCCCGCTGAGAGTCCAGGAGAACATTTCATGTTTTACTTACTACAAAAACCTCTTTGGGAAAACCAAGAGCCCTTTTCTTACAAACCATCTTAAAACCGGGTATTATATCCAAACATAGTAGTATAAGTTGTAGGAGTGGTGGGTTAGCCGCAGGTACACCCTATATATAAACCCCTACAACCTATACTAGTATGTTTGTGTATAAACTCTTTTTCTTTAAACCTATGAATTCACTCATCTACTTTATGTAGTTGACAGTTTGTTACATGTTTTCAGGAAATAATGCAGCAAGAAATCCCTAGCAAGTTTAGAGGCCTTAGAGAGATGAAGGCTAGTCTAGGAGTTGTTTGGAAACTTGATATTTTGTATTAAAACAGTTTGTTTCATGTTACCTGGATGGTGTAATATTTGACATTTTGGTTATGTTTATGCATTTAGACTTTTATACTATTGTGCTCAACAATCACGACTTAGTCGCCGCGCCTCGATTATTCCGCCATCACGATCGGGGTGTGACATAAATGGGGATTCCTCATTGAGCATGGTTTTAACCTTGAGATTGTGGACTGAATGAGTTAGAGGGAAGTGGAGGAGAAGTTTAAAAATTATCACAGAAAATAAAAGAAGATGCTAATAATGCTAAGAAAAAGAAACTTTCACAACATAAAGAAAGTTTATTGGAAAGATTGATGGTGGCAAAGGGTGAAGAAGATAAAGTGAAGAATCTGACTGATAGTGGGAAGAAGAAGCTGTATGAATCTGAATTTTCAAAATACAGAGAGGAGAAGAAGCTTGAATCTAAAAGTGATAAAATTCTCAAGCTCCTCCTCTGTTGAGAAAAGTGAAAGAAGAACCGACTGAAACTAGTACAAGAGTCAATCTATTGCTGTGGGAAGATAAATATATAATAAGGACTCTAAAAGAACTCATGTTAAGCAAAGGAATGTATGAAAAAGTCTTTGATAATCTTGGCCAAGCACAAGTTAAAGAACTGTTCTATATTGAAAAAGTGCATTGGGAGAAATTGGAAGAAGAACAAAGAAAATTATTACCTTTTCGATGTGGACCAAGAGGGGAACCAGTTCATAGGGAAAGATCTCCTCCAATATAACAAATTGATAGAGACAAAAAGGAGATGATTAACATTTTGTCTAAAAATGGAGTTAATCATGATGAAAAAGGCTGAAATTGTGAAACTGTATGAACAAGGAGGGCATCTGAGAAGACCTCAATCCGAAAGACAATATACTCCAAGGGTTTCCACTTTAAGTGTCCCCATTCCAACTACAAGGTCAAATTTGCAGAGACAACAAAGGTCATCTTCAGATGTGGACCTACCAAGGAAACTTTATTTTGATTCAAGAACAAAGACATTGAAAGTAATTATGTCTAATCGAATATTAAAGAATATTATGTTCAAAGATGATTTTCAAGATTATGAGAGAGAACAATTGGATGAAATGTTTAGACTCAACTTGTATGATTATCAAGAAAGACATAGATTTGTTGCACAACAGAGGAATGGACTTTCTAAGCTCTTAAAAGAACAATATAGAAGGGATTTCCTTTACTAAGAGACAGAGGAGGATAAGTGATATTAGGATGACTGAACTATCCTACAAGCAAACAAGAAGGCCACCTAATCCTTTGGCTACAATGAACGAGCGCATAAACATGAAGAAGCAGATGATGAGGCCCAACTGTGAAGTCCAAAAAGATGGGAACTCGTAACCGTCTTGTCAACACGATGTTGTTGATTACAAGACTGATGGTTGTGTTGATTTATCGGTCCTGACATAGTTTTTTTTTTCTTCCATGCATGTATGTAGTAGTTGTGTGCAATGCTGACATGGAAGATGTTTTGGTCATGGTTATTATAAGCACTGGCCCTTATCGGGTTAAGTTTGTCTGTCACTTAGTGAAAAATTTTGGTACGCATATACAAGCGTTGGCCTTTACCATGTTAAGCTCATGCGTTAATTTTAGATGCATATGTACAGTAACAATTATGTGTTTATGATTATGGTTATCTTGTAAAGGTGGTCCCTATGGTGGAAATGGTACTAATTAATATAAATTTGATAATTGTTATAGAATGGACCCAAAGAAAGCTACTACTATATCTAAGGCAGAACTGGCCGAAATGATTGCCCGACAAATACAAGCAGTGATTTCAACTATAGTAGCGCAAGTAGCTCCTGGGATTCGTGCAAATACAATTGTTAATCAACCGTCGAGCACAAATACGGCCACTAATACCACACCTCTGCCGTAGACTAATAAAACTACGTGTACTACTACCCCGTTAAATACTAATTCAGCTGCAAATGTTACTACCTCGCTGAATACTAATATTGCTATCAACAATAATAATACGCAGCCGACTATTAATGTCACTGGAAACCCCGAACCCGTACTAAATACCAATAATGTCACGAATCCAAATCCACCACCAAATGTCAATACTTCTGGTAACGCGGATCCCCTGCGACGGGAGTGCTCGTTTAAACAATTTACGTCGTGTAAACGAATAGATTTCAACGGTACCAAGGGACCCAACGGATTGGTAAAGTGCATTGAAAAGATGGAGTCTGTAAATCAACAACTGTCCACCAGACTGTAAATTAGGAATGCTACCTGCATGTTTATTTATCAAGCATTAATGTGGTGGATTACAATTGTACAAACCCAGGGACAAGAAGCGATTAATCGTATGACCTGGGCAGAACTTAAACCCTCTTATTAGACCACTTATGCCCAAGAAATGAAATTCAATGACTAGGACATGAACTTTGGAACTTAGAAATGAGAGGTGCTGATCATTTGAGGGTACACCAACCATTTTAATTATTTAGCTCGTTTAGTACCATGGATAGTAACACTGGAACCCAAGTGTATTGAACGCTATATTTGGGTATTAACCCCTGCAGTGAGGAGTTTAGTAAATTATATAACCCACCCATCCTTGGAAAGTGTCGTTTCACAAACCGGTGTTGTCACTTTTAACCTCACAAGAAGTGGTGTGATAAGAATGCCAGGGAATCATCTGGTTTGAAACGATCTAATTATCAGACTAGAGTACAAGGGAATCCACAGATGAAGCAAGCCTGTCTGATAACCCGAAATATGACATGACCAGTTCTCATGTAAAACAAGAAGTGTATAAAGGGACCTTACCGAAATGCAGGAAATGTAATTTGCATCATGTAGGTGAATATCGAACTGTAGTGTGTCATAAATGTGGAAACATTGTACACTATGCCCCTAACTACAGAGCCGTCATATATAATGTTAACCGACCACCTCAGACAAGCCAACCTCGTCTTCCTCAACCATCTCAACCCCAACCAACCCAACAACAACTCAACCAAAAACTCCATCCACATTGAATCTATGTACTTGCTATGAGTGAGGTAGTACGGAACATTTTAGGAGATAGTGACTCAAACTAAACCAAGGTGTAATGAGCAGACAAAATCAAGCGCAAGCATCAACTTCCAAACCAGCCATGGGACGGGCTTTCGTAATTGGATTTGGTGAAGCGCGACGGGCCCTAAATGTAGTGACATGTATATTCTTAGTTTCTGATCAATATGCTTTAGTTTTGTTTGATACGGGCGCTGATAGATTTTTGTATCTGCTAACTTTTTACCTTTTGGGGAATATGTCGTTTAGTGAACTAATAAATCATTACATTATAGAACTTGCTAACGATAAGTCTATAATTGTCAACCAAATAATTCGAAACTGTCTTTTAATCCTTCCTTATCGATTTACTCCCAGTAGAATTAGGAAGTTTTGATGTACTAGTCGGTATGGACTGGCTATCTAAGTATAAGGCAGAAATTGTTTCCAAGGACCAAACTATTAGAATTCCTATTTTGGACAATGAAACGATCACCGTACAAGGAGAGATATCTGGTACTAAATTTTCTGTCGTATCTCATCTTAAGGTACTGAAATATTTATGCCAAGGTTGTATGGCGTATTTGGCAAGTGTAACAATTGATGTGAATACCTTAATTCTCATATCTTAATCAATCCATAAACGTAATAGATCGACTAACCTAGGATCTAGTTATTTGATATATTCTTAGTTATATATTTAGATAATAGTAATTGATAATAGTAATATTAATAAGCTTAAGGAAGTATTGAACGAGAGAGAGATTGAGAAGAGGTTCGGTATAATATATATATCAATACTTAACTTATGTAAGGCAACACAGCCTTATATAGCCTTATATAGTCGATGGAGACCAATTCGTTACACATCTCGTAACGAATTGGCTCCATTCGTTAACTTACATAACATAAAGGGAAAGCATAACGAATCGGTGATTTTTTATACCCCCATTCTTCAACATTCCATGACTAATAGGAAACATACATAACTAATTACAGTCCATTCATTAAACATCCTTAACGAATAGACATTATATGTAACGAACTAGCTAATTCGTTAAACATCCTTAATGAATTAGCCTATACATAACGAACTAATTGTTTTTCCATAAATACCCTTTACATTATAATAATAAATTACAATGGATAAGTTACAAAGACTCGAGACGACAAACCGTGCACTAAAAAACACCCCCTTGTCTTGAGCTCTTTTCTTTAATTACTTGAAGCGCTTTGTCTTCCAATCACGACAACTATGAATCCCGAACTCGTGACATACACATACGACACGCTGGAACTGCATAGCTTGGTTGTAGTCTTCTTGGCGCTCGATCAAAATCTTGTTCATGAACAGCATGTCATTGTTGGTTTCGGATAAGATAACGAGCCTCATCGGGTCGATAACTCTAATAAACCTGGTCTTCAAGCTTTTACCCAGTACAATCATGGCCTCTCCGCTACAACTATCATAGTACCATCTATAAAAAGATAGGTGAAGACTCTGTGGAAAAGTCTTCACCGGTACATGCTTTATCGTTTTTGGCGGTTTAACTTTAATTACAAGTTTTCTCCAACCTGCACGAGGATTAGTCTCGTCAATGCGCTTGCGGTTTGGGACTTGTGGCTTAAAGAACGTAAAACCACGGTTTACTTCGAAGAGCAAATGTTGGTGAAACCATTCTGCTCGACGATCTCCACCGCGATTGATAAACGGTCGACTCGCGGGGGTACGAACATCCCATCGCGTTAGTGAGAGAACTTCAATTATATCTAATAGTACTGTACGCCGTTCTCTCACTTGATAATACAAACCTTTAATTCAGAATCGTATAACTAAGAAACAATGTCACCTTTCACAGTTGACACGGCTTTGAATGTGGTATTATGATTAGCTTTAGCCAGTTCAACAACGTCCAGTTGTAGTTCTCAATCAACGTACCGATAAACCTCGATAATTTTACGAAAACACTTGTTCCGATTCTTGAACCATCCTGCAATTTTTTCTTCAGTTGGATCAGACAACCATTCTGACATCTTCTCTTTATTCTTTATCGTCCTTTCCAGATGATCTTCAGCAGCTTTAAAGTGATCTTCAGTAAAAGTTGGGACACCCTGATCAACATTTTATTGTTGATATAGATCGGGGTATTCCTCTGCTGTCACATCCTCCATTTCAATCTCCTCCTCTTCATAAATAAACGACGTATTCCCATGTGGAATACTCATGTCAAGTAACACTTCCTCGTCATTCACCACCACAACATCCTCCTCAGCCTCCAAAGCGTCCAGTTTTTCATCGTTCATCCCTAACAATAATGAAATATGTTCACGCGTTAGGGACCGATCGGCAAATTGACCTTCTTCAATATCGTCAGCATTGACCATACTCCTCACTACCCCAATATTATCCATAAATAGCACAGTGTTGGCCTTTATTGACTCGATAGGTTGAGCATTTGTAGAGTCATAATAAACCACCAATTGTTTATCATTGTTACCACCACCACTGGTACCAGCACCCGAGGATGAACCGTGAGCTTGTTTCGGCTCACTTCCTTTAGTGCCTGGAGCGTCAGGATCGTCATCATCATTCTTCAGCTTTTTCAGTTCATCGTCTTTGCATGTGAGCTGAAGGATGAGATCATTATGCACCTTTATCTTCACCCCTGAGCTGTGACAATCTCGCAAAGCTCCTTCGTCTCCTTTTGGCAATAAGAGACGCAACCCATCAGACGACGTTGGTTTTGCATCATCTTCTCTTGAACTTGACGATCGACCGCCATTTGATTCTCGTAAAGATGAATAAAACTCATGAGCATGACCATCTGATTGGTTGGAGGTAAAGTATGAAACGATGCCCAAACAGGTTGTACCAGACCTTGTGAATGGTTGATTCTCATAAAAGGGACGTCCAAAGGTTGTGTGGGCATCATCGTCATTGTCAGAGGAACCACCGAAGTAGCAATAGTAGGCCTTGGTATAGTGGATAAAACAAATTGAGGAATCATGCCAAGCCTAGGATCAGATGTAAGGGTAGTAGTCAAAGTAAGTTACGGGGTGCTAGTACTTAGCGGCACCGCCGGACGTTGAGGAGCGGACGACCTTGGTTCTTGAGGTCCAAAAGGGACACCTGAACCCTAAGAAATATGAAGTTTGGGCGGTTCATCACGAGCCACCGCCTTCCCCTTACGCCTTCGTTGAGCAGCCTGAGAGCTTGCTGCCTCAACGGTAGCGCGTCGTTGATCACCTCCATGTCCACCATCACCACCTTCATCTACATCATCTCCACCTTGGTTCCCACCTGGTCCCTCTTCACCGTCGGAATCTGAATCATTGTGAATCCAACTATCATTAGAAGTACATATACGCCGGGTTTGACAAATGACCAATCAAGCATTTGGTCCTCGATGTGCCCTGCCTATACGAATTCATCCTCTTAACTTTATCAGCATTCATATGCTTGAGCTTCAACACATCGTCTCTGAGCGGCAAATTAATCTCCAAGTCCCGAATAAGATCCTGAACGATCAACTAGATGAATCATGGATACATAAGGAATTTACTGCGTCGGTTTTTAACCGAGCAGTTTTCCTTGAGATGGTAGAAGATCATCTCAGAGAAATTGAACGGTTAGTTCAAAATCAGGGTGACGAATGCCGAATGCAACATGATCCAGCACTCGTCGTATCCACCCTTTCGTCCTCCAAAGCAATGAATAAGCACGTGTAGTAGATACTTGTACGTGGGGCACAAGTTAGCCTTGTTATACATGGAACGATCAAGGTCATCAGCGTAGAACACACGACGAAACAATCCGCGGATCAACCCCTTATCAAATTCACACAGGTTGTCCATGTTATCCACAAACTGCAAAACCCATCTGATAACTCCAAGTGTGATAACAACAGGCTTCTTGTTGACTTCAGCGACGATTTGGTTTTCGGACTCAATATACCGAGCGAAATTCCAAAATGGTCGAACAATGCTAAAATGGATCTTTGGATTAGCAGTAACAGCATAGCCTATACGAGATCGTCGTATAAAGCAAGAATATCATGAAATGTGTCCTCATCAGCAAAATTCTCCCCAACGAAAGCACAAATTTTATGCTTTTTATCGAACGGCAACAGCGGGGGTTCATGCTCTTGAGGTTGTTGAACCGGTTGTTGCTCAACCACGGGAGCATCTTGAAAAATATCGTCATCCTTAAATGAAAATACATATGCCCGAAAATCAGTAAAACGAACATTCAAACAATTATATAATTTAATAATTTTAATTTTTGGATTTTCAAAATAATTCTAAGTGTCATTCGTTATTATTCTTGGCTGATTCGTTATAGCAAATCAGGTAATTCGTTATAACGAATTGCCTAATTCGTCATAAATAAGTAAAGCGAATCATCCATAACGAATCATTAATGAAGGATTAACGAATTTAGAAACGAATGTGAGTTAATTCGTTCAATCCATACGAAGGAGTTGATTTGTTATGCTGATCTTAACGAATTGAACACGAATGAGTGTCCATTCGTTAACTTATAAGGAATGGTCACCAATAATTAAGATCTTTGACTACCTGGAGTCAAAGTCAAAATTAACAAGAACTCTGATAGTCAAACATGCACTATCAGATTCAATTGAACCTATAATGAACACGAATTGAGTTGCAATAACATCGATAGTCAGTATATAACAACCATTTTAGGTAAAAACCAATTATAATTAGGTTTATATAGATTTAAGTTTATAAGTTAAAAACCGACATTAAAATCGATCAATTGATCCACGAAATTTCCATGGATTTTGTCAAAATCTATTGCATTTTGATCGTGTATACCTTACGAATATAAGATGATGTTCAGAACCGGTTTTAATGATGGTCATCATTTTTGGAAAAATTTGGCAGAAGTTTGCATAGGGAAGATGAATAGTTTTTGAAGGAATGAGCTGATTCGTTCTCAAACTGTTCATTATAAGAAAGACTTGCACGCATTCCAAGATAACGAATCAGCAAATTCGTTAATTCAAAATTGATGAATTAGCTAGTTCGTTATCTCATCCGTAAGACCCAGTAACGAATGAGTGATTCGTTAAAAATCATTGTGATTTAATAATAAATTAGGGTTACTTCGTGCTTCATTCATTATAATATGATGACGAATGGTGTCATTCGTTACAGAGTGGCGGAAGTGAATTAAGGATAACGAATTGGTTTAATTCGTTATCAAAATGACCCTCATTGGTTATCAAGACAGATAACGAATGGACAATAATTTAAATTTTTAAATTTAAAATCCTTTTCAATTTAAATTTAAAAGAATTAAACAATGAATTAAATAATGCATCGAAACCCGTGTCCCGATTAACTTTACCTTACGAATCTTACCCGGCCGAGTAAGATGCAATACCTTAACGTGTTTTACGCTTAAAAACATAGAACTTAAAAATGAATAACTTAAAATGAATTAATAATATTTAAAAAATAAATAAAAAGAAAATTAAAAATAAGAATATCTTTGTGGTACTTTTCGTTTTCTTTTATAATATTTACCCTTAAACCCGAAAAGAAATAAATCAGAAAAATAAAAATAAAAGATAAAATATTTTTGTATTTTTGAAGATTTTAATCAAAATAAAGCTGGTATTACGAAAGTAGTACGTATTTTTGTATTTTAAGCAGAGAATCATATTGACCAAATTGCCCTTCCATCGCAGTTTTATATTTCAGCGTTATTATGAATGGCGTGAAGTCGGTCATTGATATTGTTGTCCACTTAAATCTTATAAAAAACTTTCAAGCATTTTTGTGATATGATTAAATGTTCAATTAAAGCACAGAATATCATAAACCACCAGCCTCTAATCTCGGTTCAAGCTTAATTTAATTTTTTACTGTATCACCCCAACTTAACTTAAACCATTATATTGTCGATCAAAATATAGAATTTTATATATATATTTGAGCAATGCGCCAAGTTTCCTTTACTGTGAGTGAGTATGCACGAGTACATCTGTAGGCTTACATACATTGTATCCCCTTGGGTCCGTTTCATACTGGTATTGAGACGCGCGCAAGGTAGGAACATATGTATGACTAACATTGGATTTTGATCAAGTCAGTAATTTAACTTATACGATGAACAACAGTGATCAAGTTTAATGGCTTTGGGTTTGCTCTAAAAGCGTTTGAAATATTCATGCATATGAATACCCAGATGATTAAGCCGCATAAAGACTCACAGTGTCCAGAATCCGAATGCTTTATTGTTTTTCCTGATCAGACTAATATAAGGCTTGAGTATGATAGGCTATTACATTTCTGCCATCATTGCCGAGAGTTTTGGAAGAGACTAACACCTCTTTCAAGGGTTTCTTTATTTTTAAATCATATACTTTACCCTAACGGCTTGTTTAAGACCTATCAATGCACCAAATGCAATTAAGCACTCAGCCTTTCAAACTTATTTCTTTCTGTATATGGGACCAGATGATCAATGTACTATCAATTTCTCTTTTTGCTTCAAAACTCATTTTTGAGGAGCATAAAAAATAAATTCAATTGCCCCAGTCACTTTTAGTTTATAGATTAATGGCTATCCTATAAATGTACAAGTAGATAACAGGACCAAAACATGTAAGCATGCTCCACAAACTTAAATAACCAATATAATTCTCAGCGACAGAATTAAATAAAAACGCCCAACCGTCGCCCCAACTACTTTCCATCATCAGGTAAATGGTTATCCCGAACATCCGAACATCTACAAGTAAATATCAGGACCAAACATATACACGTATATGTCCTTCAAATACAAGCATATGGCATACTTTTAAGCGAAAGAGTGCAAAAATGTCTTTGGTTTTTTCTCTATACATGCAAAAACACAATCTTTTTGTCTTTTCATATTTTTCTATACAAACAAAAACACAATCTTTTTGGTTTTTCATATTTTCAATGTTTTTTGATTTTCCCTATACAAACAAAAACACAATCTTTTTGGATTTTCATATTTTCAATGTTTTGGATTTTCTCTATACAAAACAAAAACACAATCTTTTTGGTTTTTCATTTTCACCCCCAAAACCCAAAACATAAAAAATAAAGAAAAGAAAAATAATCAAAATAAAATTAAAGATAGTTATCCTTATTTAAGAATATTTTCAAGTGTTTTCAACCCACTTAGACCAAGCAAAAAGTTAAAACGATTTTTATCAAATGCCTTGGTAAACAGGTCAGCGCATTGAAAATCTGTGTGCACTTTTTCACTATCAATTAGCTTCTTTTCAAAACAATTACGAATGAAATGATATCGAATCTCAGTATGTTTTGTTTTAGAATGTTGCATAGGATTTTTTGTGATACTTATAGCAGCAGAATTATCAAATAAAATTGGAGTATGAAGAAACTTCAAACCGTAGTCCCGCAAATGTTGCTGGATCCATAGAACCTGTGAGCAGCAACTCGAGGCTGCCACGTATTCTGCTTCGGCAGTTGAAGTGGAGATTGTTGTTCTGCTTCTTACACTGCCAGGAAACAAGCCGACTTCCTAAAAGTTGACAACCCATTGTAGTTGATTTGAAATTGGTTTTTCATCCTCCATAATCGGAATCAGAAAACGCAGTGAGTTCAAAACTATCATCCTTGGGATATTATAACCCGTTGTTAGGATTACCCCTCAGATAGTGAAGTATACGTTTAACCACCGCTAGATGAGTCACTCGAGGACTCGATTGATACCTTGCACACAAACAAACAGAAAACATTATATCAGGACGAGAAGCAGTTAAATACATTAAAGAACCAATCATTGCTCGGTAAAGGATTGAATCAACGGTATCCTCCAATTCGTCCGGTGACAAATTGTGACCCACGGGAAGAGGCGTCAAAGGGATTTTTCCGGCAGTTATCTTGAATCAGCACAAGACATCGTTCACATATTTCGTCTAATGAATAAAAATTCCCGTGTCAGACTGATGAACCTGCAACCCTAAGAAGAAATTCATCTCCCCCATTGAGTACATTTCAAACTTCGTCTGCATCGACTTCTCGAATTCCTTACACAGCTTGTCATTTGTTGAACCAAAAATGATGTCATCGACATATATTTGGACAAGGAGCAGATCATCACCAACATTCTTGTAAAATAGAATGCAGTCCACAGTTCCTCGCTTGAAGCCATTATCAGTAAGATGGTCAGCAAGTGTACGGTACCAAGCTCTCAGGGCTAGATGTAGACCATACAGGGCCTTGTTCAATCGGTAAACACGGTCCGGATAATCTGGATCTTCAAAACCAGGAGGCTACAAAACAAACACCTCTTCATCAAGTTCTCCATTGAGAAATGCACTTTTAACATCCATTTGATAAACCTTAATGTTTTTAAAAGCAGTATAGGCCAAGAATATTCGTATAGCCTCCAATCGAGCAACTAGAGCATATACTTCCGTGTAATATATGCCTTCTTGCTGATAAAATCCTTGAACCACTAATCTTGCTTTGTTTATGACGATAACACCACGATCGTCTTTCTTGCAATTAAATACCCATTTTGTAGGAATTGGTTTCTTAACTCTAGCGGGTTTGTCAACGAGATCCCATACACCCAATCGATTAAACTATTGCAACTCTTCTTTCATTGCTTCTACCCATGATGGATCTTCAAGCACCAGACGAACATTCGTTGGTTCCACTTGAGATAGAAAGAAAGTGTATTTGGCAAGATTCATGATACCCGAGGAATGCATATCAGCATATACACACAATATGTTAGAATTATTTTAAGTAGAAACTTTATGACGTGTTTGCACACCTACATCAAGATCACCAATGATGTTGTCCTGTGGATGATAAGAATGAATCCGAAGAGTTGTATTCTCAGACACAACAACATTACCAATTAAATCTAATGGGTTTGTCAATGAGATCCCATACACCCAGTCGATTAAACTTTGCAACTCTTCTTACATTGCTTCTAACCAAGATGGATCTTCAAGCGCTAGACGAACATTCATTGGTTTCACTTGAGATATAAAGCAAGTGTATTTGGCAAGATTCATGATACACGAGGAATGCATATCAGCATATGCACACAATATGTTAGAATCATTTGAAGTAGGAACTTGATGACGTGTTTGCATACCTACATCAAGATCACCAATGATGTTTTCCTGTGGATGATAAGAATGAATCCGAAGAGTTGGATTCTCAGACAAGGCAACATTACCAGTTAAATTAGTCAGATTCTCCTTAGCATCATGAGGAAGAATCAACAAAATGACCATCATTATACGAGATAGAAATCACATCGGATGTATCAAAAGGATCATCTTGTGGAGCATCATAATAATTAGTACCAAAAGGTCTTGGAGGTAAGAATTGATATTCTAAATTATCACGTAACATGTCCATATATGGTTGGTCAACTATTTAAGTGAATGAATTAAATAAACTCTCATAGTCGAACATCCAATCAGGTCCTTTACCAGCGGGAGGTGTGGTGTATTGTTGACAATCGACATAGTACCACTCCTCTACACAACCCGAAGTAAAGTTACATACACGATTCTTAGGTGATGCATAACCCAAGTGTAGGTTCCCAGCCGGATCTACACGGGAGTATCTCGTAACACGAGGGTGCGGAATCCCCACGTATATGATACAAGTTTCGAGATGACTAATATGTTGAATATATATGTAAATACACGAGAATATAAGATAATGCTTGATATATTGCTAGGACCAACACGTGATTCAAAGAATCACAAAAGCCAATCGTTCCCACTTATATAGAAAATGCCGAAGTTATGAGTTTATATAACTCGACAACTTTGCCTAACATACTAGGCAAAGTTGTCATAACTTCGCTGTCCTTGAAGTTCGCCCAACACATGGCGAACATATAAGAAACAATATTCAACACAAAACAAACAATCTAAACGATTACAGACACAAACAAACACAAGATACAGAACTACTGACATGATGCACCAACAGACTCCCCCTTGGCAGTAGCTTCATATCTCTATCTTCTTTCTCGTGTCTTGTAATCCAAAAATCTCGTACCACTCGCCTTCAAGCATGAATGCCCTGTCTTACGCAGACAGAGACCACCCTCTGGTACTTCTTAGCTTCATCTTTCCACGCAGGAATGTAGAAAATCTTCTTATCATGGAGTACCTGCAAATCAGCTTGAGACAAATTAACCAAGTGCATGGGATCATACACTCTCAGAATCTCTTGTTCATCCTCATCATCCATAACAACTTCAACAGTCTTGCAATCAACATACCACCACTTGAGATCCTTCAACACATCCTTGGGCATCATCTTCATCGGAACCTCCTTCAAACATCGAATCGGCTTGTATTTCATCACCATCCAAGGCTTACCATCAGCCCTCATGCCTCGTTCCTTGTCTTCGACCAACTTCCCTTTCTGTGGTTTCAACAACTCAATACTTTTCTCTTTCACACTTTCTTTCCACACAATTTTTCTAACCCATCTTGCAAAGTTGTCATCGCTTCGATTAATCAATGTCAAATGTGCCAAATCTTTCACCTCACGCTCAAGCAAGGTGTTAAGAGATCTCAAAGCCTTCTTGAAGTACCGAATCCCATCATACCGCTTTATCACAAACAACTTCAACTGTTCGTCATACAACCAGCAAATGATACCTTTCTTTGACCCAGCGTAGCCCTTGATATTGTAACTCTTCTTAAACATTATTGGTACCGCAGGCTTCTTTGTCTTGAAGAACCACTGAGCACAGCCTTCTTTCCATCTTGGCTGTTCTTCCCACTCAGACTCATCCGACACATTTTCATCTTGACTCAGCTTCACCTCATCAATACTTGGAATATCATGCTCTACACCATCATCAACTATCTCCCCTTCTTCCAACTCACTATCAATCTCAATCTATTCTCCAATCTTTCAATCTCTTCCACTATTAATACATCATTAACTGACTCATCATCATCATCTACAACACTACATTGTCACCACCTGTACCGCCTGATGGACCAGCAGACTCCCCCCGAGATGTGAAAGTCCCAAGAGTTTGTTCAGTTCTTGGCAACTCACCACCTGCATCTTTCAATGCATTGGGATCATCGTCTCTGTCTTGCGTCTTCTTAGTTCTCAATTCATCACCCTTGTAGCTCGTCTCCCCCTGAGATGCTAAGAACTGTTTAAGAGCATCAAAGAGTTTACCGTGTTCAACGAGGAGTGAAGATTGTATCTGATTTTCTGCCACCGGCCTCTAAATAGCTTGTTTCTGGATGAGGTTGATCCGTCATTGCTCAGCAACTACCCGTTCAAGAGCCGCAACTCTCTCGAAGTCAGACAAAGTAGAATCAAAATCAAACCGCATATGAGAAATATCTTGAGCATACGGTGGTGGAATTCCCAAACTAGCTGGAATATCATAAGTAGGCTGAAAAGTAACCATGGGTGGTATGGAGACAGGTAACCCTGTAGTAGCAACCAACGTTGACTCAAGAAATCTAGCTACAACCTCCGATGGAGTAAGAGTAGGAGGGGTAAGGAAACTATCTCTGGTGCTGTAAACTGAAACGTGGTTAGAGGAGTACCAAATGATGACGACGTGGTCACCAAAGGAACACTTGTGGTTATCGGCAGTGTGACAGTTGAAGTAGCAGGTAACATAGTCATACCGGATAACGATGGTGGAGAAAAAGGAATAACCCTTGAACTTTCACCAACTCTAGAACTTTCACCAACCCTTTCCTTCTTTGATCGTCGTACCAGACGATACAGATCCTCCTCATAATCTGATTCACTGTCATCTGAGTCTTTCTTTCGCTTGCCATGAATCCTTTCTTTTCTGGCAAGGATTTGTTGTGCTTCAACTATATCGTCAGTAGAGGAGTCAGAGTCAGTTCTCTCAGAATCCGCCACAGATGTAGCGACCATGGAAATATTCACACCAGACACCTCAGCTATTGAGGCTTGAACTTCAGCAGCTGGATCAATCCGTTCCATATCAAAGAACCCTCGTCCTCCAAAGGCAGCTTCAAGATCAACCTGTTCTTCTGGAGCTGCAACAGGATCAGCAGGCGGTGCTTGTGGTACCACGGGTGGTGGTTGAACCACAGGAGGTGGTTGAGGGATATTAGCCTGTTGCGGTTCCGGATCAATAAACTCGTCTTTCGGAGGAGCAACATATGCAGGGTTCACTAAATAACCAACAAGGCAGTGTGCCTCGGACGAAGTTCAGGTCTGCTACGAGCACTTGATGACTTACATTGCGCAAAGATTCTCTTAGACACATTTTCCACATACGAAATAGGACGTCGTTGTGGCATATTAGGAGCTACATGATTCAGAATCATCTGTAAGAATCTCGTATACATCAAAAATCTTTCCCGCGCAACAGCACTTCTCTGACGATCAATCTCGTAAAAAATCATCTGGCTGAAACTATAGGGCTTGTTGTAGGTTAAAGCAGTCATAGTCGATTGCATCGTGGCACCCATACCATCCGTACTAGCTTTGCGACCGGACATGCACACGATCATCACATGCATCAGAAACCTCCACTGATCTAACAGAAACCCTTTTCGTCTCTGAGAATCTTCCAAAGGACCCGAGTACCCCATACGAACAAAAGCACCATTTCGGAAAGTGGCCGAGAAGTCAGTGGGGTCATTGGTAGTTTCAACCCCAATCTGTAAAGCTACCCTTATTTGATCGGCCGAGATCTGTACCACTTGATTGTTAACTGTAGCACGCATCACAGGTGGATCAACACGACAGTCATATTCAACCGTATTCCAGAAATCTTCAATGTTCGGTTGTGAGATCGGAAGAGTAGTAGTAATAGCATGGAAGATGCGTGAGCGTATGAGAAACGAAATGATCTCACAGTAATCGTCAATTCCTCGAGCATCCGGATCTAAGGTGATATACATATTATGACCAGGAAAAACTGTCTCTTATCACCTCCGCTTCGTCACCACCAGTTCCACCAGCACCAGCCACAACAGCCATATCTGCAAAACAAACCAGTTTAGTCAGATCCCAGCATTAGCAGGTTATAACTTCGCCGTTTACCAGGAGCGAAGTTATGTTGTAACTGTGTATGAACTTCGCTTGAGGATGATAGCTCCAACACAGATAGCAACAGTTCAGAACACTTAAGTAGCTTTGCATAAACCAGGCGAAGTTAGTATTCTGGCGAAGTTGTTTTTAACTCTGCTGAAACCCTAACTTCACCGCTATAATTAGCGCACCAACACTACCCAGTTGTGGCTAGGAATGGCCGATTTGAGAGTGAAAACATGAATGTGGTAGTCCGATTAAGATTCAGATACACATATTTTCACTAAAACAATTTTAAAAAGGATTGATAAAAGTGGGTTAAGGGTTTGTTGCACAAGTGACTTCAAAATGGATCGTTGAGAAGCTGATTAACAACATACAATACGAATTATGAGTCACAAAGATCGGACAAACCTTGAACACGGACGAAAAACAGATTATAAAGATGTTTGATTCAAGTGAATAAGTTCGTAGAGGGTTAGAGATTGGAAAAATATGACCAGGTTTGACCACCGATCCATTTATATAGGTTAGATAAAACCCAAGAGGCGAAGTTAGGTTAACTTCGCCCAACATGGTAAGTTCGCCCATCAATTAACTTCGCCCTTCTTTTAACTTCGCCCGACTGGTAAGTTCGCGCATTATT
This sequence comes from Bidens hawaiensis, assembly GCF_021521415.1. Classification (NCBI taxonomy): domain Eukaryota; kingdom Viridiplantae; phylum Streptophyta; class Magnoliopsida; order Asterales; family Asteraceae; genus Bidens; species Bidens hawaiensis. The sequence goes on from NW_027494584.1 coordinate 28,995, forward strand.
TAACTTAAAACAACTATGATTATAGTTGACCCATGGTCAACTTCGCCTTCAACAACGCCCAAAAATATTAAAATTAACGATCAAAGAACCAAGTAACTAAAAGTTTAAAAGTTTAAACCATAATACGAAATTCATAACGAAAATTTGAGTAAAAGAATAAACGGGATCAAATTTCAGTCTTGACGAGAATCTGCATGTTTTAGAAAAGATCCGAACAAGAATCATACTGATTAAGTGGCTGTCACACAGATCCATGTTCAGCGGTATTATGACATAGAGAAACAGGTTGTAGGCAGGTATAAAACTTAGTATGGTTTTCATCGCTTCTGTGATACGGATTAGGTTCAATTAAGCTCAAAATTTAGATGGACATCACATGAGAGATTGTGATGCCTCCTATCTATCCTCAAAGCGTATTTGGCTTTCCCCAAGTCACCCCGAGTTGACTTCGACCCGTAGTGTCTGATCAGTCAATGTGCACATGTCGACCTTCCGATTTATCTTCCCGAACTTTCTTATACTTTGAAAATATTCTTTCTTGCCTCTTTCTTGATATTTGTAACGAGACTAGCTTCAAAGGCTCAGCGATAATAACTAGGTTTTTTTTTTTTTTTTAACAAAGACTATAATATAACTGCAAGTCAAAGACAACTGCAAGTCCCGAATCTGGATCACTGCAGATTACTTAACACTATCTTCGCGGGAATCAGAACACTCACGGGCTCGTGTATGACTGGGTAATCACTTTTCTGCCTATCATTCGGAAAGATGTATGTGGAGACATGCACAACTCAGAATGACTCTCCACAGTAAATCGAGAAGATTTAGTTTGTATCTCTTCTACTTTTACGCACCATAGAAAGCTACCATAACATACAATGACTGTTCTAGAGTCTTTTAGGCCTAATTAATTCACCAGTTAGGCACACAAAATCAGTTATCGATCACTTTCAAAGGTTGGATCCATTTTCATTTTAACACCATATTGAAACTTCTTACGAAGTTATAGACTGAAAAATTATATCATCTCCCTAAAAAAAATTTAAAATTCTAGCGCCCCGATCAAGTCAAAGTCTTTAGGTAAATGACTATCCTGAAGATCCAATGGATCAGCTGGACTGACCACATACGAGTATGTGTCCCTCTGACTAAGTATGCACGACTAATTTTAAGCGAAAGAATAAAAACCCATCACAAACCGCCCCGGTCACTTTCAGTCATCTGGTTAATGGCTATCCTTATAATCTACAAGTAGATGTAAGGACCAAACATATCCTTGGGATATGTCCTTCAAACTTGAGCAACTGACATAATTTTAAGCGATAGTGATGTTTTTTTTTTTTTTTTTTTTTTTTTTAAAGAGAAAACACGGTTACTCGGATTGATCATCCCATTAAGCTCAACAAGATTTTGAAAACGGGATCGGTCAAACGCTTTAGTAAAAAGATCGGAAAAATTATCCATTGAATCAACCTTTTCAAGCAAAATTAATTTCTTCTCCGCACAATCCCGTATAAAATGATGACGAATGTCAATATGTTTAGTTTTACTGTGTTTAACAGAATTGTTAGTTACTGAGATAGCAGCAGTGTTATCAATGCAAATAGGAGTTTGAGTGAAATTCAGACCATAATCGCACATTTGTTGCTGTATCCATAAACCCTGAGAGCAGCAGTTCGATGCTGCCATGTATTCTGCTTCGCATGTGGAAATGGCTACAGAGGTCTGCTTCTTACACTGCCACGACACCAATCTTCCTCCGAGAAACTGACATCCACCGGTTGTTGACTTCCTGTTCAGATTGCAACCTCCATATTCAGAATTGGTGTATGCTACCAGATCCAGTTCTCCCCCTTTCGAGTACCATAGTCCCAACTTAGGCTTTCCTTTAAGATACCTCAAGATTCTTTTCACTCCCTTCATGTGTGATTCCTTCGGGTTTGCCTGAAAACGAGCACAAAGACAAACTGCAAACATAATGTCAGGTCTAGATGCAGTTATATACATTAAAGAACCTATGATTGCCCGATATTGAGTGGGATCCACATCTTCATCACTGTCGGAATCAGCACCCAGTTTGTGGTTGACGCAGATTGGAGTGTCAAATGGGGTACTATCATCCATCTTGAAGCGTTTAAGCACATCATGGACATACTTCGTTTGATGAATAAACATGTCATCTTTATTTTGATATACCCACAATCCCAAAAAGAAAGTTAATTCACCCATGGCGCTCATCTCAAACCTCTTCTTCATAACTGCTTCAAACTCCCGACACATAGTAACTCTTGAGGCAGCAAAGATGATATCGTCCACATAAACCTGAACGAGTAGAAAATCACCCCCTTTCCTCTTGACAAACAACGTACTATCAATCTTCCCTCTCTCAAACCCATTCTCTAGCAAGTAGTCTGACAATGTTGCGTACCAGGCATGAGGAGCCTGATGTAACCCATATAATGCTTTGCTCAGTTTGTACACATGATCAGGAAAATCTGGGTCAGGGAAACCCGGGGGTTGTTCAACATATACCACCTCATCGACTTTACCATTAAGAAAGGCACTTTTTACATCTAACTGGAGCACTTTCATCTCTTTGTGTGCAGCAAATGCCAGAAACAGTCGAATTGCCTCCAGTCTGGCCACAGGAGCAAACACTTCGTTGTAATCAATTCCCTCCTATTGATTAAACCCCTTAACTACCAATCTTGCCTTGTTTCGAATGATAATCCCATTCTCATCTCTCTTACACTTAAATACCCACTTTGTACCGATAGCGTTCACTTCTTGCGGTTTTTCAACTAACTGCCATACTTCCTTCTTCTCAAACTGTGCCAGTTCTTCCTGCTTGGCTTCAACCCACTAGCTATTCTTTAGTGCCATTTGATAATTCTTTGGTTCAATCTGACTGATGAAGCAGGTGTACAAGCACTCATTTATAATGCCCGTGTATTTAATGCTTGCATACACACATGTGTGTTCCTCCAAACTTCTTCTAGTACGTACACCATCAGAAGGATTGCCAATCACATTCTCCAAAGGATGATTCTTGTGAATTTTGGTGATCTGTACCGGACCGACTTCCAGATCATTCTCAAGATTTGAAGAGAGTTCATCAGAGTGAGGTTGAGGTTGAGTGTGAAATGGATTGTAGAATTCATCTTCATTCGAAACAGCTGGAGTTTCAACCGCATTTGACGAGGTTGGTTGACTTTCATTATATTGTGGACGTTGTACAGTGTCCTCCTCTTCGTCATACAGCATCTGTGAGGACATTTTCTCATCAATGTCTGCAAAATCTAGGTAAGGTACATTAAAAGAGTTGAAATGCTTATGATAGTCGAAAGCCTCTGCCGGCCCCATGCTAGGCCTTGTTGATTTGTAACTAGTAATGTCAGTGTTACAGACCACCTCAACCTTGCTGTTTGATAGCTTAAAGACTCTTCTGTTGGGTGTCCCAACAACATAGCCAACTAAGATACCTTCGTCTTCTTTCTCACCAAATTTAGAGTTAGTCTTTAATATCGAACATGGGGACCCGAAAGGTTCAAGACCCTTCAAATTAGGCTTTCTACCATGCATAAGTTCATAACGGGTTTTATTTAATCTTTTAACAGTTAAAACACGATTAAGGATATAACAGACTGTAGCAACAGCTTCAGCCCAGAACACCACGGGAAGTTTGGCATCTGCCAGCATGGTCCTGGCGCCTTCGATTAGAGTTCTATTCTTCCTTTCAGCTACTCCATTTTGTTGCGGAGTATATGGGGCACTGTACTGATGCTCTATCCCTTTCTGCAAACAAAACATTTCCATTTGATAGTTCTTGAACTCTGTACCATTATCACTCCTGATGTACTTAACCTTCCTCCCAATAATATTTTCCACCTTGGTAATCAAGTTAATTACCAACTGCACTATCTCATCTTTTGCCTTCAGAAAATAGACCCAAGAGTATCGTGAGTAATCAATGATTACCACCAAACAGTATGAAGTTCCTCCTAGACTCTTTACATTCACAGGACCAAAGAGATCCATGTGAAGTAGGTCCAAGGAGCTGGCAATTGATTTAGCTTTTTTGGAGTGATGAGGCTTCTTGTGTTGTTTTCCTTTCTTGCATGATACACATTGGTCTTCAAAATTGAAGTTCTTCAAAGGAACCCCTAGTACCAACCCATTCTTGACTATGTAGTTCATCTTACGAAGATGTATATGACCCATTCTTCGGTGCCACAACTCTGACTCAGACTCTGTTGCTTTTGACAGAAGACATGATTCTTCATTTGCCATCTCAGTTGATCTCATATCCATTACATACGTGTTCTTTTCTCTTGGAGCCTTCATCACAACCCAGGCCTCTGGTATCTTGAAACCAAGATAAAGTACGAGTGCCTCATCTTTAGTAAAATGTCTTTGTCACAAAACTAAGAGACACTCAACAAGTTATACTTCAACTCTTCCACAAAATTCACTTTTTCCAACTTTATTCTGCCATTTGTCACAGTCCCAATACCACTAATTCTTCCTCCACTCTCTCCTGCGAAACTAACCCTTCCACCTTGAACAGACTTCCAGTCACGTAACAATTTCTTGTTACCAGTCATGTGCCGGGAACAGCCACTGTCAACAACCCACATATTGTTTACAGCCCTGTTTGATTGTTTCTGCACAATTAAAGAAATAGATTAAAATCTGGGGACCCAAGACCTTCTGTTCTTGGGTTGATTTAACCTGTTATCCGACATCCAGTACCTTGGTTGCCCAAAGTCAGTTTAAGGAGAGTTTCTATAAGTTCTGAAAGGAAAATTTCTAGATGATTGGCTATGAGGCCATCCAAAACTTCGTGAATTAATGGAATTATAATTGTTGGTTTGGTAATTTACTAGGAAAAAAAGAGACTGATTTCTTTGAAATCTTGGATTAGTCCAATGATTGAAATTTGGTGTGTTCACATTCTTACCAGCATCATAATTAGCATTCGTTTTATTCTCAGTTTTAGTAGGCCTCATATTTCTAGATTTTCTCTGTTTCAGAGGACAATCAGCGACAAGGTGTCCTATCCTGTTGCATCTAAGATAACTTCTGTTCGAACTATTCTGGCTGTTTGGAACTTTCATCACAAAAGTTGATGCAGATGACGAGTTTGCGTTACTATCCCTTTGTCTCACATATGGTGGGACGAACGGATTTAGGGAAGATTTCTTTTCATCAAACTTATAGTCCTCCCCACGTTTTAGTAGCACAACCTCTTCTTTTATCTCACCCGATTCGGACAACTTGTCCGAATTTGACGAGACAGAACTAGAGACAAAACTTGTGGCATTAGAACTTGACTTACTTGTTTCACTCTCATTAACTTCAGTTTCTTTAGCAGAAACTTTTATTGGACCTGTCTGACTAATTTCAACATTCGCAGATTGCTGATTAATAGGATTATAGGTATAGTTATTGTTGTATGGTGGTGGAACTTCTGAGAATCCAATTCCCCCTTTGTTAACTAGGGAACGTTGAACACTTATGATGTGATCTAACATCGCAGAAGAATTTCTAAATTGTTCAATTTTTCTGTTCTGTTCCACCACTTTGACCTGGTAATCAGCTATCTGTTTATCTTTTTCAGCAATTAGTTTGGTCTTTTCTTCTAACACTTCATAACTAAGATCAATCACTTGTATTTTTTCAGCTATGGTGGCTTTAAGACTTCTGATATCCTTTTCACTAGCTTTTATTTTTACCGAGTAACTGTTTTCTTTAGTTTTAGAATAGTGATGTTCTTCTTTTAGGTTTTTAAATTGAGTGTTCAAACTAACAAACTGATCGGTTAATGTTTTCAATTGATCAGACATGCTTTCACATTGTTCACAATGAAGTTCAGAACATACCTCTGAGAGTTGATCGTTCACTTCTGCCATGTATGCTTGATCTTCCCCTTCCCTTTGTCACTTCCTCCAGTTACGATATTTACCAGATTTGCCTGTTCGAACACCTCCTCAACTTGTATATTCCAGTTGTATCCACCGTTTTGTTGAGATACCATAGCCCTGTTTTCACTTCCGATGTCTTTAAAAATTCTGATGTCTTTTTCACTAGCTTTTATTTTTACCGAGTAGCTATTTTCTTTAGTTTTAGAATAGTGATGTTCTTCTTTTAAATTTTTTAATTCAATGTCCAAACTAACAAACTGATCAGTTAAGGCTTTCAATTGGTCAGACAGTTTTTCACATTGTTCACAATGAGATTCAGAACATACCTCTGAGAGTTGGTTGTTTACTTCTGCCATGTATGCTTGATCTTCCCCCGTCTCTTTGTCACATCTTCTAGTTTCGATATTTACCATATTTGCCTGTTCGAACACCTACTCAACTTGTATATTCCAGTTGTATCCACCGTTTTGCTGAGATACCATAGCTTTGTTTTCATTTCCACTTCCATTCTGTTGAGCAGGCCTGTACTGACTTCATTCCACTCTCTCATTTGTACACTCTTTAGCAAAGTGACCATTTTGTTGACAGTTAGAACAACGAACCTTTGACTTGTCGAACCCCGGTCTTTCTCCAACAAACTTTCTACAAGTTTTCTTCATAAATCTCTTTACCCTTCTTACTATCATAGCCATCTGCCACTGCAGATCCATTTCTTCCAGATCATCAGCGTCGATCTGATCATAGTCCTCATCCAAAGTTGCAGGGTCGACTATTTTTCCTTTGATGTAATTCTCATAAGATGCAATGAAGGAGGCATAAAGAGCAAACTGTTGTTTAGCTAATTTCACACTCATAGGCATTTGTGAGTAGTTCTTGCTAGAAGCATTGGTTGAGAAATTACCAGTCGTGGTTTGAGGTTTTGAGTAACTACTACCTCCTGCTACCAAAATACGTCACCATCCATATTGAGAATCACATGACCGTCTGGAGTGGAGTTTGGTTCCCCTTTTGAGTAGTAAGCAGTGGATTCTGTTTTTGAACATGAGTTTGGAGTGACCTTAGCACCATACATTCCCGGATCCTGAACCTGATCAGTCGGTGTCTCCTTTCATGCCATGTTTAGTTCAAAATTCCATAACTTATTCACCACCGTCTCCAAATCAATCTTCTCGAAGTCCTTATCTTCTCTCATCAGAACAGTGTACATCTCCCATTTTGGTGGGAGAGCATCAAGAAGCTTTTCCACTATCTCGTCTTCCTTGTATTCAATCGAGTAGTTATGTAGCTCGGTCATCAGATGATAATACCGTGTAATGATGTCATCAAGTGATTCATTTTTCAGATACTTGAATACGAAGAATTGAGTTTTCAGCAGCTTTGCCTTGGAGGTACATATCCCAACATTTCCTTCATATCTATTCTCTAGTGCTTCCCATAGCTCTCTAGCAGTTTTATATTTTTTGAATGTATGAAGAATCTCTTGTGGAAGTGCCATTGTTATAGCTGTGTGCGCTTTACTTCCTGCCTCATACAGTTTCTTTTCATTATCTTCCATCTTAATGTACTTCTTAATATGTTCACGACCTTCAAACATGGACGTTGGTGGAATGTACCCGTCTTGAATGCAGACCCACATCTTTGCGTCTTGATACTTCACATATTGTTCAAATCTATCCTTCCATGCAACGAAATCCGTACCTTTAAGTAGTTTTGGAGCTTTAGTTGCTGAACCAGCTTCAACTTCCATCTTTACCAGTTCAGTGATGTTTAATGAAGTCATAGTTGAAAGAGATGGGACTCAAAAATCAAAAACAAGATTATGTGAAACAGCAAATAGCGAAGTTAATACAACTTCGCTAGCTTGTAACTTCGCTGGTACTTAACTTCGCAGAACTAAACTTCCTACTTCACAACTTCGCTACTTCACAACTTCGCTGAAACCCTATATGTTCGCCAAAAACCCTAGTATTGGTGACGGCAACTTCTCCTGAAGAACAAGAGAGTTTTGCAGGTTTAGTTAGGTTGATTTCGAGGGATGCGGGGGTGACTTGAAGGTGTAATTGATGAGTGATGAGGAGCAATTGACAAAAAAGAGGTATTTCATTGTAAACTCGTTCCGCGAATTGTCTAACGAAACGATCTTAACACTCGTGTGATAATCCCGAACCACACAATCACGAGCAAAATGCTCTGATACCAATTGTAGGTTCCCAGCCGGATCTACACGGGAGTATCTCGTAACACGAGGGTGCGGAATCCCCACGTATACGATACAAGTGTCGAGACGATTAATCCGTTGAATATATATGTAAATACTGGAGAATATAAGATAATGCTTGATATATTGCTAGGACCAACACGTGATTCAAAGAATCACAAAAGCCAATCGTTCCCACTTACATACTAGGCGAAGTTGTCATAACTTCGCTGTCCTTCAAGTTCGCCCAACACATGGCGAACATATAAGAAACAATATTCAACATAAAACAAACAATATAAACGATTACAGACACAATAAAACACAAGATACTGAACTACTGACATATCCTTCAATCGCTTTTTCATCAAATTTTCCCGCATCTTTCTTCAACATAGTACAATGACATCCAAATGGCTCCAAATACTTTAAATTAGCCTTTTTCTTGTTCAGAAGTTCGTAGCTTGTGTTTTGTAGCTTCTTCAAAGTCAGAACACGATTAAGCGTGTAGCAAGCAGTATTCACAGCCTCGTTCAAGAACTGAACAGGAAGCTTAGAATCTGCAAGCATTGTGCGTGCCGCTTCAATCAGTGTTCGATTCTTTCTTTCTGCAGCGTCATTCTATTGAGGTACATAAGGAACACTATATTCTCGATGAATTCCATTCTGAATGCAAAAGAAATCCAATATAGTATTTTTGAACTCCTTACCGTTATTACTTTGAATATGTCTCACTTTCAGTTTATATAGTGATTTGATCTTCATGATTAGATTTTGAACCAGAATAGGTGTTTGATCTTTTGAACTCATAAATAACACCCAAGAATATCTTTAATAGTTATCAGTGACAACTAGACAGTACCAGTCACCAGCAATACTCGCACGAATCACAGGACCAAACAAATTCATATGAAGTCGTTACAAAGGAGTATCAATGGTATTAATTAACTTAGAAGGGTGTGACTTCTATTCCTGTTTTCCCTTTTTGCATGCAACACAGTGGTCAGACAGTTTAAAGTGTTTTAAGGAAACCCTATCAACCAATTCATTAGCCATAAGATAGTTCATCTTTCTGACATGAATATGACCCATACGTCTGTGCCACAGAATCGAGTCTTTCTCAGTTTCTTTTGAGACAAAACACGTTTCAACAAAGTAGAAACCTTAGAATTCATATTTATCACATAAATATCATTTGATCGAGGAGATTGCATAAATACCATATCCTCTGGAATTACGTATTCAGGTTTAAGTATTATGCACTCCTTATCATTAATAAGGTGGTGTACTTCTTATCACAAATTTGTGACACACTCAACAAGTTGTGGTCAACTTTATCATAATAATTAACCTTCTCAAAGGTGATACGCCCATTTGACACATCTCCTTCTTTAGTAATCATTCCACCGGAATTACCCGCAAACGCGACATACCCTCCTTGTATATTCTTGACATTTTTTAAGAGATTAATGTTGCCAGTATATGACGAGAGCATCCAATGTCCATTATTCAGTTTTCACCGGAAACAGTCTTGGATGAACTCTGCACACGAATGAAAAATGATCAGTTCAAAAAGGCAACCCATGTCTTAGTCTTGGGAACCTCTTGAGTTTCACTTAAATTTTTAATGTAGTTAATTCGAATGTGGTTTAGCCGCTTGTGAATAAGTCACAGGTCGTTTCGACTTCCGTCTCAAGTATGCGGCTTGAACTACATTTGTATTCACATTCTCGCAAATTGGTTCCGTAGGAATAAATTTCGAATTTAAATTACTTGAATTTTCATTAACATGAATCACCTTGCGAGGATTCACATCATAAAACATAATATGTGTTTCATCATCAACAGACAATGGTCTTTACAAAATCTCCTTAATCACAAGAACGGGTTTGGATTGTTCCTTGATATATGGATGAAGATTTTGTGATTTCTCCAGTCCACAATTTCTGACTACATGACCTAGTTCACCACAGAGAAAACATGTTCTCATGTCAACACGCTCACATTGTGGTTTAGCAGAAACTTGTGCAACAGAAGGTTGATGAGAAACACCAGCAATGGGACCTTTGTCCAAATCATCAAATGTCACAGATTTTCTTTTTATGTAGAAATCAAGGTTTGAATAGTTTGAAAAACTATGTAAAGTGTCGGTTCCATTTGATTTAACAAATTGAACATTCTTAGCAGATTTTAACAATTGTTTGGCTTTTATCAAAGGATTTGTTGCATATGATGTTTTGTAATTCACAAATTTATGCTCAAGATCTTGTATCTTGGACGATTCATTTTAAAAGACGCTTTCTATCAATTCAGGCCTGATTAGATTCAGCAGAATGTCTATCTCAGTGAACACTTTGCTAATCCATTTCAACTTAAACACTCGACCAGTAGATGGTTTTGAAGCAACAGGATTGACGAAACGCATCAAATACTCGTCAGAAATCTTTGGCTTTTCTGATTTCTTAGCTTTTACCTTAACCAGTTTCTCCTTTTTCACTTGAGATGCATTTGAACCATACACAGCCTTCTCAAATTAGGTTAATATAAAATGTGGTTTGACCTTGGAATGTCCTGGTTTTTGTGTACAACTTCGGGTTCAAATACATCCTCAATGATTACCTTCTCAGCATTTTCAACAAATATTTTGTTACTTTGAATATGAGGTTTTTGAGATGAAGATTGGGCATTCAAATGGTCATTCATAACCACTTTAGGTTTTATCTCGATAATAGGTTCATTAACAACAACATCCTCTTTTCCGCAAAAGGATTTGCAGTATAATCATTACGAAATGGTGGTGGTACTTCAACAAAACCTACACCTTTCTTTGAATCCTTTTGCTTACCAGTCACTTCAATAATTTCATTTAGCAAAAATGAAGAGTTTCAAAACTTGCCCAACTTATCTTTCAAATCAAGAACCTCATTCTCAAGTTCTTTATCTTAGTTCGATGTTTCAAAATCTATTGAAAATGTTGATCATTAATTGTCATTTTGACAGACAATTCAGCTTTCAAGTCATGGTTACTAATAGATAATGCTTCTATTTTCTTCTAATATCTCATTTGTGATTCTAGTGATTGTCTGTATGTATGAATTTCTTTTACCAACAGGTCATTATGCTCTTTCAGCGATTCTAACCTAGGCTTAACGTTCTCACAATAAACACAAGACACATTTGCATATAATTTAACAGAAGAAGAGAAAGAAGAACTAACCTCGTCAATTTTAGCCATGCATGCAAAAGAAGTTGGTTGCATATGACACGATTCATCAGAATCCAATTCCGTTGCATTTTCAGATGACAGCACATTCCCACTTGCGTCTTGAAATCTTTCATTCAGCTCGAACATAGCCAAGTTCGCTTGATTATTGTTGCACAACAATCTTTGGGTCTAATCAGTGCCATTAGCAGCTGAAAGAAGAGCTTGTGACCCGAAGCAGAAGGTTTACTGCCAGAAGGCTTATCAGCAGCATCATTACCCTTTTTCCTAGAACTTCTATCTTGGCTTTGCGGTCCATTGTACTCTTTCTTTGGCTTATCACACTCTTTGGCAAAATGGCCAAATTCTTGACAGTTATAGCACTTGACTTTTAATTTATCAAAACCAACTCTCTTGTTTAGAGATGGTAATCTTTACCAGTTCTTTGCATGAATTTCTTCACTTTTCTCACAATCATTGCCATGTTCCACTTAAGATCCATAAGTTCCAAATCATCTGGATCGATTTGGTCATAGTCTTCATCAGTTAGCTCACTCGTAGCAATCTTGCTACCACCAAATTCTCTTACAATGTCATAAAAGCACACAGAAAATCAAAATTTTGTTCAGCTTCTTTCATGTTCACGTTTGATGGTGGAGTGAAGTTATTGGTAGAAGAAGACCCACCAGAATTATTAGTGAATCCAGATGCCATAAAGCATACATTAGGATCACTATAAGTTGATGTTCCCTCGTTTGCACTTTTAGTGAGAAATACAGTGATCGAAGATGCAGTGCTACTTAATGGCATACTACCTCCATAAAAAGATGGATCTTGAGTTTCTTTTGAAGATTTCAGACATTTCATATCATATTCTCTAGCCTCCACTTTTTTCATGAATTCAGAAGCCGTTAAGTCTTCATTTTTGAAGTAATTGTTTTCTTTCAACACCATCAGGAATGTTGTATATGAACTTGGTAAAGCATTCTTGACTGTACCAATTTTATCAGATTCAGTGGGTTCCATCTTCAACTTGTTCATTTATGTTATTAAATGGTTAAAACATGAAAGCTTCTCTTCAACAGTCTCACCCTTTAATAAGTTAAAGTTTCAAAATTGAAACTTCAATATCACTTTCTTGCTCTCTTATGTGTTTCCCATACTTGTCATCTTAATATGTTGAAACAATGAAGCACATATTTTAATACTATCAACTTGATGAAATATGTTATCGGGTATGCCATAGTCAGAGTAGAGTATGCTTTGGTCTCAATCTCTAACGCTTTCTTTTCCTCTTGCGAGTATTGAGAAAAGGCTTTTGGAGTAAAACCCGTAGTTTCACTACCATGCATTGGAACTGTATAAACTTCATCAAGACAATGAGAACAATCAGGATGCACAGAACCAAGATGTGCTCAAAAACGTGGTTCCCATTTGGCAAAAATACTGAATTTCATCAAACGAGGACATTTTAAATGAGATCCAATTTCCGCAACAAGATGTAGCATTTGTTGCATCAGTACGTTCTGAGATGCCAACACATAAAAATCAGCCATTTTAAGTAAACAGTTCAAATTTAACAAAACTCAAACTTTAGGGTTAAAAGTGTAAATTTAGTAACGAATTAGGAACAGTGATCTTAACGAATTAAGCGTTGTGAAGGTAATGAATCAGGCACAATAGTCTTAACGAATTGAGTGTTGTCTGGATGATGAATTAGGAACAGTAACTTAATGAACTAGCAACGAATTAATTGACACGAATGAGTGACGAATCAATAACAAGTCAATGACAAATCAGTATGACGAATCAGTATGACGAATCAATGAAAAATCAATGACGAATCAGTATGACGAATCAATATGACGAATCAATGATGAATCAGTATGACAAATCAATGACGAATCAAAGGGTACGAATTAGCTACAGTGAGCATGAATTAGCAATAGTGAATAACGAACTAGGTTGTTATTCAGTTGTAACAAACTTTACACGTGACACGAATCAGTTAGAGACTGATAACAAATCAAAGAATGTGAATAATAAATTGATCATAACGAAGTAAGGCAATCTTCAAACCATCAAACTCAAATTTCCAGAATTCTGGAAATTTTCCGCATCCGAAATTTGCCAAAACCCAAACTAAAATTTTGTAATACTTGATCAATTTAACACCAAATCGACCAAAATAAGGCTCATTTTGCTCGAAATTTACTCACGAGCGTAACCAAAACTATCTCGTATACCTTAAACAAACAACCGATTACCAATTTCTAATCAAAACATACTCTGTTCCATACACACTCAGATCCAATCAAACTCAACTAAATCAACTATCGTAACCCAATCCAATCCACATACACCGTCCTTAATCCGCACCGAACATATTTCAAACCAAATTCAATCCATAATTAACAAATCCAATCGTTAATTCAATCTGAAATCAATAAAACTAACTATACCCGATTATTAGCCAATGAACTTCAAATTACTGATCAAAATTCCTTAACTAAGAGCAATCATAACACCAGAAAGCTCTTATACCACTTGTGAATACCTTAATTCTCATATCTTAATCAATCCCTAAACGTATTAGATCAATTAACCTAGGATCTAGTTATTTGATATATTCGTAGTTATATATATAGATAATAGTAATTGATGATAGTAATATTAATAAGCTTAAGGAAGTATTGAACGAGAGAGAGATTGAGCAGAGGTTCAATATAATATATAAATCAATACTTAACTTATGTAAGGCAACACAGCCTTATATAGACGATGGAGACCAATTCGTTACACATCCCGTAACGAATTGGCTCCATTCGTTAACTTATATAACATAAAGGGAAATCATAACGAATCAGTGATTCGTTATACCTCCATTCATCAATATTTCATGACGAATGGGAAACATACATAACGAATTACAGTCCATTCGTTAAACATCCTTAACGAATGAACATAACATGTAACAAACTGGCTAATTCGTTAAACATCCTTAACGAATGGACATTACATGTAATGAACTAATTGTTTTTCCATAAAAACCCTTTACATTATAATGCTAATAATAAATTACAACCGATAAGTTACAAAGACTCGAGACGACAAAACCGTGCACTTACAATTAGGAACCCCGATGAAAAGCATTCGGAAGACATCCTAGTGGTATGAGAATATTCAGATGTGTTTCACGATGAATTACCTAGATTATCACCAACCCGACAAGTTGAATTTCGTATTAACCTAATACCAGGAGCAGCTCCAATTGCTAAGGTACCGTACCGAATTGCACCTTCTGAAATGCAAGAATTATCCAATCAATTACAAGAATTATTGGATAGGGGTTTTATACGACCTAGTTATTCGCCTTGGAGAGCACTGATTTTGTTTGTGAAAAAGAAGTATGGAAGATTCTGAATGTGTATTGAGTACCGGGAATTGACGATTTGTTTGAACAACTTCAGGGAGCAAAATACTTTTCAAAAATTGATCTTAGATCCAGTTATCACCAAGAGAAAATTTAGGAAGATGTTCCAAAAACATCCTTTCGAACTCGGTACGGTCATAATGAGTTCTTAGTTATGCCTTCAGGTTAACTAATGCACCAACAATATTTATTGATTTATGAACCGAGTCTGTAAACGCTACCTTGACAATTTCTTAATAATATTCATTGACGATATTTTAATCTATTCTAAAAATAAGGAGGAACATGAGGAGCATCTACAGGTAATTTTGGAATTGTTAAGACAATAGAACCTGTATGCAAAGTTGTCCAAATAAGAATTTTGGCAACAAGAAATGCGATTTTTAGGACACATTGTGGACGAATAAGGAATTCCGGTAGATCCAAGTAAAATAGAAGATATTAAGATATTACTGGTACTTCATTGAAAACCTTTCCAGCATTGCCCAACCCTTAACTCTCCTGACTCAAAAAGATCGAAGGCATGACTGGGGAGAAAAACAATAAATATCCTTCCAACTGTTAAAATAAAAGTTGTGTGAAGCTCCAATATTAAGTCCTCCAGAAGGAACTGATGACTTGGTGGTCTATTGTGACGCGTCTCGTAATGGTTTAGGATGCGTACTGATGTAAAGAAACAAGGTAATACCATATGCCTCCCAACACTTAAAAGTACAAGAAAAGAATTATACCACTCATTATTTGGAATTGAGAGTAGTTATCTTTGCAGTTAAGATCTTGAGACATTAGTATATGGTACCAAGTGTATAATTTATACGGACCACAAAAGCCTACAACACATATTTGTCAAAAGAAATTGAATATAAGGCAAAGAAGATGGGTAGAACTGTTAAATGACTATGATTGTGAAATTAAATACTATCCATGGAAAGTCAATATAGTAGCTGATTCCTTGATCCGGAAAGAAAGAATTAAACCTCTAAGGGTACAAGAAATTCAAATGATTATCCAGAGTAGCCTTACCGAGCATATTCATATCGCCCAAAATGAAGCCTTAAAGTAAGATTTCTTAGAAAAAGAAGACTTGCACGGGAACGAGAAGAATTTTGAAAACAAAACTGATGAAATACATTACTTCTAAAACCGAGTTTGGATTCCGATCCTTCACAATCTTCGTGAATTAATCATGAATGAAGCGCAAAAATCCAAATATTTTATTCATCCTGATACTGACAAGATGTATAAAGACATAAAAGAATTTTATTGGTGGCCTGGAATGAAGAAGAATATAGCCATGTATGTAAGTAAATGTAAGACTTGTGCTCATGTTAAGGCTAAATACCAAAAACCTTCTGGAATGTTACAACAACCTGAAATACCCCAATGGAAATGGAAACAAATTACAATGGATTTCGTTACACACCTTCTCAAAAATTCCCGAGGACATAATCCAATTTGGGTAATTGTGGACCAATTAAACAAATCTGCACACTTTCTTCCGATCCGTGACAACTACGCTAATGAAAAACTAACTCGAATCTACATAGATGAAATTGGATCTCGACATAATCCAATTTGGGTAATGGTGTACCACTTTCGATTATTTCAGATCGGGATAGTCATTTTACTTCTCATTTTTGGCAAGCTATGCAAGAAGCTTTAGGAACCCGAATAGATTTAAGTACAGCCTACCACCGTCAAATGGACGGCCAATCTAAAGAACAATTCAAACTTTAGATGATTTGTTTCGCGCTTGTGTATTAGACTTTAAAGGTAATTGGGATCAACACCTCCCACTTATTGAATTCTCTTACAATAATAGTTACCATAGTACTATACAAGTAGCACCATATGAAGCATTATAAGGGCGGAAATGATGATCGCCACTTTGTTTGACGAAAGTTGGTGATACTCAGATTACAAGATCCGATTTGATTCTAGAAACAAATGATAAGATTCCTGAGATTAAATGGAAATTGAAAGCTGCCCGTGACCGACAAAAGAGTTATGCCGATGTTCGTAGAAAATGTTATCCTTTGAAGTAGGCGATAAAGTGTTTCTAAAAGTAGCCCCGTGGAAAGGCGTTATAAGTTTGGTAAAACCGGTAAATTAGCTTCATGGTACATTGAACCTTACGAAATCATTTCTAAAGTTGGCTCCGTAGCCTATCGACTGAAACTACTCTTGGAACATAGTACTATTAATGATGTGTTTTCACGTAACGAACCTGAAAAAAGTATCTTAGTGATGAAACGAAGACATTAACACTGGAATATGTACATGCAAACGATAAGCTAAACTATGTAGAGTAACCTGTAGAAATAGTAGATGGGAAACCAAACAATTACGACATGACAAAATTTCTTTGGTGAAAATTAGGTGGAATTCACAACGTGGACCCGAATACATTTGGGAACGAGAAGATGAATTCCGAAAGAAATACCCACACCTTATCCCTAAAAAGAAAAACATTGGTACATCGAATTTCGAGGACGAAATTTCTTACCCGGCGGAGAATGTGACATTCGTGACAAATTGAGGTATAACTTATTTATTTACGTAGTGAGTAAACAATTAATCGGATATTTCGTAGTGATTAAACGATTAACCGAACGATAATGGTTATGAACTGTATATATATTGGGGGCTTATATATAAATGATATATATTATGTTCACTAACATATTGATATTAAGACCCCCAGTACGTACAAAAACGTTTAAACGAAAAGAGTTCCATTTAACAATACGTTCTGAACTTAAAGTGATCTAAGTACCAAAACAAGCATTCTATCATCAGTCAAGCTGAAAAGGACTTATAGAACACTTATATAAGATTTTTTAGGCAAACTGTGAAAATATTTTGGAATTTTACAACGAGCTAGTATGTTATTCTTATTTTACAAATTTGAGTCGAAAAACACTCGTTTTTTCTTTGTTTATAGCACCTGAACTAATTTTCTCACCAAAAACCGAACCCGAGCTAAATTTGGGACCAATATTTAACATTTGGAAAGCAAAACGAGGCATGTTGGGCTAAAAAAGGGACCCATACCCACCCCCCAACCCCTCCCCCACGCGCCCCTTATTACGGCCTCCATTTGGGGAAACCCCGTTGGATATTTTCTTTGGAAACAAGTTACTTCCTTTAATATTTTCACATTTTAACACAAACCAAATCCTTAACAGCTAAGCTCTTCATATTTCTAGCCATAAACCCCTGAGGTAAGATCAAATTTCATGAGTTTTCACTTGTTTAATATTGTTTAAACATATAAACTTATGTTTTGATAGTTTTGATTAGTAAAATGATAACTTACCATGAAAAGCCCATAAAATGATCCAAAAACATGTTTTGATCTTAGACATTCTAATCACCATTCTTAACCAAACTCACACACTCACACCACCAATGGAATGAATGGAACCTCGTCATCTTTCTCCAAATTCGCCCAAACCATGTTCATCTTTCTCCGCAACATCGTTATCATGGGAAGAACTAAAACAAGGATCCAAAATCATAGCGTAAGCCTCTTATTTTCATCATCACAACATTAACAAATTCAAATATATTATTTTGCTTTTACTTATTCCGATCATATTCCAGTAAACCCACTTGCGATAATTTAGCTCACGGTCTTTATGGTAATACTATTAACAAAATTGTTAAGAATGAGCGTTGGGATGATTATGGGATTAGCAAATTGTTTAATTCAGCTTTAACCCCAATTTGTTTTTCAAACATATTATTAAATCTAAAGTGTTAAATTTAGTTGGTAATCAGAAACATATGTTTTTTTTGCCAAAAACACGGATTAGGATGTTTATTTCGCCTTTTTACGGTTTGAAAAGTTGATTTCAAACCCAAACTGAAACCCTAATTTATAAGGCTTGATGATTTATGTTAAATTCTTGGTTTTTTGTTATATGACATGAAGATCTACTAACTAGAGAAACAAAAACCCGGAAAGGTGGGAAACAACCTAAACACTCGGGAAAACGCAAATGTAATAACTTATTACTCTTTTAGGGGTTGTTTAGGATTAGACGTGCTTTTGATAGCCTATGAAACATTTTAGGGACATTAGGGACTATATGAGTGAGTCCCTATCCAAATTTGGTAAATTTTCGATAAACGGAGAATATTTGGTGATCTTATTACCGTTTATCGTCGATTTATTGGGAAAAATAGTTAAATAGTTTCGAAAATATGAACATTTTTAGAGAAAATTTTGTGTTAATTGGAGAAGTCTAGATATGGTTTGTGCATTCTCGTTTAATCATTTTTAACAGCCGAACTATGCGGGGAAAGGTATTTTAGCAAAATAGTTAAGTTCTGGGAATTTTTCAGAAATCATTTGGTGATATTTTGACCACTCAAAAAATAATCAAAATTTTTGGATATTGTTTTGTATAAACGGGAGATTTATTGTATAAAATTAACATATAAAACAAAATTTATTATATAAATGAACAAGTTTAATAATTCTTGAATTATTTTTATAAAAATCTACATATTTTAATTTATTATTATAAAAATTCTCATAATTTATATATATTTATATAAAGAGTTATAATAATTTAAAGATTTAATTTGTATATGTTTTAACAAAACCGACAACGTTATGAATAACGAACTGACTTGTATATCAAGACATCAAAAGTGGTCAATTGTCATAATTTTGAATAAATTTAGTGAAAACAAACTTTTTAAGAGATTTTCGAATAATTCGGGTGAATTATACGTGTTTTGTACAAAAAATCCGTATAGATACGGAAACGAACCTTGTGGAAAATCCAGACATCTAAACCTTCTTTTCTTTCAAAATATGATTCATATTACCAAATATTACGTTTACTCAAATTTTGAGTGATCTTACCTATTTCCAAAACACGTAAACAACCAACTTGGCCAGACACGAAAAATGGTGAAACTGAGCCAAGACTGATTTTAAACATTTGATATCGTACAACGTCACAATCTAAGGCTACTGACATATTCTGGGCGTAACAACGATACGCGAACTAGATATAAAACCTGGTTTAGTTTAAAGAATGTACGAGTATTAATAGTACAATACATATTATAGGATACGAGCTATAATCGAAGCGTACTATTTACTGCAACATGTTACCCGTACGATACGACGATAAGGTGAGTTTCATGACCCCAGATTTAAACTGTTTTGCGAACATTTGGGGTGGAAAACACGTGTATATATATATATATATATCCGGAAACGTGTTATGATGTGAATTGCCTAACTGCTAACACTAGAAAGTCCACACAAACACGAGTGATTAATCTTGAACCGGTGGCATGTGGATTGTTCTATTTGTTTGACAATGTAGCAACTCGGACTATTCAAAATTTATAAACCTGACCCATTTCGATGTTCAGGAAATTTTATCACATTTATCGAATGACTAATATTTTATTTAAGTGTTTATTTAATTATTATATATAAAAATACTTTAAAACATATTCAACTGTAACCCAAACTATACTTTAACCCATTTTCGTTTCCATTTTGCAATACCTGAATATGATAACCCATCTAACCCAATAACCCATCTGCTAACCCGTATTCATGATTCAATAACCCTACCCGTGACCCGTTTAAGTATCTTGCGCCTTAATCTTCGCGTCTAACATGGAATCAAATCATAATCTGTGTTATATATACCATAATCGGCCCAACTGTTCATGTAATTATGCAAACTCCATCTCGTTGATTCATTTTACCATAAACAACTTAGCCGACCTTAACCTAGGGTTGATATACGTATAATTTGTCATGTAAATTCAATTAAACATGTAGAGACAATGCCCATAACCTCACCGTCATAAACCAATTTACTAATTTGTTTATCATCGTATTTTATACCCTGTTCATCATCAAACCTTGCCAGCTCTGTTCGTTCTCAATTAATCATCTTACAAGCATCATTTAAGGTAATTGATTTCGTATTTATGTTCACCATTCAACCTACTGAATTAACCCTATGGTTAATTGGGCTTAAACAAACGGGATTGAAAGATTAATTTCTAGGGTTCTTATTGTGAAACTGGTCTTGTAGACTGTCTGGTTATATTCTTCACGATCAGGTTCAAATCAATAAAACACACTAGCCCAAATGGCTAGGCCATGTGCGTTTAAGACTCAAGGAGGCTGGGGGCGCGGATTCGAGCCACCCCCAGCCCGTTTTGATGTTTTTCATATCTATTCAGCTATATTATAGATAATATATATGATATATTAATTTCTTAAAGTAGATTTTAAATATAATAATTAATTTGTTAATCAATATGTTTATAAAACCGTCATACAAGTTGATCACTTTTTTGACTCGTGGTTAAACAACATATATAAGTTAAAACGTGTGTATATATATATGTACGTAAATATAATAGTTGTTAGTATTGTTAAAGTTTTTTTTTAAATTAATGTTTTAATATTCGAAAAGGGTTTTTAGTTAAAAAACGTATTCAAAATTTATTGTAATTTAACATATTAAAACATAGTAAGTTTAAATATTTTATAAAAGATTTTATCTTATATATAAACATTACTATCATTAATTTCTTATTTCCAATACTAATACTAATAGAAATATTTATTAATAGTGATATATATATATATATATATATAAAAGTACATTAAAAGTATTTTTAGATTGAGTTAAACAAATCTCTTTATATAATCTATCCAACTATATAAATATTTATTTAAGTATTTAACTAATTAAAATATACTGTTTAAACTAATATATTAATAATAAATCTAAGTAATATATAACTTTCGTTAGTACACCCGATCATCAAATCTCGAACCACTATCTAGTTTTAGTTTCGTTGTTGAATTCTTATTTAATTTCCGTAATTATTATCATTTAGGAAATTCGTTTGTTGATATACCTCGTTGAGCGTGGTTTATCGTTTTCTTGTCGTATTCATTCCCACTTTGCTTATTTGATCATGTATGTACCACATTCCCCTCTTTTTACCCATTTTTCCATGTTTAGGGGACATGTGCGTAAATTATATTTCTTAGATATACTTATACTCAAAAACTACAACTTTGTCTTATGTGTTAACAACTTATACCTTACTTGTTTATGTGCTTATTTGCTTTGTATGCTTCCGCATTCGGAGAGGTCCAACATAATCTCAGTCTAGTATGATCATACGCCAATCGTTAGCCTTTGTGCTTCTCGACATCTCAGTTATACTTGCTCATTTGATTAATTTGTTATTCTCATATGACTTGTTGCAATACTTATTTATATATACTATATGTACATTTAAACTGGTGTGTTGCTCACTCAACATGTGTTGTTGACAAAACTTTACTTTATACGCATCTGCAGGTTGGTAAAGACTTGGTGAAGAATTTAGTTAGAAGAATATTTTAATCATGAAATATAAAATTTGTATTGTTGTATTAATTACGTACTTGTTTGTATGTTGATTTATTTGATAATTGAATTCAATTAATAGATATTGTCATTTAAATATTGCATGATAGTACCTTGAGAGCTATGACAATCAGTTCGCGCCCCGGCATTTCTGCAGTAGGTTGGGGTGTGACAGATTGGTATCAAAGCCGAAGGTTTAAGATAGGTCGTTAGAAATTGCTTTAGACACATGTTTAGGAGCCCTATACATGCCTATCTGTTTACCTTTATGTGTTCAAATTAAATTGTTTACAGCTTTCTTAGATTATTATTTAATATCTATTGTATTGTTATGCACATACACACAAACTCCGAGGCTATGCCTCAACATTCAAAGAAAACTTTTCGAAAAGTAGATTGCTTTTATTTCCGATAAATTCCTTAAGAATTCCCACCTGTTGTTTTCACTCGTACACCTTAAGGTTAGGTTATGTGGCATGTCCCTATGATAAATGAAAGGGGAAGAGAAACTGTGAGTTGGGCACTGGAAAACATTCCAAGAACCAAAGGTAAGACGATGTTCCTTACCTGGGTGATAACCTGACCACAGTACTCAACCCTATGGACCCGATCGAGACCCATAAATGCCATATGACCGACACCTTAGGTTGATTTTAACCGAATTCACCGTGATTCGTAGCAAAACTCGGTTTTTCCGATTATTGTGTTCCGTTATTTAAATGTTAGTTGGTTGTAAAATCCATGGAACCCATGGGAACTTCTATTATCCATTTCTTAAATTGTTTTCGTATTTTTGTTGAGTAATCAAACGTGGTGATTCACAAAATTACTCCGACTACCCATATTTATTTCGATAGTTCTTTATTTAGTTTGGTCGGTTAAAACGCCGTGTTACGCTCATTGGGCCGAAAAACTTAATTGCATTGTTAATTCGTTAATTAGTTTGGACAATCAAATTGCCATGTAACGCTCATGGGTTGTCCAACTCAGTTGCTTTTTATCCGTTAGTTCATTGGGTCATTCAAATTGCCATGGAAAGCTCATTGGAGGCCAACATCCACAATTTATATTTCGTTAGTTCATTGTAAACTTAATAAAATCTAAACTTTAAACTGACTTAACTCCTCATGTAGTCATCACACGTTAATCATATTGACTACATCATCTAATAACGATTTACGCAATGTACCCCCTCATCTTATACACTTTTACTTTTAATCTTCTGTTTGATCTTGTTAGTCCAACACACAGATCTCAGATCTGTTATGTATATGATTAACCTCTTAATTAAGGATCTAGTTCATAATTAATCTTGATTGCATGTTGTATATATGATATATTAGTTGTATGTATGTATGTATGTATGTGTATAATATTAATATGTTGATTGAAGCTTGAGAGTGAATCTGGACAGCAAAATATATCTCTAAACTTAAATTAAAGAGTGGACATAAGCCACTATATATAGAAGATGGATCTAGTTCGTTACACCTTCCGTAACGAACTATCATCCACTTCGTTACATACACTTAAATGAAATAACTTTAACGAATCACCCCCTGATTCATTAAACATCCTACACGAATCAGGAGAGATATTAACTTAGATCTAGTTCGTTAGACATCCTTAACGAACTAGACTATACTTTAACGAACTACATTAATAACGTAATAATTTATTACATAAATAAAACGACAAACACATAATCGATAAAAACAAAGACTCGAGACGCAAAACCGTGCACTAACAGACACCCCCTCGTCTTGAGCTCTTTGTCTTTGCTTTACTTGAAACGCTTGGACTGCCAATCTCTGCAACTATGAATCCCGTTCTCATAACATACACGCACGACGCGTGGAATTGCATAGCCAGATCATACTTCATTGCGTTCGAAAAAAATCTTATTCTTGTGTAGCACGTCATTGTCGGTCTTGGTTAAGTTAACATGCCACATTGGATCAATGATCTTGATCAGCTCGGTCTTCAAACCTTTGCCCAGGACAATGACGGCCTCGCCAGTTCGGTTATCGTAATATCAGCGGTTGAAAGACAGATGTATGTGTTGATTCAAAGTCTTCACTGGTACCCGCTTCAAGGTCTTAGGCGGCTTAACCTTGAGGATCAACTTTCTCCAACTCGTCCTTGGATCAATTTCATCTATACGCTTTCGGGTTGGAACCTGAGGCTTGAGAAACTTAAATCTATGGTTGACTTCAAACAACAGATGCTACTGGAACCAATCTGCTATCCAGTCACCCCCACGATTGATAAATGGACAACACGCGAGGGTACGAACATCCCAATGCGGTAAAGTGAGAACATCCATTATCTTTTCATAATATTGAACCCCTTTTTCCCATTTAATAATACATACTTTAAGATCGGAATCAAATAACCAAGAAATGATATCACTTTGAACCTTTGACACGGTTTCGAATGAAGTCATTTGGTTGGCTTTAGCACGAGCAGCAGCTTCATCCTTCTATTCCCGATCCACATATCTATAAGCCTCAATAATCTTACGGGTTCTCTTGCTTCGATACCCAAACCATCTTGCAATATCAGCATCAGTCGGGGTTTCAATCGAGTTGAATCTCGTATCAACCACCTTCTTACCCTTGGATACCTTCTCCAGATTATCCTCAGCTGCTTTAAACGTTTGCTCATTAAATACTGGAGCACCTTGATCAACGTTGGTGTGTTGAAACAAGTCAGGATACTCCTCAGCTGTGACGTCTTCAACCTCGACCTCCTCATCTTCATAATTAAAATTCGTATTCATTTGAATAGTCAGATCATTCAAAATCTCCTCATTGTTCATCACTTCTACATCAGGCTCCGTCTCTAACACGGTCAACTCAACGTCATTTAAACCAAGCAGTAGTGAAATCTGCTCTCGTGTTAGAGATTTTTGCACAAACTGTCCAACTATAATCTCATTCCGATTCACCACACTCCTGACCACCCCCTATCCATCCACAAAGATAACTATATCAGCTTCAATCATCTCAATTGGTTTAGCAGCAGTTGTATCTTGATAAACAATGATCTGCTTGTCCGACTCACCAACTCCGGTAGTGCCTGCACCAGAGGAAGAACCATGAGATTGTTTCGGCTCATTTCCCCCAGCACCTAAAGCATCAGGATCCTCCTCATCATCATTCTTCAACTTTTTCACAACATCGTCTTTACATGTGAGTTGCAGAATGAGATCCTCTTGTTCTTTCAGCTTCACCCCCTGAGACGTAACAATCTCACAAAGGGCTTTCATTTCCTTCTGACAAAAGAAGATATAGCTCATTTGTTTCTTCTGATTTTCCATGAGGCGTTCTTGATCCAGACGGTCAGCAGACATTTGATTTTCATACAAATGAAGAAGGCTTAACAACATATTTATCTGCTGAGTGGAGACATCGCATGAAAAGAAGCAGGAATAGGCTGCACATGACCCTGTGGTCGACTCAATCTCAAGAACAAGATATCCATTGGAGGTGGAGGCAACATCATCGGTGTTGGAGAAACCACCAAAGTTGCAGTATAAGGCATTCGCAATGTAGATAGTACTGAATATGGAATCATGCCAAGCCTTGGATCTGAAGTGAGCGTAGTCGTCAAAGTAAGATCAGGGGTTCTAGTAGTAAGCGGCACGGCAGGGTGTAGAGAAGTGGACGACCTTGGAGGTTGAACTCCAAACGAGACACCAGCACCAGCCGACACTCGACGCTTAGCTGACCCCTCAGTGGCCAACTCTTTGCCTTTTCTCTTTCGTTGAGCTGCTATTGTAGCAGTTAACGCAGCTTCAATGACAGCTTGTTGTTCAAGTATAGCTGCTGCACCATCACCACCATTTCCACCATCACCTCCATCATTATCATCATCACCACCATCGTTCACACCTTGTCCCTCCTTACGCTCAGAATCCGAATCGTCATGGATCCAGCGATCATTGTCAGGACATTCATAATCAGGATTCACAATATGACCAATCAGACGTTTGGTCTTAGGTCTCTCCTTTCGATAAATCTTCATTCGTCGCACCGTGTCAGCCGCCATGTGATCTAACTCCAATACGTCATCTACCAATGTTTGATCGATGACCAAATTTGGAATCAAGTCTTGAATGATTAACTGAAGAAACCTTGGATACATCAGGAACTTCTTCTTCTGAACCGTTTGCAGACATTGTTCTTTAAGATGATAGAAGATCATCTCTGCAAAATTAAACTGCTTATTAAGAACAAGTGCCACAAAACCTTGGATACATCAGGAACTTCTTCTTCTGAATCGTTTGCAGACATTGTTCTTTAAGTTGATAGAAGATCATCTCTGCAAAATTAAACTGCTTATTAAGAACAAGTGCCACAAAAGCTGACTGTAACATGACATGGCATTCATCAAACCCGCCTTTACGTCCTCCCAAGCAATGGATTAAGACATGTAGGAGATACTTGTAAGTAGGACACAACCCATTCTTGTTGTACATAGATTCTCCGATGTCACCACCATAAAATACACGACAAAAGAGTCCTTTGATCAGCTCTTTATCAAATTCACATGGGTAATCATCAGTATCACCAAAACGAAGAACTCGTTGAATCACACTAATATCAACAGTAATAGGCGTTTGGTTGATTGTGGCAATGATATGGTTCTCAACGTCAATGTATCTTGCTGTACTCCCGAATTGACGAACAATACTGAGACAGACTTCAGGATCAGCAGTGATAGAGTAATGAATACGCGAACGACGGAGAAACTCTAATAATCCTCCAAAGAGATTTTCATCTGTAAAATTTGTACCAACTAAGGCACAAATATAAATAGTTTAAGCTATTATAAATATATGTCATTCATTAAAGAATCAGTCTGATTCGTTACAAAGTTTAAAATGAATTATCTGATTCGCTATCAAGTAAATTATTGACGAATCAGAAGTAGCGAATTACTATTGAAAGATGACGAATTAATAACTAGTTCCTTATAATTTAACAACTAATTCGTTATAATTTAACGAATGCACATCTGATTCGTTAATAAAATGATTCGCTATTATAGTTCTTGTGATTTACTTAATGAATTGTACACGAATGAGTTCCAATTTTCTAAGTATAACGAATGGCCAAAAATTAGCTTAATTTTTGACTTCTCTGGTCAAGGTCAAAATTTACCAAGAACACCAAAAGTTAAATGAGCAAATCTGAAATCGATTACCCCACATTCATCGATGATTAGCCGAACAAATGACCATCAAGGTCTCGGAAACCCATTGCGACTCAAATGGTATCGACTTGAGGATCCAAAACATGAAATAAGGTAATTAAGTTAGGGTTTTAACCAAAGTATAAAAACCCGATAATAACCACTCATAATCAACCCATCAATCAGTAATCATAACATGATTAAATGTCACCATGGATCTCGGAAATACATTCTGATGATAATGGTAAAAGATTTATGGTCCAAACATATAGTATAAAGCTAATCAATTAAGGTTTATAAAAACCTCTAAAACCGGTTACCAAACCACATAATTAACTTGTCAAAACTATATGATATTTGACAAAAACTACTAAGATGTGATCATCTTTACCTTAGAAACACAATGGTATAATCAAACTACTGAAAATAGAAGATCAAATATTTTGAAAAAAAAAACGGCCAGAGCAACAGTGCAAATAAGGAAGATGAAAGGTGAATAATGAAGCGAACCGCCTTCACAGTTCCCTATATAGTCTGACATTACACGTTTCCCAATTTACCGAATCAGATGATTCGTTTGAAATTTGAATTAACGAAGCAGCTGATTCGTTAGATTCATTTAACACGTGTCATGACGAATCAGATTTTAAATATTGTCTAATTCGTTAACATATGGATAACGAATTAAAGTCATTCGTTACAGAGTGCGGAAGCGAATTAGGATAACGAAATAGACTATAATTCGTTAAAATGACCTGATTCGTTATTCACAATTAACGAATTACTCTTTATTTAATTTTAAATGAATAAATAAATTAATAAATGAATTAAAATAATAAATAAAAAATTTTATAAAAATTAATGAATTTAAATAAATAATGAATTAAATAATAAATAAAGGAACTCATTAAGTGGCTCTTTTAAATTAAAGGATTACCAAGATCCCATACCTCGATAATCAAATACCTTAAACACGTTTCACGTTTTAAAACTGATAACGTAAAAAAATGTAAAAATAAAGTGCAAAATCTTTTTGTATTTTGATCTTTTGAGTTAAAATATTTACACAAGAAATATCCAAAACTAAAACTTAGAACAGAAAATGTTTTTGTGTTTTCGTATGTTTTATCAAACACAGTACATATTTTTGGATTTCGGTTGAGTTTGAGCAGAGAATCATATTGACTGAATTGCCCGTCTATCACAGTTTTAAATTTCATCGATATTATGATTGGCGTTAAGTCGGTCATTGATATTGTTGTCCACTTAAATCTTATAACAATCTTTAAAGCATTTTTGTGATATGATTAATGGTTCAATTAGCGCACAGAATATCAGAAACTATCAGCCTCTAATTTCAGTTCAAGCTTAATTTGGTTTATGCCTAATCACCCCAACTTGACTTAAGCCATTATAGTGTTGATCAAAACATTTAGAATTTTAGAATTTTTAAGCAATGCATCAAGTTTCCTTTACTGTGAGTGAGTATGCACGAGTCCATCTGTCGGCTTACATACATTGTATCCCCTGGGGTCCGTTTCTTATTGGTAATGAGACACGCGCAAGGAGGAACAATTGTATGACTAACAGCGGATTTTGATCAAGTCACTAATTTAGATTGTACGAAGTACAACAGTGATCAAGTTTAATGACTTTGGGTTTGCTCTAAAACCGAGTGAAAAATTCATGCTTATGAATACCCAGATGATTAAGCCGCATAAAGACTCACAGTGTCCAAAAACCAAACGCTTGTTATTTTCTTTATTATATTTTTGGGTGATCAACAACTGTAAGGCTTGAGTATGGCAGGTTATTACATTTCTGCCATCCTCACTAAATTTTTTTGCTAGAGACTAACACCTCTTTCAATTTGGCTTTTCTTTATGTTTATATCACATATTTTACTCTAACAACTTATTTAAGACCTATCAATGCACCAATGCAGTTAAGCACTCAGTCTTTTAAGTTTATTTCTTGCTGGATTTGGGGACAATCAATCAATGTACTATCATTTTCTCATTTTGCTTCAAAAACTCAAAATTTTGAGGAGCATAAAACAAAATAAAAATTTAATTGCCCCAGTTACTTTAAATCTATAAATTAATGGCTATCCTGTCAATCTACACATAGATAACAGGAACAAAACATGCAAGCGTGCTCCACAAACTTAAATAACCGACATAAATTTTCAGCGAGAAAATAAAGTAGAAAGCTTAACGATCGCCCCAAAAACTTTCCATTGTCTGGTAAATGGCTATCCCGAATATTTACAAAAAATTATCAGGACCAAACATATACAAGTATATGTCCTTCAAATAGAAGTAGATGTCATTATTTTCAGTGAACGTAAGCTAAAATCTTTTTGTTTTTTCTCTTTACATACTTAAAACAAAATCTTTTTGACTTTTTCGGATTTTTCTTTACAAACAAGAAATTCACAATCTTTTTGACTTTTGGAATATTTTCTTATAAATAAAATTAAAAATTTCACAATCTTTTTGACCTTTCAAAATTTTGTTTAAGATGTTTTTGGATTTTTCAAATTTTGAAACTTAAAGACATGAAAACTAAAATACATGAAAACACACTATTTTTGAAGTTTTTTTTTTAATTTTTAATGTTTTAGGATTTTATCTATACAAACGAAAAGTACTTTCTTTTTTATTTTCTATTTTCCCCTTTAAAAAACCAAAACCAAAATAAAATTTATAATTATTCTAATTTTAGGATATCAGCAAAGGTCTTCAGGCCATTTAAACCAAGCAAAAATTGAAAACGTGTTTTTATCAAATGCTTTGGTAAATAAGTCAGCCTTCTGAAAATCGGTATGTACTTTCTCAAGGTCAATTAATTTCTTTTCAAGCAATCTCGTATAAAATGATATCTAATTTCGATATGTTTCGTTTTAGAGTGTTGAACGGGATTTTTGGTAATGCTAATGGCAGTAGAATTATCAATTAAAATGGGAGTAGTAAGAAACTTCAAACCGTAGTCTCGAAGATGTTGTTGTTTCCACAAAACCTGGGAACAACAACTCGAGGCTGCAACATACTCAGCTTCGGCGGTTAAAGTGGAGACCGTTGTCTGTTTCTTACACTGTCAGGAAACAAGCCGGCTTCCTAAGAATTGACATCCCGCTGTGGTAATCTGAGTCGGAATAAGCGGTAAGATCAAAAGTATCGTCTTTGGGGTACATAACCCGGTGTCAGGATTGCCCTCAGATATTAAAGAATACGCTTGATCGCTGCCAGGTGAGTCACTCGGGGACTAGCTTGGTACCTAGCACATAAACAAACAGCAAACATTATGTCGGGCCGAGAAGCAGTAAGATACATCAAATAACCAATCATAGCTCGATATAAGGTAGGATCGACAGTATCCTCCAATTTATCTGGTGATAAATTGTGACCCACGGGGAGAGGAGTAGAAAGGATTTTTCTGGCAGTAATCTTGAATCGGCTCAAGTCGTCGTTCACATATTTTGTCTGGTGAATAAAGATTCCTTTCGCAGACTGATGAACTTGCAACCCTAAAAAGAAATTCATCTCTCCCATCAAACTCATCTCGAACTTGGTTTGCATTGATTTCTCGAACTCCTTACACAACGCGTTGTTTGTTGACCCAAAGATTATTTCATCTATATAAATCTGGACAAGGAGAAGATCATCACCAATATTTTTATAAAAAAAAAGTGCACTCAACAGTACCACGTTTGAAACCATTATCCATCAGATGGTCGGCGAGCGTGCCATACCAAGCTCTCGGGGCTTGATGTAGACCATATAATGCCTTGTTTAATCGGTAAACTGGGTCAGGATAACCGGGGTCTTAAAAACCCAGAGGCTGTAAAACAAACACTTCCACATGAAGTTCACCATTGAGAAAAGCACTTTTGACATCCATTTGATAGACTTTTATGTTCTCATAAGCTGCATAGGCTAGAAGATTCGTATTGACTCCAGTCCTGCAATAGGAGCATATACTTCAGTGTAGTCAATACCATTTTACTGATGAAAACCTTGCACCACTAAACGTGCCTTGTTTCTCACGATCACCCCACGATCATCTTTCTTACACTTATATACCCACTTAGTCGGAATCGCCTTCTTGAATCTAGCAGGTTTGTCGATAAGATCCCAAACACCTAAACGTGCAAATTGTTGTAATTCTTCTTGCATTGCTTCTACCCAAGAAGAATATTGAAGTGCCATACGAGGAGTCATTGGCTCAACTTGGGATAGAAAACAAGTGAATTTAGCAAGATTTACAATCCCAGATGAGTGTAAATCTGCATAAGCGGACAATATATTATTTTCACTTGATAAAGTAACTTGATGACGTGTTTGAACTCCCACATCAAGTTCTCCAATAATGTTTTCTTTTGGATGATAATTATGAATTCGAAGAGTGGGATTTTCAGGAACATCAACAGTTTCAAATAAATTAGTGTAGTGTTCACCCAGGTCGTGAGATGAAACATCACTATCAAGTTTGATAACTTGATCAACAACTAAAGTATCATCAGACGAAGTAGATGCATTATCGAAGAGAACCGGAGAATCATTATCAAGATCTTCAGTTGGAGCATCAGTTGGAACTTCAACATCATTAGAACTTGAAAATCTTGGAATTACCATTTGTTCTTCAAAATAAGCACGGACTAAATCTTCATCTGGTTGATCAGTTGTTGGAGTGAATGAATTAAATAAACCATCATAGTCAAACATCCAGTCGGGAGCTTTCCCTTGAGAAGGAGTAGTGTACTTTTGACAGTCCACATGGTACCATTCCTCAACAAAACCAGCCGTGAAATTAAATACTAGTTTCTTAGGAGAAGCATATCCCAAGAAATACCCTTCAATGGCTTTTTCATCAAACTTTCCTACATCCTTTTTCAACATCGTACAAGGACACCCAAATGGTTCCAAGTACTTTAAATTAGGTTTACGATTATTCAATAGCTCATAACTTGTTTCTTGAGTCTATTAACACTTAGAACTCAATTAAGTGTATAGCAAGCCGTATTTACCGCCTCATTCCAAAAATGGATAGGAAGCTTTGAATCAGCAAGCATAGTTCTAGCAGCTTCAATCAACGTTCTATTCTTTCGTTCAGCAACACCGTTTTGTTGTGGTACATATGGAGCACTTTATTCTCGATGAATTCCCTTTTGTAAACGAAAGAAATCCAATACATTATTTTTAAATTCAGTACCATTGTCACTTCTAATTCTCCTCACTTTCTGTTTGTATAGTGATTTAATCTTAGTGATTAAATTTTGAACGAGAACCGGTGTTTGATCTTTCGAGCTCATAAACAAAACCCATGAGTATCATGAATAATCATCAGTAACTACCAGGCAATACCAATCTCCAGAAATACTCGCGCGATTCACTGGACCGAAAAGATCCATATGAAGTCGCTCAAGAGGAGTATCAATGGAATTTAATAACTTAGAAGGATTCACCTTTTTCTTCTGTTTGCCCTTTTTTCAATCAATACAATGATCGGATAACTTAATGTTCTTCAAAGACACACCTTCAACTAGGTCATTTTCCATTAAATAGTTCATCTTACGAACATGAATGTGACCCATTCTACGATGCCATAGAATTGAATCTTTCTCGGTTTCTTTCGAGATAAAACAGGTTTCGATCGATGTGGAACTCATATTTAAGACATAAATATCATTTGATCGGGGTGATCTCATGATAACCATGTCCTCGGGAATCACATACCCCGGTTTCAAAATCAGACACTCTTTATCTGTAAATACTGTAGTGTATTGCTTGTCACAGATTTGCGATACACTCAATACATTATGGTCTACCTTGTCACAATAGTTAACCTTCTCAAAAGTAATATGCCCACTCGAAACATCACCTTCCTATGTAATCATACCCCCAGAATTCCAAGCAAACGCCACATAACCCCCCTTGAATATTTCTTACATTTGTTAAGAGGTCGAGATTTCCAGTAATATGACGAGAATATCCACTATCCATAATCCAGTTTTCACCAGAAATGGACTTGGATGTACCCTACACACAAACAAAAATTATTAGTTCAAAAAGGCAGCCCAGGCCTCAGTCTTGGGCACCTTTTGGTTTTCTTGAGAAAAGTTAAACTTAGTTGAATTCAATTGTTGTTCAGCAACTTGAGAATAAGTTATAGGCTTCTTAGACTTTCGTCTTAGGTAAGCAGCTTGAACTACATTTGAGTTCATAATTTTGCATAACGGTTCAGTTAGAACAAACTTTGGTTTAACAGAACCATGAGTTTCATTCACTTGAATAACTTTATGAGGATTCACGTTTGAGAACATGATGTGAGTATCATCATCATACGACACGGGTCGTTTCAGAATTTCTGTTATCAAAGCTACTGATTTTGATTGATCTTTGGCAAATGGGTGAAGATTCTGAAAACCCTTTTGACCATAATTTCTCACCACATGTCCTTGTTGACCGCAAAGAAAACAGCTTCGCATGTCCACATGTTTGTGTTGAGAATTTGCAGTAACATATGATACAGAACGTTGATGATGATTCACGTTTTTGGTAAAGCTCT
Organism: Bidens hawaiensis; assembly: GCF_021521415.1. Taxonomy (NCBI): domain Eukaryota; kingdom Viridiplantae; phylum Streptophyta; class Magnoliopsida; order Asterales; family Asteraceae; genus Bidens; species Bidens hawaiensis. The sequence continues at coordinate 62,938 of NW_027494584.1, forward strand.
TAGCTAAATCATCAGATACCTCAGATTTCTTTTTCAAATAAAAATCTAAGTTAGAGCAATTTGAAAAACTTTTCAAAGTATCTGTTCCAGTTGACTTTACAAATTGAACTTTCTTAGCATGTTTTAAAACTTGTTTGGCTTTAGTCAAAGGATCAGATGAAATTGATGTTTTAGCTCGAGCATACCGACTTTTCAAGATCTTGAATATTGGAAGTTTCATTGTGAAATACACTCTCAATAAGTTCCGGTTTAATTATACTTATTGGAATGTCTTTCTCAGTGAACATCGTTTCTATCCCCTTTAATTTAAACACACGACTAGTAGATGGCTTAGAAACAGTTGGATTTATGAAACGCAACAAATCCTCATCGGAAATTTTGGGTTTTTCTGGTTTCTTAGCTCTCACTGGTTTGACATTAACATGAGTATATTGTTTCACCTGAGTTGTGTGTGAACCATACACAGCCTCCTCAAATTCATGAGGTTCACACAGTATGTGATTAGAACATGGTATGTTCTTGTTCTTGTGTATGATTTCAGGTTCGAACACATCCTCAATGATAACTTTGTCAAAATTTTCAACAAAGACTTTGTTGCTTTGAACATGAGGTTTCTGAATTGAAGATTGGGCTTTAACAGTTTCAGGTTTATCTGGTTTTTCTTTATCAGGAATCATAGATTCTTTAACAATCACATCCTCTTCTTTTCTAGCAAAAGGATTTGGTTTGTAATCATTTTTAAAAGGTGGTGGAATCTCAACAAAACCTATTCCTTTCTTTGAATCATTTTGCTTACTAGATACTTCAATTATTTCATTTAGCAAAATGGAAGAGTTTATGAATTTGCCCAATTTGTTCTTTAAATCAAGAACCTCATTTTCAAGCTCGATTATCTTTGATCTATGTTTCAAAATTTCTTGAAACTTTTGATCATTGATAGACATTTTAACCGATAACTCAGCCTTAAGATCATGATTACTTATAGTTAAGGCCTCAATTTTCTCTCTTGAATTCATTTGAAAGGTCAAGGATTGCCTATAAGTATCTTTTAACGAAACAATCTCTTTTAGCAAATTATCATTTTGAAGTTTTAAGGCATCTATCTTAGGCTTATTGGTTTCACAATCAGCACATGATAACTTAGAAGTAGAAGTACTAACCTCATTTAGCTTAGCCATGTAAGCAGACGTGGTTGGATCACTGTTTTTTGCCATACACGCGAAAGTAGTTGGAAGCTTTTCACAATCATCTGAATCAGACTCAGTATCAGCATCCGAAGATAGTTCACTTCCGCTTGCGTCTTGAAAATTCTCAGTAAATCCAAACATTGCCAGATTTGCTTGATTGTTACCACATAGAAACCTTTGTAACCATTCATCTCCATCTACGTTGGACAACATAGCTTGAGATCCGGAAGATGATGGTTTAACTCCAGAAGACTTTCCCGTATCACTTCCACTTTTACCAGATGAATTCTGATCTTGCTTTCTGGGACCAATGTACTCCTTCTTTGGCTTACCACATTCTTTTGAAAAATTCCCAAACTCTTGACAATTGTAGCACTTGACCTTTAATATATCAAACCCCAATTTCTTGTTCAAAGATGGAAGATCTTTACACGTCTCTGCATAAACCTTTTCACTTTCCTGACTATCATAGCCATGTTCCACTTTAAGTCCATGAGTTCTAAATCATCAGGATCAATCTGATCATAATCTTCATCAGTCAGGTCACTCGTTGCAATCTTACTACTAAACAAATTCTCATATGAAGTCATGAAGGCAGACAAGAACGCAAAGTTTTGTTCGGCCTCCCTCATGTTTGCATTTGTTTGAGACGAGAATTGATTTGTGGGTGATGAAGTTCCATATCTTCCAGATGAACTAGAAACACCAGATAATCCAGTATTTCCAGCTGTGTAGAAACAAGCACGTGGATCGCTATACATAGTTGTTGCATTCCCACTTGCATTTTGTGTGAGAAATGCAGTGATAGGTGAAATGGTTGAACTTAATGGCATACTTCCACCATAAAATGCAGGATCTAGACTATCTTTTGAAGACTTTTGAAATTTAAGATCATATTCTCGTGCCTCGATCTTTTGCATAAATTCTGAAGCTGTTAAATCTTCATTATTGAAACAATTATTCTCTTTCAGAACCATCAAGAAAGTCGAGTAGGAACTCGGTAGCGCACTTTTAATGGTATCAATTTTATCAATCTCAGAAGTTTCCAATCTCACATTGTCCATCTCAGCTATCAAATGATTAAATCTTGTTGTTATTTCTTCAATAGTTTCACCCTTAAGTAGGTTAAAGTTTCTGAATTGAAACTTGAGCATAACCTTTTTGCTTTCAGCGGTGTTACCCATACTTCTCATACGAATATGTTGGAATAATGAGGCACAAATCTTTATACTCCCTACTTGGTGAAAGATGTTTTCAGTTAAAGCCATAGTAAGAGTAGAATAAGCCTTTGTTTCAATTTCTAATGCTTTCTTCTCTTCAACCGAATATTGTGAGATAGCTTTAGGTGTAAAATCAATAGTCTCATCTCCAATCATTGGAACGGTGTAAATCTCATCCAAGCAATAAGAACAATCAGGGTGAACTGACCCTAGATGAGCACGGAAACGGGGTTCCCATTTAGCAAAATCGCTAAATTTCATCAACCGCGGACACTTTGAATGTGAACCAATCTCGGTATCCAGTTGTAACATTTGTTGCATTAACATATTTTGGGAAGCTAGTGCATACATACCAGCCATATTTGCTAAATGACAAAGTTTTCAAACTCTAGGGGTTAAAATTCAAAATTTAAATAACGAACTTGGAACAGTAGTAAAGAACTGTGAATAGTAGTAACGAATTGTGAACAGTAGTAACGAATCACACCTTAACAAAGTTAATACTGATCAGGTAACGAATCAGAAATGATTTTAACGAATTGGTTTACGAATTAATTAACGAAACAGAATGGTTTCCTTTAACGAATCACTAAGTGGATGCTTAGCGAATTAAGTAGCGAATTAGCTACAGTAGATGAGGAATTAGGTAGTTACAACGGTTGTAACAAACCTCTGACAACAAATGCCACGTGGCAAAAGTTGTTATAAAACAGTTACCGAGATAAGACATGTGTCACACAAAGTAGATAACACGAATTAGAATGTGTAATACGAATCAGATATGTGTAACGAAATAGTTCACGAATCAGCTAATCAATTTAACGAATCAGCTTAAAGATGTGAACGAATTAGGCTGAAAGGGTTAACGAATTAGACTGAAGAATTAATGAACCATTTGAATCTTCAAATCTTCAAACATTCAAACTCATTTTTCCAGATTTCTGGAAAAAACATAAACACAAACCCAGAAACCAAATCCGTATTACTCACTCAAAACTCAACTAAATTGATCAATTAAACTATCAAAACAATCATAACCACATGGCGAATCCTACTCGCATCATCTCGTAGCATAATTAACCTTAACGTGTATCTGATTTAACCAAAACCAAACCCCTGTTTTCGGTTTAACCGGATCCAATTCAAAATCCACACCAATCCAAACCAAATCTCAATTCCAGTTCACTACTTATTCCCAATACCTTAACACACTCAAATCCAATCCAAACAATCCAATAATTATCCAATTTATACTCAATTCGATCCAAATTCAAATTGAACAGAAACTTAACATAAACACTATCGATTATCACTCTACTAAACCAATTAACATCCAAATCAAGCGTAAATGAGCACCGAAAGCTCTGATACCACTTGTTTGATCTTGTTAGTCAAACACACAGATCTCAGATCTGTTATGTATACGATTAACCTCTTAATTAAGGATCTAGTTCATAATTAATCTTGATTGCATGTTGTATTTATGATATATTAGTTGTATGTATGTGTATAATATTAATATGTTGATTGAAGCTTGAGAGTGAATCTGGACAGCAATTCGTTAATATATCTCTAAACTTAAATTAAACAGTGGATAGAAGCCACTATATATAGAAGATGAATCTAGTTCGTTACATATTCCGTAACGAACTAGCATCCACTTCGTTACATACACTTGAATGAAATAACTTTAATGAATCACCCCCCCCCCCCCGATTTGTTAAACATCCTTAACGAATCAGGAGAGATATTAACTTAGATCTAGTTCGTTAGACATCCTTAACGAACTAGACTATACTTTAATGAACAACATTAATAACTTAATAATTTATTACATAAATAAAATGACAAATACGTAATCGATAAATACAAAGACTCGAGATGCAAAACCGTGCACTAACATCTTCATGACGCAATTTCTCTTACTTCTTAAGGCAGCGTTATTATAAGTTATCCATATAGTTAACATTTTACTATTCTTATGATTCCTCAATGTATCCTTCATCTTATAAATCCCCATTTTTTATCCCTATAGAATGCCTCATTCAAGAAACCACCTTCATCCTCGACATCAATCGTTTGATTCTCACAATCACCGTATGGCTGCTTGTATCGCCAAAGAGATAGCTGCTGCGATCCTTAAGATAGTAACCCAAAATCGGAACCTCCATGCAACCGATTCAACTTTTCTCACTAATTCCTCTGCTGGTGACTACAAACCATCTACCTCCACTCATGATCACAATAAGAATCGTAAGAACCTTGCTGCAACAAATCCTACCCACCCGAAAGTCTCCTCAAACAAGAAACCTTACCTCGATCCTTTTCCGTCATGCTCCATTTGTAATCATCATCACTCGGATAAATCCATATGTCGTTGCTGCACCCAATGTAACCGTTATGGCCATCTTGCTAACACCTGGCGTGTCCCACCTACTGCACAAGCTATTCCACAACAACCTATCCCTCATGATCAACCTGATGTTCCTAATACCCGTGCTAGCTACCATTATAAGGACCCAAATCAACTCCATAATGTGTGCCCTCTACTTACCCAAGCTCATCAAGCCCAATCTACGACTACACCATACTACATGACCCATGCTCAAACCCATCAACCTCATGTCCCTCAAGCTCCTTCCATCAATCAAGGTCACCATTACTTAACCCAACACTACCAAACCCCGCAACCGCAAGCTCAAGTTTACCAGACATATTTCCACCAAACAACTCTCTTGCAAACCGTTCAAGCTCCAGCTTTCCAAGCAATGCCGAATCAATCTACCTCAACTGCTCTTACTCCTGCAACTCCTCATGGTGCCTCAAGTCACGCCAATTAAGCTACTCAACGATCATGAAGACTTTTGTCAATTTCTTTACCTATCCTAATTTATTTTTTCTTTTTCTTTACGTATTGTAACGCCTTTTTATGGCCTTAATTCCGTATTTGGACTATTTATCTCCTTTAATAAATAAAGTTTCTTTTGATTAAATGGATTGTAGCCTACCTTTATACTTATTTCCTTACATTTATCCGTCATAACTCATTTTATAGACCACAACTATTAATAAGAAACATCTTTTCAACTTTAAATACTTATACTATCACGTTTAAAAGTCGTCTAAAAATTTCTTGCTCTATCTAAATTCACTTCAACTTTTGAAATTATTTTATACATGATGATTTTCTAGTGTTCTAAATTAAAACTCCATAAAACCTTTGTTTCCTCAAAGTCATGTTTTTAATCAAATCCACACGATGGGACGAATCATGTGGACCATCCAACGATGAAAATAATTATGGTCCAGAACATAATTATCAAAGTCCTCGCATGGAAATCATGATCCGTAAGTTGTGTGTCATCATATAAGATTGAAAGTAGTTGAGATAATAGTACAAATGTAGAAATGATAAGGACATGGTGGATACGCCGCTTATACATCCTATATATAAGTGCCCTTATCGGATTTGCATTTGGAGCGTTGTTTTAACTATTCAAAGATTTGTGCTATGATAAATTTTTTGAGTTTTATTTTAAAAAATTATTTTCCTCAAAATTTATTGGTTTATTATATTCTCCATAAATTTCGAGACGAAATTTCCTAAAGTAAGGGAGACAGTAACAACTCGGACTATTCAAAATTTATAAACCCGGCCCTTTTCGATGTTCAGGAAATTTTATCACGTTTATCGAGTGACTAATATTTTATTTAAGTGTTTATTTAATTATTATATAGAAAAATACTTTAAAACATATTCAACTGTAACCCAAACTATACTTTAACCCATTTTCGTTTCCATCTTAATAGCTCGGGATCATTTTACAATACCTGAATATGATAACCCATCTAACCCAATAACCCATCCACTAACCCGTATTCATGATCCAATAACCCTACCCATGACCCATTTACGTATCTTGCGCCTTAATCTTCGCGTCTAACAAGGAATCAAATCATAATCTATGTTATATATACCATAATCTGCCCAACTGTTCATGTATGCAAACTCGATCTCGTTGATTCATTTTACCATAAACAACTTAGCCGACCTTAACCTAGGGTTGATATACGTATAATTGATCGTGTAAATTCAATTAAACATGCAGAGACAATGCCCATAACCTCGCCGTCATAAACCCCTTAACTAATTTGTTTATCATCGTATTTTATACCCTGTTCATCATCAAACCTTTCCGGCTATGTTCTTCTCAATTAATCATCTGACAAGCATCATTTAAGGTAATTGATTTCGTATTTCAGTTCGCCATTCAACCTACTGAATTAACCCTATTGTTAATTGGGCTTAATCAAACGGGATTGAACGATTAATTTCTAGGGTTCTTATTGTGAAACTGGTCTTGTGGATTGTCTGGTTATATTCTTCACGATCAAGTTCAAATCAATAAAACACACTAGCTAGATGGCTAGGCCATGTGTGTTTAAGACTCAAGGTGGCTGGGGGTGCGGATTCGAGCCACCCCCAGCCTGTTTTGATGTTTTTTTATTTATTCAGCTATATTATAGATAATATATATGATATATTAATTTCTTAAAGTAGATTTAGAAAAATAATAATTAAATTGTTAATCAATATGTTTACAAAATCGTCATACAAGTAGATAACTTTTTCAAATCGTGGTTAAACCACATATATAAGTTAAAACGTGTGTATATATATATATACATGTATGTACGTAAATATAATAGTTGTTAGTATTGTTAAAGTTTTTTTTTTAAATAAAAGTTTTAATATTCGAAAAGGGTTTTTAGTTAAAAAAACGTATTCAAAATTTATTGTAAATTAACATATTTAAATATAGTAAGTTTAAATATTTTATAAAAGATGTTATTTTATAAATAAACATTACTATCATTAGTTTCTTATTTCCAATACTAATACTAATAAAAATCTTTATTAATATATATATATATACATACATATATAAGTACATTAAAAGTATTTTTAGATTGAGTTAAACAAATCTCTTTATATAATCTATCTAATTATATAAATATTTATTTAAGTATTTAACTATATATTATTTAAGTATCACGTTTGAGAAAGTAAATTATTGTGTAACGTGGATCACTACTTGCAGAGTGTATCTCATATTTGTGATAAAAAGTACACCACCGTATTCACTGACTTGGAGTGCATAATTCTCAAACCAAGCTATGTTATTATTGAGTACATCGTTGTTATGCGATCTCCTAGATCGAATGAGATTTATGTACTAAACAAGAGTACTAAAGTATCGAATTCAACTTCTGTGGAAACGTGTTTTATCTCTAAGACAACTAAGAAACACTCTTTTGTGGCACATGCGTTGGGTCATATTCATGTCAAAAAGATGAACCATCTGATGGCTAATGATGTAGTGGACGGAGTTTCTCTAAAACAATTTTAAGTTGACCGATCACTGTGTTGCATGCAAGAAGGGTAAATAGAAGAAAAAGTCACACCCGACAAAGTTATTTAATTCCTTTGATACTCCATTAGAACGACGTCATATGGATTTGTTTGGTCCTGTAAATCGTGAGAGTATTGCTGGAGACTAGTATTGTTTAGTCGTAACTAATGACTATTCGAGGTACTCGTGGGTGTTATGAGTTCTAAAGATCACACACCAGTTCTTGTTCAGAACTTAATCACAAAGATTGAATCACTTTACAAACATAAAGTGAGACACATTCGGAGTGATAATGGTATAGAGTTCAAAAACACTGTATTGGACTTTTCTGTATTCAGAAAGGTATTCATCGAGAATATAGTGCTCTATATGTACCACAGCAGATAGATGTAGCTAAACGAAAGAACCGAACATTTATTGAAGCAGCAAGAACTATGCTAGCAGATTCAAAGCTTATTGTTACATTCTCGAATGAAGCTGTGAACTCTGCTTGCTACATGCTTAATCGTGTTTTGACGTTTAAGAAGCTACAAAACACAAGTTATGAGCTTCTGAACAACCACAAACCTAATTTAAAATTTCTTGAACTATTCGGGTGTCCTTGCACACTATTAAAACGAGATGTGGGATAATTCGATGAGAAGGCTATTAAAGGTTACTTTTTGGGCTATGCTTCGCCTAAGAAACGTGTCTTTAATTTCTCTACGGGCTGCGTAGAAGAGTGGTACCATGTAAACTGTCAAACGTACAATACTTCTCCTGCTAGGAAGGGTCCTGATTGGGTGTTTGACTATGAGGGTGTATTTAATTCATTCACTCCCATAGTTGAACTACCAAATAAAGACTTGGTGCGTGCTTACATGGAATATAAATGTTTTCCACACTGAGAGATTCTAATTATGGTGACACAATTGACTATGATTATTCTGAAACATCTTATGCAGTTTCTGTATCATCGGATGATGGTCATTTTGAGTATTCTTCTTCTTCACCATTTGTTGAGAATCCCGAGGATACAGATATACCTGCTGGGGAGTTGTCTCATACTGTAGATAAGATTGCAGCTGAAGAGAATCTGACTAATTTAAGTGATCATGTTGTGCCTGAAAGTTCGACACTTCGGAATAACACGTATCATCATCAGGACAATATCATTGGTGATCTTGATTTAGGTGTTCGTATGCGACATCAGGTTACTAATGCAAGTGATACTGATGTATCATCTGTATATGCTAATATGCATTAATTAGGAATCATGAGTATCACTCGATACACTTGCTTCTTATCTCAAATGGAGCCAACAAGTGTTCGAATGGCACTTGAAGACTCATTGTGGGTTGAGGAAATGCGAGAGGAATTGCAACAGTTTATTCGACTGGGTGTATGGGATCTCATCGATAAACCTAATTGGGTTAAGAAGCCTATCCCGACTAAATGGGTTTTTAAATGAAAAAGGATGACCATGGGGCTTTATTGTAAGAAATAAAGCACGTTAAGTTGTGCAAGGGTTTCATCAGCAAGAAGGCATAGATTACACCGAAGTGTATGCTCATGTTGCAATACTGGAAGCCATACACATATCTTTTACCTATGCGGCCTTCAAGAACATCAAGTATATCAGATGGACGTTAAGAGTGTGTTTCCTAACGGCTAACTTCATGACGAGGTGTTCGTGAAACAACCTCCTCGTTTACCGTGTTTACTGGTTGAATAAGGCTCTATATGGTCAACACCAAGCCCCGAGAGCTTGGTACAACACAGTTGCTGACCATCTTATGAATATTGGCTTCAAACAAGGAACTATGGATTATACACTTTTTCACAAGACTGTCGGAGAAGATAAGCTCCTTGTCCGGATTTACGTCGATGACATTATATTTGGCTCACCAAAGGATAAGCTTTTTACGGACTTTAAAAAGACGATGCAGACCGAGTTTGAGATAAGCTCAATGGGGGAAATGAGTTTCTTTCTAGGGTTGTAGGTTCAATAGTCTAAAGACAGAATATTCATTCATTGGGCGAAGTATGTGGACGATGTCTTGAGTCGATTCAAGATAACTGCCGGAAAAGTCCCTTCCACTCCTCTTCATGTGGGTCACAATTTGTCACCGGACGAATTGGAGGATACTGTTGATCCGACCCGTTAACGAGCTATTATTGGTTCATTAATGTACTTAACAGCATTGCATTCTGATATAATGTTTAATGTTTGTTTATGTGTCAGGTATCAATCAAGTCCCCGAGTGACTGATCTGGCGACAATGAAGCGTATATTTCACTATCTAAGGGGTAATCCTAACATCGGGTTATGGTATCCCAAGGACGATAGTTCGATATTACTTCTTTTTCCCATTAAAAATATGTAGAATGCAAGATCAACTTCAACTCTACAACAGCGGGTTGTCAATTTTTAGGAAGTCGGCTTGTTTTCTGGCAGTGTAAGAAGCAGAAAACGGTCTCCACTTCAACCGCTGAAACCGAATACGTGGCAGCCTCGAGTTGCTGTTCATAGGTTTTATGGATCCAGTTTGCGGGATTACGGTTTGAAATTTCTTACTACTTCCATATTTATTGATAACTCTATTGCTATTTGTATCACAAAGAACATTGTGCACCACTTGGAAACGAAACATATTGATATTTGTTATCACTTTAATCGTGACTGCTATGAAAAAAATTAAATGACATAGAGAATGTGCGCACATATTATCAGAAGGCATGCCTTTTTACCAAAGCATTTGATAAAATAAGATTTAAATTTTTGCTTGGTTTAAAATCTCTTGCTATTATCTCTAAGCTCGGATAATCATTTTTGGTTTGTGTAGTTTTGTTTTATTTTGTTTCATATTTTGGTTTTTGGGGGAGAAAAAGGGAAAATACAAAAATATTGTGTTTTATGTATGTAAAAAAAAAAACCTTCAAATATTTTAAAATTACATAAACATTAAAAAAATGTGCTCCTCAAAATGAGTTTTGAAGCAAAAAAGTGTAGAAACCCGCCACGGATCTAACCGCTATGATACGTCGATTATACAATACGAATTCATATACATTAAATACGGTTTATTGATAGATATGGAATAATTACATAATGGAGAGAATAATAACTAATGGAGAACCTCACATCTCTCATGTGTGTGAACTCTCTAAATTATGAGCATGGAACCACCTATTTATAGGCCACATGCTCCATTCGTTAAGTTAACTCTAATTCGTCATGCCTTCATAACGAATTAGACTCCATTCGTCAACATTCCATGACGAATGGTAATAACTTAACGAACTAGCCCTCATTCGTTATGCTTCCATAACGAATGGACTGATACATTAACGAACTAGCCTAGATTACTAACGAATGGACCTCATTCGCTATACAAACCATAGCGAATGGGCCATTTACAATAAATAAACAATCTAGACTAAGTATAACTTATTCGATTGCTACGGAAAACAATTTCGTGCACTAACAGACACCCCCTTTTCCGTAGCTATCGAATAAGTTAACCTTGAATACTTTAACTGCAAATCACCAGTCACCAAACCTTGCACTAACAGACCCCCCTTGACTGATGATTTTCGGGCTTGTGCAAACGGACAATCTTTAAATCTTTTCAGCAAACCAACGACCTGTAGCTTCTCATATCAGATCACCCCCTCAAAGTGAGCAACTCTTGGAGATCATCCCAATCATCCATTGGCGTTTGATATGGTTCAATCTTTTAACAATCAGCAGCAAGTCATCAGCTATCCATCAGCATCGGTAAAAGAAAAACATATCTTTACGTTTAACCTCGTCACACATCTTCATGAAACCCGATCATTCAACATCTTTCACTTCGATATGCAAAGTTCCAACCTCCGTTAATAAACCCCAAATGATCAAATTAAAAAAAATATCCAATGACAAGACTCGTATATTCTTCAATAAGATCAACCCGTTCGAGAATTGTCCCCCTCAACAGAAGTAATCCGTCATTTACTCGTAGCCAACATAGTCAGGATCAAAGTCCCTCAAAAAGAAGTAAACGGTCAGACACTCGTATCCCACATAGTCAGGTTTCAATCTTTGAACGAATCAATCACCAATCAAAAAAACAGCTACAGTCTTGAACTCAGTTAAACGTAGCTTTTTCGCCATGAATTACCACCCGAATTGCAGTAATTTTTCAAGAAACCTTGCAAACATAGGAAGCCAAATAATCTCAAATGAAAATTTTATCTCCCCCTTTTCTTGAAAAAATCGCCAAGGTCTTAAATAATCTTCAAGGTTCATAAACAAACACACTCCTCCTTAAATTACACGAGATCTCCCCCTCGGCCAGTCGAAACGCATAAGCAGTCAACCGAAAAATATATTACCAAAATTTGAGAGAAGAGTACTGTTAGTGCACGGTTTGCGTCTTGAGTCTTTGTAATTAGCGTTAATGTTTTCGTTTTATATTTAATGTAATAATTAGTTTAATTATTGTCTAGTTCGTTAAATGTAAAGTCTAGTTCGCTAGCGAACTAAGACTTAAACTTATTCCCTCCTGATTCGTTAGGAGATGTTAACGAATCAGGGGGTGTTTCGTTATTTAAGTGTATTTAACGAAGAGAACTCTAGTTCGTTAGGGGATTTTAACGAACTAGGTTCGTCTTCTATTTATATGTGAACAATGTTCACGCTTAATAAGAAGTTTTGAGAGTTTAATTAACAAAAGCCTGTCTGAATCCTCCCTCGATCTTCACCCTAATATTATATGAATTACTGATATACACATACTGATAATACATATACATATACAACACTTAATCTAAAGTAATTATGAGATAGATCTATTATTAATCATATACTCACATATCTGAGATCTGTTATTGTTATTGGATTGATACAACGGGTTCCAACAAATATCCCACCCTACAAATATCTTCCTGATTTTAATTCACTGTATGAGTGGTCGTCGGGGAGGATTTGATGAATGTAGAAGTAGTATACAGTCAGCTTTCGTTGCTCTTATTCTTAACAAGCCGTTTAACTACTCTGAGTTAGTTTATGATCATCTGCAAGAGCATGTTCAGCAAACACTTCAAAGAAGTTTTTGATGTATCCTCGCTTCCTACAGCTGATTATTCAAGACTTAATTTCCAATTTAGCCATTGATCCAACTCAAGTGAATGATGTGTTTCCTATGGAACACATGAAAGCTGATACGGTGCATCGAATGTTGATTTATAGAAAGGAGAAGCCAAAGAATAAACGGATGATTGGTCATATAATTAATCCTAATTATGAATGTCCTTCTAATGAACGCTGGATTCATGATGACTCGGATTCTGAGCATAAAGGGGGAGAATGTGGGAACAATGATGATGGAAATGATGATGGTAATGATGGTGTTGGTGGAGCTGGTGATGCTGCCTTTCAAGAGCAACAAGAGGCAGTCAATGCTGCTTTAGCTGCTACCATTGCAGCTCAACAAGAAAGGAAAAGGAAAGGGAAAGCGGTGGCAACTGGTGAGCCATCGAAGAAAAGACGTGTCTCAGCGAGGGCTGGGGTAATTATTGGTGTTCCACCACCACCTCAATCAACGCCTAAACGCTCGGCAGTACCGCCAACTACTATCACTCCGATGCTTACACTGACAACGACGATGGTGTCACATGAAAGTCTTGGTTTAATCCCTCAAATGGCGTTATCTGAGATTCCTAGGCCTCTTGCTACATTATCTATTGTCCCTTCAACACCCTCAATGAGGCCTCCTCCTCCTCGTCCTCCTACTCCTCCTCCTCCAAGTGATGTCTCGTTTATAAGAATCACTCGGCCTCAGGGACCGATTCAACCTGTTCATCCATCACTATACAACTTGCCACCAAACCGTCAGACTGAGATGCTGTTGAATCTTCTCCACCTTTATGAAAATCAAATGGCATCTGACCGTCAAAATCAAGAACGCCTCATGGAGAATCAAAGACGGATGATGAGCTATATCTCTTTTTGTCAGAAGGAGACTAAAGCGCTACGGGCGATTGTTGAGTCTCAGGGGGTGAAAATGAAGGAACAAGAAGAATTGATATTGCAATTGACTTGCAAAGAAGATGCCCTAAAGAAACTCAAAGATGATGACCAAGATCCTGACGAGTCTGGTGCGGGAGGTGAGCCTAAACCATCGCACGGTTCATCTTCTGGTGCTGGTACAAGTGGCGGTGAAGACTCGGGTAAACAGATTATTATATATCAGGATCCAACTGCTGCTAAGCCTATTGAAATGATTGCAGCTAACACTATGATATTTGTGGATGGATCGGGAATGGTTAGGAGTGTGGTGAACAGAGATGATATAGAGGTTGGTGAGTTTGTGGATAGGTCTATGACATGAGAGCAGATTTCTATATTGCTTGGGCTGAATGTCAATCAGTTGACTGCTTTAGAGACTGAGCCTGATGTCGAGGTGGTGAATGAGGAAGGTATATTGGATGATCCGTCAATTCAGATGAATAAGGACTTTATTTATGAAGATGAGGATGTTGAGATGGAAGATGTAACTGCGGAGGAGTATCCGGACTTGTTTCAACACACTAATGTTGATCAAGGTGCTCCGGTATTTAATGAACAGACAGTTAAAGTGACAGAAGATGAATTGGAAAAGGTGTTGAAGTGTAAGCGGCTAGTTCAGTCACTTGAAGTCACAACTGATGATGATATTGCAAGATGGTTCAAACATCAGAAAGTGGGCAAAATCATCAGTGAATATCGATACGTTGATCAAGAACGTAAAGACACTGCTGCTGCATGGGTTAAAGAAAACCAAGTAACCTCTTTCAAGACTGTTTCCAAGGTACATGGTGATATTGTTTCATGGCTCTATGATTCTGAGCTTTAGGTATGTATAGTTAAGTGGGAGAAGGGGGTCCAGTACTACGAAACGATGAAGGACGTTCTTACTTTACCGTGTTGGGATGTTCGTACCCTCGCGAGACGTCCACTTATCAATAGTGGGGGTTACCGAACAGCTGAGTGGTTTCACCAACACTTACTGTTCGAGGTCAATCATGGCTTCAAGTTCTTCAAGCCTCGGGTCCCTAAGCGCAAACATATTGACGAGATTGATCCTAGGACTGGCTGGAGGAAACATGTCCTAAAGGTGAAGCCGCCAAAGACGATGAAGCAGGTTCCTATGAAGACGATGCCTCAAAATATGTATCTACCGTTCAACCGCTGGTACTATGAAATCGTACTGGCGAGGCCGTCATTGTTCTTGGTAGAGGACTGAAGACTGAGCTTATCAAGATAATCGACCCGATGTGGTTGGTTAATTTATCAGAGACAGATAATGACGTGCTCCACAGGAGGAAGATTTTGTTCAAGCGCCATGAAGACTACGACCTGGCTATGAAATTCCAACGAGTTGTTCGTGTATGTCATGAGCATGGAATTCATAGTTGCAGAGACTGGCAGTCCAAGCGCTTCAAGTAATTTAAAGACGAAGAGCTCAAGACGAGGGGTGTCTGTTAGTGCACGGTTTTGCGTCTTGAGACTTTGTAATTAACGTTAATGTTTTCGTTTTATATTTAATGTAATAATTAGTTTAATTATTGTCTAGTTCGTTAAATGTAAAGTCTAGTTCGCTAGGGGATGTTAGCGAACTAAGACTTAAACTTATTCCCACCTGATTCGTTAGGGGATGTTAACAAATCATGGGGTGTTTCGTTATTTAAGTGTATGTAACGAAGCGAACTCTAGTTCGTTAGGGGATGTTAACGAACTAGGTTCTTCTTCTATTTATATGTGAACACTGTTCACGCTTAATAAGAAGTTTTGAGAGTTTAATTAACGAAACCTTGTCCGAATCCTCTCTCGATCTTCACCCTAATATTATACGAATTACTGATATACATATACTGATAATACATATACATATACAACACTTAATCTAAAGTAATTATAAGCTAGATCTATTATTAATCATATACTCACATATCTGAGATCTATTATTGTTATTGGATTGATACAACGGGTTCCAACAAGTACCCAATACATTAGGAACATCCCAGAAAAATTTCGAGTAAGAAAATTTTTCCCGAATTTCCCGCCAAAAATTCACCGAACATTTTCAAAAAATAAATTTTAACGCCAAAATTTCAAGAATGAAAACTCACTTACGAGGAGTATTCTGGAAAAAATTCGCGCAAGAAAATTTTTCCCGCCATTTTACTCTTTTTTTTTGTTATAAGATTTAAGTGGACAACAATATCTAGTCATAATAATGATGACTAAACCTGTTATGAAGGATTTCTTGATCAATATGATTCTTTACTCAACACACAATAATATATGTACTGCTTTCGTAGATTTTCTTTCACATTTGTCATTATGTTCATTTTGTTTATAATTCGAAAATATTCAAAATTCAAATATATTTTGTTTCTGCTATATTTTAGATTTCCGAGCTAAGGGGTGTTTGTTTGAAAAAGAAAAATACAAAAAGACTTTCTTTGTGCATTTGATAACGAATGGCACCATTCGTTATTACTTCATTCGCTTCCGCTGACCTATTAACGAATGAACATCATTCGCTATGTTGAGATAACGAATGACTAACGAATAGAGAGCTATTCGTTAAGATAATAATTTAATTTGTGATTCGTTAGTTTTCTTTAACGAATGGACAAACGAATGAATGGTCATTTGTTAGTTTAAAACTAACGAATGGACCCATTCGTGCACTTGGGTTTGCGTGCAAACAATGCAGCGTATAAGACACAAATGTGAACGAATAGACTTCATTCGTTCAATCTCATATTCACGTTTTACAAGAAGAAACTCTGGCAAATTCTTCCCAGAATATTAAAAAAGCTTGAAAACACATTTTTTTTATTGATACTAAATCCTAAGGTATAGACGAGTACAACGATATTTTTGATTAACATTTGATAGAATAATTAGGGCTCGAAATGAACATATTTTTAGGCCTAATTAATGTTCTAAACATCAGTGTTTTATGAGTTTGATCACCAGGGTTGTTTAACGATGTAATTCCGAATCAAATGGTATCAAGTTTAGGATGACTCATGTTAGCTTAGACCTGATTGAATTTTTGAATTGCATATTTGACTAAATGATTCATATCAATTTGGAGTTTGGCTTTTTGGAGTTAGTTTATGATATTTTTCTATTCATATTCGTTATGTATAACGAATGGAAGTCCCATTCGTGTATACAGTTGACAAATTAACTCATTTGGGTTTTTTATAATGAATGATCACATTCGTTACATATTATATACTAATGAGCAGTTTATTCGTTAAGTTAATGAAAGAGATCATTCGGTATTATTCCATATAACGAATGACCCCATTCGTTATTGAACACTTAACGAATGGATAACGAATAAGTT
Source organism: Bidens hawaiensis (assembly GCF_021521415.1). NCBI lineage: Eukaryota > Viridiplantae > Streptophyta > Magnoliopsida > Asterales > Asteraceae > Bidens > Bidens hawaiensis. The sequence continues at coordinate 80,133 of NW_027494584.1, forward strand.
GCATAATTTTGAAAAAATGCATTAATTTAAACAGAATGAATATTTTTCACTAAGTGTCTGATGAAAAATGTATAAGTTTAATATATGGTGTTCGTTTCACTAATGCTCGGGTTTGTCACAAATATGGCAGATGAACAGGTTGTCGATGCACCTGCTCAAGAGAACGTGGTAGCACAAGTACAAGAAGCCCCTCAAGCCCAATAAGCACTACTTCAAGAGGCACCAGCTATTGTTGAACTAGCATATGACAATAAGCACAACATTTGTGCATTCTTCCAAGATGATTTTATTGGACAAGATATCTTTGAGGACATGGTTGCTTTCTTGCGCCGGTCAAGAATTCATCATGCTATTTCTGCTGATACTACTGTACATTTTAGTAGTATCCGCGTGTTTTGAGATAGTGCTAAATATGTAGATGCCTAGAAGCACATCGAAGTAATAATTCAAGAAAAGAAGATTGTGATAGACGTTGATGTGATACGCAGGGTCCTATGGTTTCCACGTACCGTAGATGATCCTTGTGAATTTGATAAAGCTTTGATTCGAGGGTTATTTCAACGAATGAAGTACATGGGAGAGCTTGATAGATCACAATACAACAGGGCCTATTTATGTGAGTAAAAGAAGTACTTACTTCACGTACTTATTCATTGCCTTGGGGGAAGAAAAGGAGGATTTGACGAATGTAGGATCATGTTGCAATCTGCTTTCATGGCTCTTATTCTCAATAAGCCATTCAACTTTTTGGAGTTGATATTCTATGACTTGAAGGAGAACTGTTTGGTTCTTCATCGTAAGAATAAGTTTCTAATGTACCCACGATTCTTGCAACTAATTATCGATGATTTGATTCCTGATTTGATATGTGATCCGACATTGGTTGACGATGTAATGGTTTTGGATCATATGACTGAGGATACAATGAAAAGGATGAAGATGTATCGAAATAAAACTCCAGAGATAAAGTCGAGGTTCAAACGATTGATAGGTCATGTGGCTAAGTATGAAATACGAGCAAGCTTGGCCCTTCTAGGAAGTCTGGAACTTATTCAAGCATGGTATTTTGCTTTCAAGCAAATTTATCTTCTGGAATTCTTCTAACTGATAGTTCGAGAAAACTACACTTCATCAAGCAAGGTTGTTCTTCAAGTCGAGCCAAGTTTGTTTCAGAGAAAAATCTTGACTTAACCAAGCTAAAACCAAGGATATTGGTGGATCGAGCGAGGTTCAATAAACATTAGTCCCAACATACTTGAAGGAAGTTTATTGTAGATATTACTAAGGAATTCCAACAAGCAAGGTTCAACCTCGAGCAAGCTACAGTGTCACCAGCACACTTAACTTGTTCAAATAAGTTAAGTAATAAAAGGTTGAAGGGATTCAAGAAGAACAACTTTGCTTGTAGAATTTATATCCAGCAAAGTTTGATATAATCAGAATACTGAAGTCTGTTTGAAGGATATTTTCTAATGAAAATATCCTAAGCAAAACTTACTCGGAGAACTATTCCAATCACACTTAAGGTTACAAAGGTCTGCTCGACAAGAATAAAAGCTTACAAGTTTACTCGAATACATGTTTACACTTGTAATACTTTGTAATATGTTTGAATATGTTAAGTGTCAGTCATTAGGGTTTCTAGAAGATGTCAGGTGTGCCTGTTTAAGGAAACTTTAGGGCACGCCTATGAAAGAGGACACTGAGCGAATACTATGATTTGACGGCCGCCCTTTCTTGAAAAAAATATCTTTGTACGGACTAGGTGCCATAAATACAAACATTCTACCTAGAACCCTTATCGATTTTCATTGTATCCTTAACAATATTAATGGAAATATTTTGAGTTACTTTGTGTGTTTGTTATATTTCTGTCTGTTTAGCAACAATTTTAGTATTATTGATTTGCCTTTATTATTTATTGGATCGTCATGAATGCATAACTCATAACCGTCTTGTCAACACGCTGTTGTTGGTTAGGAGACTGATTGTTGTGTTGATTGATCGATCCTGACAAATTGAAGATGTGACAGCTGACGAGTATCTAGATCTGTACACGCATACTACTACAGATCCAGGTATTCCATTCTTTACTATTAAATATGTGCAAGCCGTTGAAGAGCGTTTGAGTAAGAAGAAGAAGAAGAAAGATAAAGTAAAAGAGTCTGGTTCGGGTTTGAAGGATCCGGTGTTTAAAGGGATGTTTGATCACAATAAGGTTCGATTCTCGAAACTTATTGATGTGTTAAGGTATAAAGAGAAATAGGACAACAGACAGGTCAAAGCGCGGGCAATTGCTAACCAAATGACGACATTCAAAGCATCTAAGACCTTCAAAGGTGATAATGTATCTTGGCTATATGATTCAGAACTTAAGGTATGTATAATCGAGTGGGAACATGGCGTGCAACACTATCAACACATTGCCGATGTTCTTACTTTACCGAGGTGAGACGTGCGTACACTTGCAAATAGATCGTTTGTCAATCGTGGAAAAAGCGAAATGGGGGATTGGTTCTATCGCCATTTATTATTTGAGGTGTGTCACGGGTTTAAGTTCTTTAAACTATAGGTTTCGATGCGAAAGTATATCGACGAGATATATCCAAGGAACGGTTGGATAAAGATTGTGCTAAAGGTAAAGACGCCGCGAACTTTGAAGCGAGTTCTAGTGAAGACTTCCCCCCCAAAGTCTTTACAAGACACTCAATCAGTGGTATTATGACAACCGCACGGGTGAAGCCTTTATCATACTTGGTACGGGACTGAAGACGGAGTTCATACGGATTATTGGCCCGATGTGGTTGGTTAACTTATCGGAATCGGACAAAGACGTGTTATTCAATAACGAGATCCGATTTGCCGACATGAAAGATTACAATCTTGCTATGCAATTTCAACGCATGGTGTGTGTTTGCCATGCGTTCAGAGTTCATATTTGTGCATACTAGAAGACCAGAAGATTCAAGTAATCGAAGACAAAGAGCTCGAGACGAGGGGGAGTTTGTTAGTGCATGGTTTTTGTCGTCTCGGTCTTTGTCTATCTATGTAATTTAAAATTATAATGTCGTCTTAGTCTTTATTGGCCATTCGCTATGGAATGTATTACAAATGAGCCCAATCGTTAATGTATTAGTACCATTCGTTAAGGATGTTTAACGAATGAGGTATAAAGAATGAGTCATTCATTATACTTTAAGTTAGTATTAGGTATTGAAGATGAATGGACCCCAATAGTTATGGAATGTATAATGAATGGGGATCTTCCTCTATATACAGTTGTATCCCTGACCTTAATTTAGCAAGTGTGATTACGATTATTGATAAGTCGTTATTCTGTCCAATTGTTCTCTCAATACACACTTTCATTAACCAAGGTCATCTTATCCTCAAAAACACATGTGGTTTCTACTATTGTTTGTACCCCGGATGTTACATTGATGAACACGACATCTACTGATCCGCGATTTGCATCGATTCCTCAATCAATGATATCTTCAATGTTGACGTCTCATGTTTCTACTATTGAAACAAGTCCAATCCAGATGCCGACAACAATGCAACCTATGGGCTTTTATTTTATGGTGTTCAATCGTCAACAAGACCCACTGCATCTACCTCCTCCTACATGGTTTACCATGTTATTTCCTCAACAAATGTCTATGTTGTTGAACTTGATACACCTTCAGGAGATTCAAATGGTTTTCGACCATCAGTTTCATGAACAAATGCAATTGGATCAACGCAAGATGACAAGCCACATCTCTTATTGTCAATGACAGAATCGTGAGCTTAAGGCTTTAGTCACTGCTAGGGGGGATAAGATAAAGTAACAAGATGGAGTTATCCTTCAATTGACCTGCAAAGGTGATACATTGAAAAATCTTAAAAGGTAATGATAATCAAGACCCTGACGCAGGTACAAGTGGTGGTGAGCAGCAACAAAAGACAGGTAATTCTGGTGCTTCTGCTGGTGGTGGTACTGAGGGTGGTGGTAAGCAGTTGGTAGTGTATTGTGACACTACTAACGTGCAACCTATTGAGTCTGTAAAGGTCAATACAGTTTCATTTATGGATAACGTACGTGGTGTTGTCATGAGCATGGTTAACACCGACGGGATCGTGTAAGGTGAATTTATTGATCAGACTTTAACCAGAGATCAGATCACGTTACTGCTAGGGTTAAATGATAAAGAGTTGGTTAAGTTTGAGAATGAGGTAGATATGGAGGTGATTGATGATGATGAGGTCCGATTTGACACGAGTATCCCGGCTCGGGATACGTTGTTTGATTATAACGAAGTGGAGATTGAAGATGTGACAGTTGAGGTTTATCTTTACTTGTACACGCGTACTATTATATTTCCAGGTATTCCATTCGTTACTACTGAACACGTGCTAGCAACTAAAGAGCATTTGAGTAGGAAGAAGAAAAGAAGAAAGATAAAGTAAAAGAATCTGGGTCGGATTTGAAGGATCTAGTGTTTGAAGGGATGTTTGACACAATAATGTTCGACTCTCGAAACTTATTGATGTGTTAAGGTATGACGATCAATAGGACAATAGGCAAGTCAAAGAGCGTAAAACTGCTCACCAAATGACGGCATTCAAAGCATCGAAGACCGTCAAAGGTGATATTATCTCTTGGCTATGTGATTCAAAACTTAAGGTATGTATAATCAAGTGGGAACATGGCTTGCAATACTATCAACACATTGCAGATGTTCTTACTTTACCAATGTGGGACATGCGTACACTCGCAAATAGGTTGTTTGTCAATCGTGGAAAAAGCGAAATGGCGGATTGGTTCTATCTTCATTTATTAGTTGAGGTACGTCACAGGTTCAAGTTCTTTAAACCGCAGGTTTGACGCGGAAGTATGTCAACGAGATCGATCCAAGGAACGGTTGGAGAAAGCTTGTGCTAAAGGTAAAGACGTCGTGAACTTTGAAGCGAGTTCCGGTGAAGACTTACCCCCAAAGTCTTTACAAGACACTCAATCGGTGGTATTATGAAAACCGCACATGTGAAGCCGTTATCATACTTGGTACGGGACTGAAGACAGATTTCATATGGGTGATTGACCCGATGTGGTTGGTTAACTTATTGGAATCGGACAACGACGCGTTGTTCAATAACGAAATCCGATTTGCCGACATGAAAGATTACAATCTTGTTATGTAATTTCAACGCGTGGTGTGTGTTTGCCTTGTGTTCAGAGTTGATTGTTGTGCAGACTGGAAGACCAAAAGATTCAAGTAGTCGAAGGCAAAGAGCTCAAGACGAGGGGGAGTTTGTTAGTGCATGGTTTTGTCGTCTCCGTCTTTGTTTATCTATGTAATTTATTATTATAATGTAAAAGGGTATTTTGGTAATTGTTCCAGTCCATTCGTTATGTTTATTGGCCATTCGTTATGGAATGTATAACAAATGAGCCCAATCGTTAATGTATTAGTAACATTCGTTAAGGATGTTTAACGAATGAGTTATTCGTTATACTTTATGTTAGTATTTGGGATTGAAGACGAATGGACCCCATTCGTTATGCAATGTATAACGAATGGGGATCGAATTCAATCTAGATGTATCCATCATCTTAATTTAGCAAGTGTGTGATTACGATTATTGATAAGCCGTTACTCTGTCCAATTGTTCTCCCAATACACACTTCCATTAACGTAATACACAGTCGATTTATCACCTGTTAATATCACGTGTGATAATTCTTCTATTTTCTTTTTGTTAGATATAACTTCCTTCAAGAACTTTGCATACTTTGCATTTTCCTTTTGTTTGTTCCTTTGATAGGTTTTTAAATGTAAACACTATAATCAAGTTTATAAATACTTTGATTGTTTGTAAAAATTCACCGTGTGTTCCCCGGAAACGACGCCGAAAAATTGATGTGTCGTGTGGTTTATAATATATGAAAAAGTTAAGTTTTTCAAAAGGTTATTTCACACAATGTCTAGTTTTAAATTTGTAAAATGATTATATCTTAACTAAATCACACACAAATAGGCAAGTGTATCTATCGTATATGTAGTAAAGTATAGGTAAAAAGCAAGTATCGATTTGTTTGATTTTTGCTACTAAATCATTGTATTTATTTTAACTAGAAGTAAACATAGTAGTTTTGGTTTTAACAAATAAGTATTAGAGAAATTTAAAAGCATAAATTAAAGACATTTTTGTATTTTTATATTTTTTAAGAGAAGATCAAGAATAAAAATGTATTGTCTTGGTTATAACTCCTCTTAACTTGGTTAGCAATTATTTGATAAACATGTGATGTGAGCTTGCTATGGTGATTAACACCTTATTTCTAAGTCATGTTATTCCGTGATAACTAAAAAAAAGAAGTATGCATAAATTCATGACCTCCACTAAAACATCATTTTATGTAAGCTGGTGGTTTATAATAAGTATCTATAAGATAACTTACTTTAGAAATGAGAAAATCCCTTAAATTACTAAGTGACTTGTGCTTGATATTTTAGTAAAAATAACCTTTGTATTGTACTTAAAATACCAACTAAGATTAGATAAGTTGTAAAAGATTAACCTTGAGTTATCATATATTAACCCGCACAACTGTTGAACAATTATAGAACTCATGTAATAATCACCCAAGAGTTGTTTATAATAGGTTATGTTACCCATTCACTTGACAAGTAATTGACCGATTTTAGTGGAAGAACATCAACAATCCGTTTTCACAACATTGCCAGTCATTCCCCATTTTAAGATTATCAATTACTACTAACACTTCATTTGGTCCATGTCAATATTAGGATTTATGTTTTATCTCAACCAGGACCTCAGAAGAATGGTCGTTCCCCGGCTTATCATCAAGCTCGGTACATGGTGTCTCTTTCAAAGTTATTTAATTTATCAACCAAAATTCCTCGGCTTATCGTCAAGCTCGGAACTTGGTGTGTATTTTAAAGTAATCCAATACCTCACAAGACTAGCAATTTGACTTATCGTCAAGCTTGTCACTTGGGGTATCCTTTAAGAGTATTTTAACATTTTTCATCAAATGATAATTCCAATAGAACCTGTACTTATTATAAATTGATCACATATTTAACTAATATTATTAAACTTCAATTAAGATTCATTATAAACAAAGATGATACTATGAAAGTTTAGCCAATAATAAACATAGTATTAACCATCAAAGTAATAGATACAAACATGATCAAATTAAAACAATCTAACCAATTTGGATGACTAATCTTTGACGATAATGACTTCTTCCAAGAGCTTAATCTCCTTAATCTTCAAAGGTTGGAGGGATGAGATAATTCTCTTATTAATGGTGGTGAAAGGAGGTGGTTGAAGTGGAATTAATGTTCTTCAAGGTGTATTTAATGTGGAAGATGAGAATTCATTTTATAGGTTGATCAGGTAGGCAAAACACTATCATGTTTAGCAAAACACGGCCATGGTGACGTTTTTGTCATGTTGTATTTAATGCTCATTGTTAGATCGTACATCAAGAGTGAACACCACCGTTGTGAGTTAGGCACGGACGTGGTGAGTACAGAACAGTCCAAATTTGTCTTTTTCTCTTGTATTTTCAATATGGGGTGTGTTTTGGTAAAACACGGTCATGTTAAGCTTCAAAACCTTCTAATTTGTCTTTTCCTCTTGTTCTTGTTAACATGGGTGTGTTAAGGTTAACATGACCATATTTTGTCTTCCAGAAGTTTGTCTTTACTTCGTATGCTCTAGACATGGTCATGCCTTGATTCACCATGGGGTGTGTTGAGTCTGTTTTAACCGTTTTTCTAGGTTTTTGTTCGTGAATCAGCTCGTTTTATTCTCAAGGGCTATGTTTACCTATAGATTGAAATTATAAACATTAGTTGTTATTTCATCTAATATAATTAATGATATTATGCTTATTTGAAAATATTTTAGTGCCAAAAAGATGTATAAATTATTATACATCAACCGTAAAATAATAACGCATTTACTCCCCTTCGGTCTGGATATTAGTCGTAGTTGGTGATAGTGTATATACAAAGCAAGAATTTAAATTTTCTTGTCAATAACTTATTAGAAAAAAATGTTTTTTAAAGTTTGATTAGATATTACCTGTTAAAAGATGACGTCAATTTTGTGTTATCTAATCACACAAACATGGAATTATTGATGCATATGTTAAACTTTGGCTTCAACATTCAACATTGAATATAACAAGTGGTTGACCTGGCTCATTGCGCCGAGGAGCTGTAGTTACGTGTATGATTAAGTAGCGGTTAATAGACGACAATGTATTGTTGGAGCATTACATATAAATATTTCCAACATCTAGATATGTAAAATGCATGCACTTCATTGTTGTTGTAAAAGATAGACTTGTGGTCATTTTTGTTGCTGCTCGCATCAGTTCACTGTTGTGTTTGGTAATAAGATGTTAGTTAATAAAATTGCAGCTTTGTTGTTGGGTTAGTTTTCGATAGCTGATGGGTTTTGCAGAACCTGTATCGAAAAGTTTTGTGAGTATTATGGAACAGGAAGTTAGGAATTTGTATGAGACATTGCAAATTGAGCAATTTACGGAAGGTGCAGCATACTTTTGAGATGATTTGAAAGTACCAAAAAAAATTTCAACGCATTGATCACGTAATGATTATTAGCTACGTTTCGCGTTTTAAAATGTTGTTGGTTAACTAAATTTCATCTTTCTCTTGGTACCACGTGCACACAAGACTAATTCTGTAACAAATAGCTTTTTCCACTTTAGATTGCCCCATCCCGTCTTATATTCGGAAAGTTTTATCGTTAAAACATTTCGTTTACGAGTTAATAATATTTTATTATCAGTTATTATATTTAATTAATTATCCAAAAGAACTTTGAATTATATATACTTTTCACCCTAAACTATAGTTTTAACTCATTAGGTATCCATACTTAAAATGTATGGACTATATTGCAAATATGATTATAATAACAACTACGAACCAAGACCCAAACCTGTAATTGAAACCAAACCCAAATCAGGACCCGTAGACCCGTTTTCAACCAACCCGAAGAACCATTTTGGTTTCTTGAGCCGTAATACTCGTTGTAAACATGGAATTAATCGATACATATTGTTTCCTTGCCTTAAACAACCTCACCGACACAAGTTAATTGGGAAATCGAATCCGTTTGATACGAGATGATATTATAAACAAAATCATCTTTAGTGCAATAGTAATTTACCTATCACAATTCATAATACGTCAATTAAACTCGTATATACAATCCGATACACATCGCGAATCATAACCCTATGTTTAATTGAACTATTCAAGCAGAAATCTATTGATTTACGACCAAGAACGGGTCATGGAGTAGCTTTGGCTGATTTTTAGTAATACGTAATCTCAACTGGTAATTACTATATGATTCAAATTCGTTTTTTATCCCTTAACGCTAACCCTAACATTAATTAAACTAATACTTAGTTGATTGATCAATTTAAATCTCTAGGGTTTATAGTTCATGGGGTTTCTACCAGTCATTGCTTTTAAATTTTTGTTTTCATAGATTTAGCATCTAGCACCCCAACCCAACTGGTGTGTGTGTGTTTCTCTTGAGCCGGCCATTGGCGCGAGTTTGAGTCCTGGCCATGGAAGTTTTTGTTTTTATTTTGTTTTAATAGTTTTAATGGATTGTAAGGTTTTATAAATTAAATACTAAATATTAAATAAACTTTATCTCACTAAACCGACTCGTTTAGGTGGTCGTATTTCGGACTTTTTATTAAAACCAAACAAATGTGTATATATATTTATGTATATAAATGGGTTATAAGTTAAATTTTTTAATGAATAAAATTCTAATGCGTTTTGACAACTATCATTATTATCTGAATTTGGAGTTTTGGTATTTTACTATTAAATATATTAGAAGTCTTTAATGTAAAAATAAATATTTAAAACACTATTATTATGCAACATATTAAAATAAATTAAAACCAAACACATGTATATATATTTATGTATAAATGGGTTATAACTTGTTAAAGCTTTTAATGAATTAAATTTTAATGCGTTTTGACAAATATCATTATTATCTAAATTTGGATTTTTGATATTTTACTATTAAATATATTAAAAGTCTTTAATATAAAAGTAAATATTTAAAATATTATTATTATGTAACATATTAAAATAAATTATCGGTTCAAGTACTTTATAAACAAGTATATTTTTTACACAAATAGTTAAGTTATTTACAACTTTAATTAAAATAAACTTATAAATTAATTAATAAAATTAAATGAATTATTATTTCACAAGTGTCGCCAGATATTCCCTATAAAATTCCAAAATACATTTGTATTATATATTTAAACGTTTGTATTAAATCATTTAATATATATGTAGTATTTATTTATGTACTCACTTATAATTGCTTATTTAAATTTATTTGTATAATTGTATTATATTCAGTTAGTATTTATTTAGTTAAACTAATAATAATGATTTCGCAATAACAATAATTTTAGAGATCGATCAATCAATAATATCTCAGTCCCAAACATAATTCAAATCATCGAAATTTCAAATCCACTACTCGTTTTATATCTTTTTTAATTAATTTATATTATATTAATTAACTAGGAATACTTGTCGGTGGATCCCGAAGGGGTTTAACTGCTCACATCCTCACTTGCGTATTGTTCTCTTAATTAGGTGAGTATCTCATTCTCCCTTTAACTCGTTTTTTTTTTACTATTTTGGGGACATGTGTTTCTAATTATTTTATTATTATTTAATACTCAATTGCAGCTGTTAATCATGTGTGTATACAAATTTATGCCTAACGTATTATATGCTTACTTGCTTATTTGGTTGTAAAATCGTAGTAGCCATCGTCCAGTTCATCTGGCATCGAGCTTACCGGCAACTTATTTACTTGCTTATTTGGTTGTGTCGTTGTAGTAGCCATCGTCATCTGGCATCGTGCTCAACGACGACTTATTTAGTCATCGTCCAGTGCATCTGACATCGTGCTTACCGACAACATATTTACTTGCTCATTGGGTTAAATTGCTTATCTCACTTAATACAGTTTGCACTCTTTCTATACTTATTATATATTCACTTATCTGGTGTTATACTCACTTAACCTAGTGTTGACAAAATTATTATATTTTTGACGCATATGCAGGTTACCGTATGATATGATTATAAAGATTTGTTTGAAGAAACTTGGAGTGCATGCTAAAGAAGAATATACAAGAATTAAATTTTGGATTTTTGTTTAACTTTTATAATTATGAATTTATGTACTTTGATTATTTGAAATTGTTGGATTATTTGAATTGAAATAACATATATTATCATTTTAATATTGTATAATACTACCTTGAGAGCTCTGGGAAATCAGCGCACGCCCCGACACTTCCGCCTTAGGTTGGGGTGTGACAAATTCTCCTTATCATACACTCTCTTAAAATACATAAAACCCGATACCACAGCTCTAGAGTAAACTTATTTTTCGATAAAATTGTTACATATAACTAATATTACCTTTTTAACATCACACATATTCAATTCACGTATATATAATATTAAACATACTTGATGCACACAAACAACATACAAGATAAAACCTGAACTAACGGTTAGTTGCAAAAAACATACCTTAGATACATGCTGATATAAACGCTGGAATAAGTGTGTGAAATCCAGAAGCTGAAAATTCACCAGAAAGAAAACATAAACGTGTAGACGAAGAAAGCCACATTCTCATTACAACATCAACGTATAACATAAAAGAATTCTAAACGTTACAAGTACAAATCGCCACACCATTAAAAATATGACTCGCATTCACCAAGTAACTGAAGCAAATAACTGCAAATGAAAGTGAAAACTTTCATAAAGCCCAAGTTTGCAGTTAAACTTTGATTTAAAGGTGTTGCATTTTCAAATCACTTCACGTGGATAAAAGCAATTTGTGTTACACCTGAATTGAAGTAATAACCATAAACATCAGCAGTTGTGTTGTTCATTTAACTAATTTCATAACGGATATTAAATGCTAAAAAAAGTTAAAAAACGGTTTACTTGCAGGGCATGAAGTCATATGCTACACCAAAACTACAAGGTTGGCATGGGCTTATACCAAAACTTATTTGTAGCAACCTGGGTTCAAACCAGTCAAACTTAACCGTTTGACCTTTTTAACCATGTTCTAACATGAAATGGTTCAACACCGAATTGTTGGTATCAACCGGTCAAACTCGATCCTTTGGCTTTTGACTCATGAGTTGAGCTCGAGCTTAAGGATAAGAGCACAAATGAAAATCAAGGTTAAACTTCAGAAAACACCACAAATTAAATCGAGTTCAAGTTCGACTTTGAGAAGGTTAAAATGTGCCAACGTTGGCTAATTGGTTTAAGAGCAAAACGAATATTTATGTTGACGTATTATTTCTCATCTTGGCTTTAGGTTGAACTGATAGAATAAAGTGAATAAAAGTTTAAATGAGCCAAGCTTGGCGCATTTTGACTTACTCGAGCTCGAAGTCGGTTTGATTCATGATGTTTTTTAAAGCTCGAACTCGGTTTAATCTGTGTTCTTTTTCGAAACCTCAAACTCTTTTTCGTTTTAAAAGAGAATTCTTATTTTTTTTAATAATTTGTGAAACTACAAATCCAAGACGGGTCGGGTTATCCAGAATGGTCAAACGGGCCACTATTTCAGTCAAAATCCTTCATGACCAGAGGTGAGTTGTTCTATTGTCTTATATTAAATTCATAAATTAATCATCTCATTTTGCAACACTCCATCAAAAGTAAAGAGAAAGAAACAAAATCCAATATCAACTACGAAAACACCTATTAGCTACTCACCTAACAAAGTATCAACAACCTCCAATATGATATAAATGTCACTAACCAAAATGCGGATTACATACACAAAGCAGCAACTATTATAGCAAACAACACTTAAGCCTTCGAAATCAGATAGCATACAGTGCAAACAAAATAAAGAACTTATACATACAAAAAACTCGTGTCATACAGGTGCCAAAAAGAAATGAAGCTAGGCAAAAAGCTTGCCACACCTGACCCAAAAAACAAAGGAAACACCCTTTGTGGGAACAGAGACTAGAAAATGAGGCATTAAATGGCCTAAAATAGTAAAAACTACCAGATTAACGAAGAAAAGTTTATGATGAACTTGAAAAACATCTAATATATACCGGTTTAAATGTCCCTAAGAAAACTATGACACCAAATTTCAATATTTATCTCATATATAATTTATTTATATATCTACAAAATCAGGAGGAGTTGGCAAAAGAGGTTGTACTTACGGCACAAAGAGTTGTACTTTTCATCATCTATGTGATTGCTTTTGGTTTGCCTACACGTGTTCGCTTCCTTTTACACGTCACAATAAGAAAAGAGAGGAGAGAGAATAAGCTGACTAGACTTATCCACTTTATTTATGCATTGTGGATGCTCTTACAAATCACATATTACAAAACCACATATGGTTTTCTCACCACATGTTGCAATCCTGATTTTCCTTCATACAAGTTTCTCCTTCTTCATCCTTCTTTTTTTCGTTTGCTTCACTTAATTTTAGGTCGTGGCCTCTGTTTTGCAGGTTATAATTATGGATTTTACTTCGTTGTTCTGTTTCCTTTAATTAATGGTATTGTACTACACTGACTGTTGTTGATTTACTTACATTATCATTATGTTTTAGGGTTTCTACTTCATAATATACTTAGCTTTGGTTGTTTTGATGAATTTCTTAGTTGTTTGACATGCATGCCAGCTGTTTGATGAAACGCCTCAAAGAAATTTGTTTTGCTACTCATCCTGCATGTCGGATGGTTTAGGTCACTGAATAGGATAAAAAACGGCAACGGCATAAAATAAAAAAAGAAATAAGAAGCTCTACCGAAATTGACGCGAACCCCGATTAAGCAATCAACTTAGAGAAAACAATCCGGCCCGAAGCAGACCGGTACCTCATTAAACACCCCGATTAAACATAAAATAATACATAAACTGAAACACCGAAATGCGATTAAGCAACACCCGACACCTAATTAAACAACATCCGACTTAGAGAACCCAATTAAACCTTAAAAATAGCGAAACTCACAAGAAACTACCCAGCCCAGGCCTGCTTAATCCTTCATGTTGCATGGTTTCGCGTTGGTTTTGGTAATCGAATAGGATAAAAAACGACACTGATTAGATGGTTTCATTTTTGTTTTGGTGATCGAATAGGAAAAATAAACTCACCAAAGAAAACGACAACCAAGAACAAAACTGAGTTTCATAATTTTATTTTTAATACTTTGTATACAATAATTTTGTAATCACCTGTTGTAGGTATAAATTGGATTACATCAAACTGGATGTTTAATAAGTGTAACTGTTTCAGAATACAATGTTTGTATTGACATGTATTTTGTCATTCTCTTATTGTGTTCAGATTAGCGTCAAGATTCAACTTAATAAATGATTTCACTTTCCTTCTGTTCGTTTGCAGATTTTCTAATCGTACTCAGGATCCCCGGAGGTCGGTCGTTTGCTGTCAACTCATAGTAAGTCGATTCGATTTTATAAACATCAAGTTAGCCAATATTCGTGCAGGATTTTCTAGCATCCCAAATTTTTATAAAATAAAAAAAGAACATAAACACGATACAATATAAGTTGAGAGTTCATCAGATAGGAGCGAAAGACTAAAATATTTCTAATCACATAGATTCATTTGAACTATGCAATTTGATCATCATCTGACCTTCTCAAAACTATAATTCAAAATATAAACATGACTATGAAATCAAAATAAATTAACAAGGGTCAGGCTAAACGTACCCCCCTTGGTTGCTTGTCATACCCCCCCCCCCCCCTTTCAATAGCTAACTTTCATATTACCTCTTAAAATCATATAATTACCAAATTAGCATAAAATTAAGGATTTCATTTTTTTTTACATGTTGCTTTTTTTTTATGATTTCTAGTTTAGGGTTTCGGGTTTAGGGTTCGGGTTGAGAGTTTAGTTTTTCTGGTTTAGGGTTCGGGCTTATGGTTTTAGATTTTCGAGTTTCGCGTTTTGGGTTTAGAGTTTAGGGTTTCGGGTTTAGGGTTTTATCTCTATAAATAGTATATTTATTTTGTTTGAACCATGTTTATAATGTTATAATTTAATTCCTGTTGGCTATTTCCTATTAATTATTTTCTTTTCATATTCCTGAAACTTGTGTATATACATGTAGTGCTGAAAGCCTGAAAGTAATCTGAGGACAAAAAGTGACGTGACAAGTAGTTTTTACAATGCCCAAAAGTGTTTATGCATATTTCTTCTAAGTTTAAGTATTTCGTCTACATAAAGTCACGACGCACCGCACCTTTTTCGAAAAATCGACTCGTCTTTGTCTTCTGCTCGCTACGGACGCATGCTTTGTATGGAATTGCTTGTTGCATATCGTAGATCGTATATATATATAGAGAGAGAGATGTAAGTAAGTTTGTGGGGGGAGGGGGGGTTTGAAACTGGGAATATATATTTTATATATTTATAGGGGAACTGGGATTGTGATTTGGGTGACTGAAAGGGTTAGTCAGTTACGCGTCACGTAAGTTTTGGGATGATGTAAGGGTGATGTGTGGGTTATTATTATTTTAATTTTAATTTTCATTTGAATAGAATATATTGATTTGTAATGTTGTTGGGCATCCCACGTTTTACGTACCCCACCCATGGCTTGATCACCGTCCTCTCACATTGTATTGAACTAGAACCCAATACGCGGCCTCTTGTCTTGTTCATGCCCTTTGTGCATATTATAAAACTAAAATTTTCATTTTGTTTAAAAATATAAGGATAATAGTAATGATATTATAATAATATAATACAATTAATTTAAATTCAAAATAGACTTAAATTCTTCTTTTTTGGGTATGTGTTTTTGTTTTGGTTTATAAAAGACTAGCTTTGCAATATAAAAGGAGTTATTGGTGCGGCTTATTGTTCATTTGTGTTGTATTTCGATATAAAAAATATACATATTTTAGTGGAATGTGTTGATAGTTTTAAATAGTTTTGTACGATCGACAAATCTTAACCCACTAATCATTCTAGTTTCAGTTTTTAATCGGCCATTTCGTTCTCAAACCTAATTTTATTAGTCTTCTAGTTACGTAGAAGAGCATTTTAATCATTTATACTTAAGGAGCAAACCTCTTATGCACAATCAATCAATCATACCCAGTGCAGCAAAGCTATAGGTAGGGTCTAGGAAGGGTGGGATGTAGGCACACCGTACCTCTATCCAAAGGGATAAAGAGGTGGCTTCCAGAGAGACCATCATCTCTAAAATACATATGTATGAAGCAATCCAAAGGAAATCAAAGTTCAACAACAACAACAATAATAATAATAATATATGGAAAGAATATACTATTATGGTGTGTGACCAAAATAAAGTAAATAGAAGCCCTAAGGTATTCTTTTTCTCCCTAAAAATCCTTAACTTTAATTTTATTTCTCCACGAATTCCTATCCTCAACCATGTCCTCGGAGAGCTTTAGGTCTATCAAATCATGCTTAATCCTCTCATCCCACGTCAATTTAGGTCGTCATCTACCCTTCCTTCCTTCTATAGTAATGTTTTCTACGGATCTAACGGGATTCGTCGTCTGTCTTCTCTTCACATGTCCAAACCATCTCAATCTCCACTCTCTTATCTTGTGCTATGTTCGCTACCCCTAATCTCTCCCGAAACACAACGCTTCTAATTCGGTCTAACCTTGTGTGCCCACACATCCAACGTAGCATTCTCATTTCTGCTACCTCCATCTTCCGCACTTGTGCCTTCTTGACGGCCCAGCAATTCGTTCCATATAGCATTGCAGGTCAATTGCAACCCTATAAAATTTTCCCTTTAGTTTAGTCGGGAAACTCTTGTCGCACAATATACCTGTGGCTGCTTTCCATCTACACCATCCTACCTGAACTCGATGGGTCACATCACTGTCTAATTCCCCATCGCTCTGAACAAATAATACTAGATACTTAAACTTCGTTACCTACGGAACCACCTGCCCTTCAATGGTGATCTGTAAGTCCTCATTGTCATTTCCCCCACCAAAATCACAGTGGAGGTACTCCGTCTTAGGTTGTTCGCCACTTCTCAAGCTTCATGTTTAGATCTTTTTTTCTCTCAGCAAGTAACACAATATCGTCTGCGAACATCATGCACCATGGAAGCGTCCCCTGAATCGACTTTGACAACTCATCCAAGACTACTGCAAAAAGAAACGGACTTAGCGCTGACCCATGGTGAAGACATACCTCTACCGGGAAGAAATCAGTATCCCCCACTAGCGCACGGACACTTGTTGCATTCCTGGTATACATATCCATAATTATCTCTATGTATCTCCTGGGTACTCCTCTACCCTCCAAGCACTCCCAAAGCACCTGTCGTGGCACACTATCGTAGGCCTTTTCTTGGTCAATAAACACCATATGAAGGTCACTGTAACACCCCGTAACCGCAGCGGAAACGTAAACGGGATGCAACAGACACATCTGATATCAACAGCATTGCTTATAAAGAAAACACCACTACATTAATTTACATCATATTACATTGTTCCGAGTTTAGTTACCGTCTAGGCGATAGCACATAAGTTTTACCAATATTACATTAACATAATTAATACAAAATGATCACTAAGCTTCCACAAAAACACGCATCATCAAGCAGGTAGCACTTATTCCAATTTGGGAGTACCTAGAAAGCATGGAAAGAAAACGGGTCAACTACGAATAGTTGGTGAGTTTCACTAATTTAAACAACAGTGACAAATCATTATAATAATCATATATTAGCGATGTAATTATGATGAGCCCACAAGTGAAACCTCTGACTATCACACACAATCCCCGTGGCATATCCCCCGCCCACGGACCCGTGGCATATCCCCCGCCCACGGAACTGCCCCAAACCGCTATGTCTAACATTACATAGCAAAATAAATAACAACAAAATAGACATGTGCAACTGGCTGGGAAACATCAGCAAATCCATGCCGGACCAGTTGGGTTTGTCAGACCAATAGTACTATCCACACTCTACCGGCTTTCAGTTAATCACTCGTGTTCCGGGGCCTTAGAATGTTAGCAACTCAGACAATTACCATCTTAGTACATTTCCGTACGATTCCCGTACAATAAAATATATATAAATCCACGCAAATCCATGCGTTCAGTATGTATTTAAACATTTCCATAACAACATGCTTTCCGCCCCGGGAAATTATTTAAAAACAATTCAGAAAAAGGGGCTCGTGAAACTCACCTTAACGTAGCAAGCAGTACACAATACACAGCTACTAATCCGGATCTGTAATACGATCCCTAAATTCGTTACTTTATAATCACTATTAATATAACTGTAACCGTGTTAACCGGTACATCTGGGGACACTGTTAACCCAGTACTGTATCCGTTCTGGGGGAAATGTTAACCCAGAAACTCTTCTCCGGACTCAGATTGTGATATCGTTTAGAGTTCACTAGTCAGATTTACTATTAGTCGTTTTTCCCGTTCTGCGTGCCTAGCACGGTTATCCATTTTTATGTTTCAAAAATGAGTTTGGTCACACACGACCCGAAAATAGTGGTTAATTGATAATTTAACTAAAGTTGTGAAATTAGGGCTCGGTTTAGACGCCCCGATAGGCCGCGGGACCCGTTTCCGTTTTTAGCGTACCGGAAACTGTTAAAATTACTCAAATCATCCGAATTATTTTCGGATGATTTATTTTTACTTGATTAACTCAATTATATGAAAATAGTTCATTTTTAGGGTTTTTATACACCAGTCAGCTCGCTTATGCGAACTTTACCGGTTTACGCGTTTTAAGCTTTAAAAGTTTGTTTTTGCACAATTAATTATCCGTTTAATCTCGGATCTTTAAATTTTGCACAAATCACTTTTTGACAGTGGGGAATTTTATAAAAATATTTCCAGAATTAATTTTTATATTTAACATTTATTTATCTATTTTTAAACCCCATTTAAACACTAAATATGTCGTAAATACCAAACGATCTTAGAAAAATCCCAAATTTCTCCTGGATGACCCCTGCCATCTCCATAGTCCCCTGTAGTTTTTCCAGAACCAAAATCCTTTTTTAAATGCCGTTTTCACTAAAACCGAGCTAGAAAACCCTAGAACTCGTTTAACCGAAAAGCCTACTTATACTTCTCCAACTGACCTCAAATTTTGTGTGTGGCTTATACATGTTATAAAAAGTTTATCTGAAATTTTCCAGAATTTTTCATCATATTTAACTATTTTTCACCATTTTTGGCCAAATCCGAGCACTAAATTCACCAAATATTCATCCTTTATCCAAAAATTACCAAACATTCACAGAACTCATATTTTCATATATCTAATATCTCTGTAAAATTTCATGACTTAACTCTACACGTATCACAATCTGTCCAAAAATACAAACATCACACAAAACCGAACTAACTTGTGTTTCTAGCTTCAAATCGCAAGAATCTCGCTTTCTATCCTTTGCTATCAACTAGATACAACACCTACAAGCACAATAACACCACACCAAGCAAGTTACACCCACAATTAAGCCATTTCTTTCATGGTTTCGGTTATGCTTTAAAAAACAAAGATTTAACCGTAAAAATTCGTTTTTGGTTCGTTTAACTCCTTTCTTGGACCAAGATCCCTTGTATAACCCGTATACATCACTTGATCATGCAAGAATCGGTTCCATCTCGGGTTCTCACCCTTTTTTCACTTGGAAACCTCATTTTCTTGCAAGAACACTCAAGAAATGAACATAATCACGTACATAACACGATCATTACCTTGTTTTTCTTGCTAAATGCCTCGGTTTTTAGGTCAAGAACTTGAGAGAGTTGAAGGTTTGTTGGATTATTGGATGAAAAAAAAGAAAAATGGAATGGGGTTGGACCATATGGTCCGATCGGTGTAAGGAGGTGGTGGGGTGGGACCCACATCTCCATTTTTAGCCACATATTCAGATTCCCGTAATCTGGATAATGTTTTGGATAATCTGGTTCAGTTCGTTTTTCGGTTAAACGTTTAATTCGGCTTAAAACGAGGCTAAAACGGTCGTTTTTCGGCTTAAAAATGAAGTTTATATAAAACCGATTTAAAAACTTTAAAAACATAAACCATGACTTTCATGGACTTAAAACATCATAGTATTAATAATTGTGCATCTTTTTCGGCTTGATCGATCGTCTCTTGCTTGGTTTGGTATTAAAGGTTTCGTTTAACGTACCGACGTATCATTAAATCGAAATCCTTTTTCTGTGCTTTAATTCACTTATCCCAAAGCTTTAATACTTCGCAAACATCACTAAATATTATATATTTCGTCTATAATGCAATCTCCGATCGTTCGGGCTTCAATAACCGTTAATCGGTTAATCGTATTTCCAATACGATTAACTGTATAATCGAGTATAATTCGTACTATGAATCATACATACTTGTATAAACGCATCATAATTCACATATTCATTATTAAATAACACATAAATAGTATATACCGGTTAGGGTATACCTGATTTTGCCGGAATCGTTACATTCTCCCCCCGTAAAAGAAATTTCGTCCTCGAAATTTTTACGCGACGACTACTTCGTTTTGAGGAAATAAATAGGGGTATTTCTTCCGGAATTCGTCCTTTCGTTCCCATGTATATTCTGGGCCTCGATGCGAATTCCATCTAACTTTGACCAACGAAATCTTGTTGTGTCTAAGTTGCTTGATTTTCCCGTCTACTATTTCTATGGGTTCCTCTACGAAATTGAGCTTATCATTTATTTGGACACCCTCTAAAGGTAACACCGATGTCTCATCCGCCAGACATCTTTTCAAATTCGATACGTGAAACACGTTGTGAACTGCACTCAATTCATCGGGTAGTTCTAATCGGTATGCTACGGGACCGATTTTTGCAGTAATATTGAATGGTCCAATATATCTCGGGGCTAACTTCCCCGCCTTTCCAAATCTGACTACACCCTTCCAAGGTGATACTTTCAAATAAACCTTATCACCTTTCTCAAACGACAACGGTTTTCTACGGGTATCGGCATAACTCTTCTGCCGATCCCGTGCGGCCTTCAGATTGTTCCTAATTTCAAGGACTTTGCTGGTCGTTTCCTGGACTAGGTCTGATCTAATAACCTGAGTGTCGCCCACTTCAGTCCAACAGAGTGGTGATCGGCACTTCCGACCATACAATGCTTCGTAAGGCGCTGCCTTTATACTGCTATGATAACTGTTATTATAGGAAAATTCAACGAGTGGGAGATGTTGACCCCAATTTCCCTTAAAATCCAGTACGCATGCACGAAGCAAATCCTCCAGGGTTTGGATGGTCCTCTCAGACTGACCATCGGTCTGAGGGTGGTAAGCTGTGCTTAGATCAATACGTGTTCCCAGCGCTTCTTGCACAGCTTGCCAAAGTTTGGAGGTGAAATGGCTATCCCGATCGGAGATGATTGAGATGGGTATCCCATGACGAGACACAATTTCATTTATATAAATTTGCGCAAGTCTCTCAGTGTTATAATTATTCCTAATCGGGATAAAATGTGCCGATTTGGTTAATCGATCCACGATTACCCAAATTGCGTCATGTCCTCGGGACGTTTTAGGGAGACGTGTCACAAAATCCATCGTGATTTGCTCCCACTTCCATTCGGGAATCTCCGGTTGTTGCAACATCCCCGAGGGTTTCTGGTGCTCCGCCTTAACTCTCGCACAAGTCGTACATTTACCGACATACGTTGCGATATCCTTTTTCATACCCGGCCACCAGTAGAACTCCTTCACATCCTTGTACATCTTATCCGATCCCGGATATATGGAATATTTCGATCTATGCGCTTCGTCTATGATTAATTCACGAAGGTCAGGAGGGTCGGGATCCAAGCCCGATTTTTGAAATAGAGAATTTCGTCCACGCGCTGTTCGAAATTCTTCTCATTACCGTAAAGTCCCTCATTTTCCAAGTGTTCCTCTTTCAACGCCTCACGTTGAGCGACTCGAATCAGGTCCGAAAGGTTTGACTGGACTATCATCCCCAGCGCTCGCACTCGCAATGGCTTAACCCGATCTTTCCTACTCAAGGCATCGGCTACAACGTTAGCCTTGCCGGGGTGATAACGGATGTCACAGTCATAGTCGCTCAACAACTCGACCCACCTTCATTGTCTCATATTCAGTTCTTTCTGATCGAATATGTGTTGCAAACTTTTATGATCGGTGAAGATGGTGCACTTCGTACCGTAGAGATAATGTCTCCAGATTTTAAGTGTGAAGATAACCGCTCCCAGTTCTAAGTCATGAGTAGTGTAATTCTTCTCATTTACTTTTAACTGTCGGGAAGCATAGGCTATAACCTTATTATTCTGCATCAACACGCATCCTAACCCTCTACGCGATGCGTCACAATACGAGACAAAGCCATCGTCTCCATCGGGGAGACTTAAAATCGGCGCTTGGCACAATTTTTGCTTTAACGTTTGAAACGCCGTCTCCTGCTCTTCTCCCCATTCATACTTTCGATCCTTTTGAGTCAGGAGAGTTAAAGGTTGGGCGATGCTGGAAAAGTTCTCTATGAATCGACGATAATATCCAGCTAAGCCTAAGAATTGGCGGATTTCCTTTGGCGTTTTAGGCGCTTGCCAATTCTTAATTGCTTCAATCTTACTCGGATCAACGTGTATTCCTTGATGGTTTACAACGTGACCGAGGAATTGCACTTCTTGTAACCAGAAGTTACACTTGGAGAATTTTGCATACAACTTCTCCTGATTCAGAAGCTCTAAAATTATTCTTAAGTGCTGCTCGTGCTCTTCTTTACTTTTCGAGTAAATCAAAATATCGTCAATAAACACGATGACGAATTTTTCGAGATAGGGTTTACAGACTCGATTCATGAGGTCCATGAACACCGCCGGCGCATTTGTTAGCCCGAAAGGCATAACTAAGAACTCGTAATGGCCGTAGCGAGTCCGGAATGCGGTTTTTGGGATATCTTCTTCCTGAATTCTAACCTGATGGTATCCCGATCTAAGATCGATTTTTGAGAAATAGCTCGCACCTTGCAGCTGGTCAAACAGGTCATCAATTCGAGGAATAGGGTACCTATTTTTGATTGTTAACTTGTTCAACTCCCTGTAATCAATGCACATTCTAAGGCTCCCGTCCTTCTTTTTCACGAATAATACAGGTGCACCCCACGGGGAATAACTAGGACGTATAAATCCTTTATCCAACAATTCTTGCAACTGATTGGATAATTCTTGCATCTCGGACGGTGCAAGTCGGTAGGGCGCTTTAGCAACAGGGCCAGCTTGAGGTAATAAATCGATTCTGAATTCGACCTGTCGGGTTGGCGGTAATCCAGGAAGTTCTTCTGGAAAAACTTGTGGAAACTCGCGTACTACCGGGATATCATCCACCCGTTTCTCATCAGAATCTGTGGCCGTCAAGCTTGCTAGATACGCCACGCATCCCTGGCGTATATATTTTAACAACTTGAGGTGGGATATAAATGGTATCATTGTGCCCGACTTCTCTCCTTGCACTAACACCTCTTCGTCATCCGACACCCGGATCTTGACGATTTTCTTATCACAGTTTATTTCTACTTTGTTACGTGCTAACCAATCCATTCCCACTATCACGTCAAAACTACCTAATTCTACCGGTAATAAGTCAATCAGGAAGGATTGATCGTTCAGAATAAAAGGGCAATTCTGAACTATCTGATTAACTATCATGGTTTTACCGTTAGCTACTTCTACAGTATAAGGTTCTATGGTTTCACTAATCGGAAGGTTTGCTATCGATAGGAACTTAACAGAGACAAAACTTCTATCGGCGCCTGTATCAAATAATTCAGAAGCGTAATGATCAGAGACGAGGAATGTACCTGTCACTACGCTGGGGTCCTGGCGTGCTTCGTTCGCCCCCATCACAAAAGCTCGGCCTCTCGCCGGATTGGACGGCGATGCCTGACCCACTGCTTGTCTCCCATTTCCTCCCTGGTTCAGCCTCGGACAGTTTCTCTTGAAGTGATCTGTGCTGCCGCATTCAAAGCAAGCACGGCTGGTGGTCATCATTTGGTTTCCTTGTGGGTTTTGTTGTCGGGCTGGTTGGGTCCTAAATGGCTGCGCACGGATAGGTTGCGGTTGTCGGTTCAGATTGTTCAGGTTTGTCCTACAACTCGGTGCGTAGTGCCCATTCCTGCCACACCGTTGGCACACTACCCCCCTGCACTCGCCACCATGCTGGTAACCGCATTTCCCACACCTAGGAAACATCCTTGACTGCGGTTCCTGCCTTCCACCTGAACTAGTCATGGCGTAGTTCTGGGCAGCGGGCCTGGCACGTTTATTTTGCTGCTTCTCCTGGATCCTACTGTCGTACGTACCTCACTTTCCCCCAGCAGACTCTCCTGCCACCTTCAGTGACCCACTCCTCACGAAATCGTATGTGACAATACCAGCTTGCGTCACCGCACCCTCAAACGTCTGGTGCCCCCCAGCGTTGACTATACTCCTTACTACTGGGGTTAGTCCCCATATATAACGCTCAACCCTCTTTGACTCTGGGGTGACCAACCATGGCACCAATCGCGACAACTCATTGAATCGGTTCGTATAACCCTAGTGGTCTGCCCCCTGCATCTCCAAGTTCCACAACTCGATTTCTAACTTCTGCAGTTCGTTTTTCGGGCAGAAATGTTCCAGTACAAGGGCTTTGAGTTCTGCCCAGGTCATGCGGTTTGTCGCTGCCTGACCGCGAGTTTGCACTATTGTGTTCCACCATGTCAAGGTATGGTCCGTGAACGTGCAGGTAGCATACTTAACAATGTACTCCTCAGGGCAGTTACTGATGTTCACAACCGACTCTATTTTCTCAATCCACTTAACCAACCCATTGGGTCCCTCAGACCCGCTAAATTCTAGGGGCTTGCACAACATAAAATCTTTAATTGAACATCCCCTTGTTGCAGGAGTCGGTTCAGTGCGGTTCGTTTATACACTGGGTATAGGGCCATTGCTATCTGTAACGACCACCCTAGGTGGTGTGTCATTACTCGGAATCGGGTTACCGTTCGGTGGAGGGTTAACATTTTGTTCCCCATCATTTGGTGGTCGTTTGATTGCTCGCAGGGCTTGGATTGGTCGTGTTGTTAATACTGGCGGCGATGCGCGATACTATATCCGGTATCGCCGCCTCTAACTGTCGAGCAATCAGACGACTCACATCCACTTCTGACATTTGAGCTGACCGTTTAGGTGCCATTCTACACAACATTAAGAAAATACATATAATTAATACAAATTCCAATCTTGATACACAACA
This sequence comes from Bidens hawaiensis, assembly GCF_021521415.1. NCBI lineage: Eukaryota > Viridiplantae > Streptophyta > Magnoliopsida > Asterales > Asteraceae > Bidens > Bidens hawaiensis. The sequence continues at coordinate 105,581 of NW_027494584.1, forward strand.
CATATTTTATTCATTAATAAACATTAGTACATTTTACATAATCATCAGTACACATTACATTAACGTCAGCCCATAGATTAAGTTTTCATACATCAGTCCTACATCGGCATCATTTCGACATAACCTGCTATGGGTCAGTGCTTGAATGATACATCAAAAATATCTACAATGGTATCCCAAAAAAAAAAAGACCCCCTATGGGCTAGTGACTGTACTATAACTACCCAAGATTCACTCTATGTTAGCATCGTCACTAACTGCTTACACAGAGTATCAAAAAGCGGACCCTGACTACTACCACCATAACATGATCTAAACATGGTGGTATACCAACCACACCAACACTGCCACCATCACCACTAACACTGCCATCAAACCCCGGATCCGTGTTTCCATCCTGTCAATCATCCACTGGGAGTATGCGTCCTCCCTCCTCAGCTGAGCGATCGCATACTGGCTGTCCAGTATGCAGTCCGCCAAGTGATTCCTCCTCTGAATACCCACTGTCAAGGCGGTGGTGTGCTCATTCATCTGCTCGGTGAGCACTCGGAGCCATGCAGCCTCGGTAGAGGGACGCTCATCCCTCACCGGCCTAGGGGTACCCCACACGGGTGGAGGCACAGGCTCGGGCTGGGGGCGGGAGGACTCGCCCCTGTGGTAAGTGGGTCTGGGTGGGGTAAAGGTAGGTGGGACATAAGGGGCACTGATCCGCGCCGTGAGGCGGGGACCGGGTTTGGAGGGGTAAGGGTGACCTGTGGTGCGGGTGGGGTGGGGGATCTGGCAACCCTAGCAGGGGAGGACAAGCTAGCACTCCTATGGCTAGTCTCAGTAGGCTCAGTGCTGGAAGCTAAGCGTAAACTCCTAGAGTCCCCGGAACTGGTCTCCTCCGGGTCCTCCTCTACTGATAAACTTCGTGATCTTGACATCCTTACCTATACACAAGTTAGCAAACATATAGTTCCTTCCATAATGTAAATCATAATTAAATTAATATACACACATTTATACAACCTTGTCACATAAAAATATTATCATATACTTACACATATGTTGCCGATTTTACCTATTAATGTTCCCCGTGACTTCCCCTGAATTCCCTCGTGCGGACAAGTCTGTTATTATGTTCCGGACCATAATAACTCACTTGTCCTTCCAAGTTCATCCAGATCTCGTCACTATATATTATTAGTTGATATTCAGATCCTATAATACTTGAGCTACTGGTTATATTTTAGGTATCTCTTAAAGACATCCTAATTCATTTATAACCAATGGCTCTGATACCAAGTTCTGTAACACCCCGTAACCGCAGCGGAAACGTAAACGGGATGCAACAGACACATCTGATATCAACAACATTGCTTATAAAGAAAACACCACTACATTAATTTACATCATATTACATTGTTCCGAGTTTAGTTACCGTCTAGGCGATAGCACATAAGTTTTACCAATATTACATTAACATAATTAATACAAAATGATCACTAAGCTTCCACAAAAACACGCATCATCAAGCAGGTAGCACTTATTCCAGTTTGGGAGTACCTAGAAAGCATGGAAAGAAAACGGGTCAACTACGAATAGTTGGTGAGTTTCACTAATTTAAACAACAGTGACAAATCATTATAATAATCATATATTAGCGATGTAATTATGCTGAGCCCACAAGTGAAACCTCTGACTATCACACACAATCCCCGTGGCATATCCCCCGCCCACGGAACTGCCCCAAACCGCTATGTCTAACAATACATAGCAAAATAAATAACAACAAAATAGACATGTGCAACTGGCTGGGAAACATCAGCAAATCCATGCCGGACCAGTTGGGTTTGTCAGACCAATAGTACTATCCACACTCTACCGGCTTTCAGTTAATCACTCGTGTTCCGGGGCCTTAGAATGTTAGCAACTCAGACAATTACCATCTTAGTACATTTCCGTACGATTCCCGTACAATAAAATATATATAAATCCACGCAAATCCATGCGTTCAGTATGTATTTAAACATTTCCATAACAACATGCTTTCCGCCCCGGAAATTATTTAAAAACAATTCAGAAAAAGGGGCTCGTGAAACTCACCTTAACGTAGCAAGCAGTACACAATACACAGCTACTAATCCGGATCTGTAATACGATCCCTAAATTCGTTACTTTATAATCACTATTAATATAACTGTAACCGTGTTAACCGGTGCATCTGGGGACACTGTTAACCCAGTACTGTATCCGTTCTGGGGAAAATGTTAACCCAGAAACACTTCTCCGGACTCAGATTGTGATATCGTTTAGAGTTCACTAGTCAGATTTACTATTAGTCGTTTTTCCCGTTCTGCGTGCCTAGCACGGTTATACATTTTTATGTTTCAAAAATGGGTTTGGTCACACACGACCCGAAAATAGTGGTCAATTGATAATTTAACTAAAGTTGTGAAATTAGGGCTCGGTTTAGACGCCCCGATTGGCCGCGGGACCCGTTTCCGTTTTTAGCGTACCGGAAACTGTTAAAATTACTCAAATCATCCGAATTATTTTTGGATGATTTATTTTTACTTGATTAACTCAATTATATGAAAATAGTTCATGTTTAGGGTTTTTATACACCAGTCAGCTCGCTTATGCGAACTTTACCGGTTTACGCGTTTTAAGCTTTAAAAGTTTGTTTTTGCACAATTAATTATCCGTTTAATCTCGGAACTTGAAATTTTGCACAAATCACTTTTTGACAGTGGGGAATTTTATAAAAATATTTCCAGAATTAATTTTTATATTTAACATTTATTTATCTATTTTTAAACCCCATTTAAACACTAAATATGTCGTAAATACCAAACGATCTTAGAAAAATCCCAAATTTCTCCTGGATGACCCCTGCCATCTCCATAGTCCCCTGTAGTTTATCCAGAACCAAAATCCTTTTTTAAATGCCGTTTTCACTAAAACCGAGCTAGAAAACCCTAGAACTCATTTAACCGAAAAGCCTACTTAGACTTCTCCAACAGACCTCAAATTTTTTGTGTGGCTTATACATGTTATAAAAAGCTTATCTGAAATTTTCCAGAATTTTTCATGATATTTAACTATTTTTCACCATTTTTGGCCAAAACCGAGCACTAAATTCACCAAATATTCATCCTTTATCCAAAAATTACCAAACATTCACAGAACTCATATTTTCATATATCTAATACCTCTGTAAAATTTCATGACCTAACTCTACACGTATCACAATCTGTCCAAAAATACAAACATCACACAAAACCGAACTACCTTGTGTTTCTAGCTTCAAATCGCAAGAATCTCGGTTTCTAGCCTTTGCTATCAACTTGATACAACACCTACAAGCAAAATAACACCACACCAAGCAAGTTACACCCACAATCAAGCCATTTCTTTCATGGTTTCGGTTATGCTTTAAAAAACAAAGATTTAACCGTAAAAATTCGTTTTTGGTTCGTTTAACTCCTTTCTTGGACCAAGATCCCTTGTATAACCCGTATACATCACTTGATCATGCAAGAATCGGTTCCATCTCGGGTTCTCACCCTTTTTTCACTTGGAAACCTCATTTTCTTGCAAGAACACTCAAGAAATGAACATAATCACGTACATAACACGATCATTACCTTGTTTTTCTTGCTAAATGCCTCGGTTTTTAGGTCAAGAACTTGAGAGAGTTGAAGGTTTGTTGGATTATTGGATGAAAAAAAAGAAAAATGGAATGGGGTTGGACCATATGGTCCGATCGGTGTAAGGAGGTGGTGGGGTGGGACCCACATCTCCATTTTTAGCCACATATTCAGATTCCCGTAATCTGGATAATGTTTTGGATAATCTGGTTCAGTTCGTTTTTCGGTTAAACGTTTAATTCGGCATAAAACGAGGCTAAAACGGTCGTTTTTCGGCTTAAAAATGAAGTTTATATAAAACCGATTTAAAAACTTTAAAAACTTAAACCATGACTTTCATGGACTTAAAACATCATAGTATTAATAATTGTGCATCTTTTTCGGCTTGATCGATCGTCTCTTGCTTGGTTTGGTATTAAAGGTTTCGTTTAACGTACCGACGTATCATTAAATCGAAATCCTTTTTCTGTGCTTTAATTCACTTATCCCGAAGCTTTAATACTTCGCAAACATCACTAAATATTATATATTTCGTCTATAATGCAATCCCCGATCGTTCGGGCTTCAATAACCGTTAATCGGTTAATCGTATTTCCAATACGATTAACTGTATAATCGAGTATAATTCGTACTATGAATCATACATACTTGTATAAACGCATCATAATTCACATATTCATTATTAAATAACACATAAATAGTATATACCGGTTAGGGTATACCTGATTTTGCCGGAATCGTTACATTCTCCCCCCGTAAAAGAAATTTCGTCCTCGAAATTTTTACGCGGCGACTACTTCGTTTTGAGGAAATAGATAGGGGTATTTCTTCCGGAATTCGTCCTTTCGTTCCCATGTATATTCTGGGCCTCGATGCGAATTCCATCTAACTTTGACCAACGAAATCTTGTTGTGTCTAAGTTGCTTGATTTTCCCGTCTACTATTTCTACGGGTTCCTCTACGAAATTGAGCTTATCATTTATTTGGACACCCTCTAAAGGTAACACCGATGTCTCATCCGCCAGACATCTTTTCAAATTCGTTACGTGAAACACGTTGTGAATTGCACTCAATTCATCGGGTAGTTCTAATCGGTATGCTACGGGACCGATTTTTGCAGTAATATTGAATGGTCCAATATATCTCGGGGCTAACTTCCCCGCCTTTCCAAATCTGACTACACCCTTCCAAGGTGATACTTTCAAATAAACCTTATCACCTTTCTCAAACGATAACGGTTTTCTATGGGTATCGGCATAACTCTTCTGCCGATCCCGTGCGGCCTTCAGATTGTTCCTAATTTCAAGGACTTTGCTGGTCGTTTCCTGGACCAGGTCTGATCTAATAACCTAAGTGTCGCCCACTTCAGTCCAACAGAGTGGTGATCGGCACTTCCAACCATACAATGCTTCGTAAGGCGCTGCCTTTATACTGCTATGGTAACTGTTATTATAGGAAAATTCAACGAGTGGGAGATGTTGATCCCAATTTCCCTTAAAATCCAGTACGCATGCACGAAGCAAATCCTCCAGTGTTTGGATGATCCTCTCAGACTGACCATCGGTCTGAGGGTGGTAAGCTGTGCTTAGATCAATACGTGTTCCCAGCGCTTCTTGCACAGCTTGCCAAAGATTGGAGGTGAAATGGCTATCCCGATCGGAGATGATTGAGATGGGTATCCCATGACGAGACACAATTTCATTTATATAAATTTGCGCAAGTCTCTCAGTGTTATAATTATTCCTAATCGGGATAAAATGTGCCGATTTGGTTAATCGATCCACGATTACCCAAATTGCATCATGTCCTCGGGACGTTTTAGGGAGATGTGTCACAAAATCCATCGTGATTTGCTCCCACTTCCATTCGGGAATCTCCGGTTGTTGCAACATCCCCGAGGGTTTCTGCTGCTCCGCCTTAACTCTCGCACAAGTCGTACATTTACCGACATACGTTGCGATATCCTTTTTCATACCCGGCCACCAGTAGAACTCCTTCACATCCTTGTACATCTTATCCGATCCCGGATATATGGAATATTTCGATCTATGCGCTTCGTCCATGATTAATTCACGAAGGTCATGGAGGGTCGGGATCCAAGCCCGATTTTTGAAATAGAGAATTTCGTCCACGCGCTGTTCGAAATTCTTCTCATTACCGTAAAGTCCCTCCTTTTCCAAGTGTTCCTCTTTCAACGCCTCACGTTGAGCGACTCGAATCAGGTCCGAAAGGTTTGACTGGACTATCATCCCCAGCGCTCGCACTCGCAATGGCTTAACCCGATCTTTCCTACTCAAGGCATCGGCTACAACGTTAGCCTTGCCGGGGTGATAACGGATGTCACAGTCATAGTCGCTCAACAACTCGACCCACCTTCATTGTCTCATATTCAGTTCTTTCTGATCGAATATGTGTTGCAAACTTTTATGATCGGTGAAGATGGTGCACTTCGTACCGTAGAGATAATGTCTCCAGATTTTAAGTGTGAAGATAACCGCTCCCAGTTCTAAGTCATGAGTAGTGTAATTCTTCTCATTTACTTTTAACTGTCGGGAAGCATAGGCTATAACCTTATTATTCTGCATCAACACGCATCCTAACCCTCTACGCGATGCGTCACAATACGAGACAAAGCCATCGTCTCCATCGGGGAGACTTAAAATCGGCGCTTGGCACAATTTTTGCTTTAACGTTTGAAACGCCGTCTCCTGCTCTTCTCCCCATTCATACTTTCGATCCTTTTGAGTCAGGAGAGTTAAAGGTTGGGCGATGCTGGAAAAGTTCTCTATGAATCGACGATAATATCCAGCTAAGCCTAAGAATTGGCGGATTTCCTTTGGCGTTTTAGGCGCTTGCCAATTCTTAATTGCTTCAATCTTACTCGGATCAACGTGTATTCCTTGATGGTTTACAACGTGACCGAGGAATTGCACTTCTTGTAACCAGAAGTTACACTTGGAGAATTTTGCATACAACTTCTCCTGATTCAGAAGCTCTAAAATTATTCTTAAGTGCTGCTCGTGCTCTTCTTTACTTTTCGAGTAAATCAAAATATCGTCAATAAACACGATGACGAATTTTTCGAGATAGGGTTTACAGACTCGATTCATGAGGTCCATGAACACCGCCGGCGCATTTGTTAGCCCGAAAGGCATAACTAAGAACTCGTAATGGCCGTAGCGAGTCCGGAATGCGGTTTTTGGGATATCTTCTTCCTGAATTCTAACCTGATGGTATCCCGATCTAAGATCGATTTTTGAGAAATAGCTCGCACCTTGCAGCTGGTCAAACAGGTCATCAATTCGAGGAATAGGGTACCTATTTTTGATTGTTAACTTGTTCAACTCCCTGTAATCAATGCACATTCTAAGGCTCCCGTCCTTCTTTTTCACGAATAATACAGGTGCACCCCACGGGGAATAACTAGGACGTATAAATCCTTTATCCAACAATTCTTGCAACTGATTGGATAATTCTTGCATCTCGGACGGTGCAAGTCGGTAGGGCGCTTTAGCAACAGGGCCAGCTTGAGGTAATAAATCGATTCTGAATTCGACCTGTCGGGTTGGCGGTAATCCAGGAAGTTCTTCTGGAAAAACTTGTGGAAACTCGCGTACTACCGGGATATCATCCACCCGTTTCTCATCAGAATCTGTGGCCGTCAAGCTTGCTAGATACGCCACGCATCCCTGGCGTATATATTTTAACAACTTGAGGTGGGATATAAATGGTATCATTGTGCCCGACTTCTCTCCTTGCACTAACACCTCTTCGTCATCCGACACCCGGATCTTGACGATTTTCTTATCACAGTTTATTTCTACTTTGTTACGTGCTAACCAATCCATTCCCACTATCACGTCAAAACTACCTAATTCTACCGGTAATAAGTCAATCAGGAAGGATTGATCGTTCAGAATAAAAGGGCAATTCTGAACTATCTGATTAACTATCATGGTTTTACCGTTAGCTACTTCTACAGTATAAGGTTCTATGGTTTCACTAATCGGAAGGTTTGCTATCGATAGGAACTTAACAGAGACAAAACTTCTATCGGCGCCTGTATCAAATAATTCAGAAGCGTAATGATCAGAGACGAGGAATGTACCTGTCACTACGCTGGGGTCCTGGCGTGCTTCGTTCGCCCCCATCACAAAAGCTCGGCCTCTCGCCGGATTGGACGGCGATGCCTGACCCACTGCTTGTCTCCCATTTCCTCCCTGGTTCAGCCTCGGACAGTTTCTCTTGAAGTGATCTGTGCTGCCGCATTCAAAGCAAGCACGGCTGGTGGTCATCATTTGGTTTCCTTGTGGGTTTTGTTGTCGGGCTGGTTGGGTCCTAAATGGCTGCGCACGGATAGGTTGCGGTTGTCGGTTCAGATTGTTCAGGTTTGTCCTACAACTCGGTGCGTAGTGCCCATTCCTGCCACACCGTTGGCACACTACCCCCCCTGCACTCGCCACCATGCTGGTAACCGCATTTCCCACACCTAGGAAACATCCTTGACTGCAGTTCCTGCCTTCCACCTGAACTAGTCATGGCGTAGTTCTGGGCAGCGGGCCTGGCACGTTTATTTTGCTGCTTCTCCTGGATCCTACTGTCGTACGTACCTCGCTTTCCCCCAGCATACTCTCCTGCCACCTTCAGTGACCCACTCCTCACGAAATCGTATGTGACAATACCAGCTTGCGTCACCGCACCCTCAAACGTCTGGTGCCCCCCCAGCGTTGACTATACTCCTTACTACTGGGGTTAGTCCCCATATATAACGCTCAACCCTCTTTGACTCTGGGGTAACCAACCATGGCACCAATCGCGACAACTCATTGAATCGGTTCGTATAACCCAAGTGGTCTGTGTGACACCCGGTAAATTCCCAATCCCTTAAACCAAGTAATCAACCTAAATATTAGGTAATTATGTTATGTGCGCCCTGCGCGAGCGCGCCATGTTAGTCAGCGCGTGCATTTGTTATGTGCGCCCTGCGCGAGCGCGCCATGTTAGTCAGCGCGTGCATTTGTTATGTGCGCCCTGCGCGAGCGCGCCATGTTAGTCAGCGCGTGCATTTGTTATGTGCGCCCTGCGCGAGCGCGCCATGTTAGTCAGCGCGTGCATTTGTTATGTGCGCCCTGCGCGAGCGCGCCATGTTAGTCAGCGCGTGCATTTGTTATGTGCGCCCTGCGCGAGCGCACCATGTTAAGAACCAGCGTGAGCATATGTTATATGCGCCATGCGCGAATGTTTTGGCTTTATGTTTTCATGTAACTTAATGTTATGTTGTCTATGGGTTGACCATCCCGCATGATGCTAAGGCGGGTGCATCCTAAATCGTTTATGCGCGTGCGGAAGGGAACTAACCTCCCCGCATGGCGGGAACATTGAGGGCTAGTTTGCCTGAAGCTCCAAGATGGAATTGACTTCAACATGACTGATCACTATGTTGAAATACCAAGACCACCTGGAGAATCTACAAATGAAACTCAATATCCCTAACTGCGAGAAGGTTACGCACCTACCCGCAGCAAAGAAATGTCCTTCACGCAGAAAGCTATGCGCACAAAGTGATGCGCACAGAACACTTAGTCTATTCTCCAGCCATAAGGAGATTACTCCCGCCCAAAAGGAAACAGTAGCGTGTTTCAGAGATTTTCCACTTTTTACTGAACACTGACAAAAGTACCTGAAAAAGCACACTGTAACATGAAAAGTCAACTGTCAGCCACCCTATTCTCACCAACCCCAGACCTGCATGCCCTGTCCAAATCAAATCAAGATCTTTTGTCCACTCCTCCACTTTTAAGTAAACAATAAACAATAATAATTTCCATACTTTATCATCATTACACCTAGATATGAAAAGATTACAATCCCCTAAAGCAAGGGATTGTGTTCCCTTGAGTTTGCCTATAAATATGTAACCTAAATTATCACTCAAAACACACTCCAAAGAACTGCAAACTTGCACTAATCCTCTCCCAAGCATCCGTTGTTTTCATTTCCGATCCTGTTACTAGGTAAGCCGAGAATATAACCTTGAGATCTACTTTCCAACCCTTATATTCTCCTATTTCTTGATCTTAATATATATACTTCTTGTTATTTAATCGTATTCTAGACCTTCAATTCCGAGGCCAACACCAAGAAAACCCGAATCTCGATTTAATCCCTTAACAAGAACCACAGGTGAGTCTCACAGCCCCTATTTTCACTGTTTTCACTATTTTAAACTGTTTTCGGGGCGAGGGACACGTACTTAAATAATGTTTTATCATGGTATACTTTCAAGCTACGCAAGCGATTATGTGTTTAAATTATGTTTCATGATGAGCAATGCAAACGGTTATCTAAGGTTTTCGATGTATGTGCGCTAGAACTCGAGTAAGTGATCACTTTACCATTGGAACTCTAAGGGTAGGGACTGCTGGTTTGATCCACCCACTCGTAGGGGTCGCACCTCTTTGCATAGACGAGTGCCTAGTATGGTCATGGGGCAGTGCTATGGGTTTGAGCCCGCTCGTAGGGGTCGCGCCTCTTTGCATGGACGAGCGCCTTGTTTTCCGGCACAACGTCCGCGTGTAACCCGCGGGACGGAATTATTGATTAGCTCGTAGGGGCAACGCCTCTTTGCATAGACGAGCACGGTTTTTCAGAAATGTCCACGCGTAAACCGCGGGACGGCATTATATTATTTAGCTCGTAGTGGCAGCGCCACTTTGCATGGACGAGCACACTTCCAGTAATGATCGCGCGTAGCCCGCGGAACGACTTTTATCAGAAATATGTGTCAGATCTATGTTTTCATACGGATTATCAAGTATATGTTTAGACATGAAATCATAAATGTGTTTCAATATGATTTTATCAAGACTATGATGCAATGCGATTTATCAAGTTACTAAAACTTGTGAACTCACTCAGTTTATACTGATTCAAATGTTTTTACGTGTCTTTCAGGAGATAACTAGGTAGCGCATGGAGTCACACTTAGAGCACCTCACGCTGAACATCTAAAACTAGCTTTTTGGAAGATTTTAGTTCTATCCCTTCGATGCGCGTGGTTGTTCCCGCCGCGCAAGGGGATATGGCGTGGAAATCTTCAACAGTTTTTATACTTGGATGTTTTTATGTAATTTTTAAACAATGTAATGTATTTGTACTAAACTTTTCATGCGCAATGAAAATCTTTGAATGTTTGCAATGGCCCGTGCTTAATTATCAATCCCCACTCGCGCGCGCCCGGCTGTTTCCGCCGCTCAGGGCCGGGTGTGACAGTCTGCCCCCTGCATCTCCAAGTTCCACAACTCGTTTTCTAACTTCTGCAGTTCGTTTTTCGGGCAGAAATGTTCCAGTACAAGGGCTTTGAGTTCTGCCCAGGTCATGCGGTTTGTCGCTGCCTGACCGCGAGTTTGAACTATTGTGTTCCACCATGTCAAGGCATGGTCCGTGAACGTGCAGGTAGCATACTTAACAATGTACTCCTCAGGGCAGTTACTGATGTTCACAACCGACTCTATTTTCTCAATCCACTTAACCAACCCATTGGGTCCCTCAGACCCGCTAAATTCTAGGGGCTTGCACAACATAAAATCTTTAATTGAACATCCCCTTGTTGCAGGAGTCGGTTCAGTGCGGTTCGTTTATACACTGGGTATAGGGCCATTGCTATCTGTAACGACCACCCTAGGTGGTGCGTCATTACTCGGAATCGGGTTACCGTTCGGTGGAGGGTTAACATTTTGTTCCCCATCATTATTGGTGGGGCTTGGATTGGTCGTGTTGTTAATACTGGCGGCGATGCGCGATACTATATCCGGTATCGCCGCCTCTAACTGTCGAGCAATCAGACGACTCACATCCACTTCTGACATTTGAGCTAACCGTTTAGGTGCCATTCTACACAACATTAAGAAAATACATATAATTAATACAAATTCCAATCTCGATACACAACACATATTCTATTCATTAATAAACATTAGTACATTTTACATAATCATCAGTACACATTACATTAACGTCAGCCCATAGATTAAGTTTTCATACATCAGTCCTACATCGGCATCATTTCGACATAACCTGCTATGGGTCAGTGCTTGAATGATACATCAAAAATATCTACAATGGTATCCCCAAAAAAAGACCCCCTATGGGCTAGTGACTGTACTATAACTACCCAAGATTCACTCTATGTTAGCATCGTCACTAACTGCTTACACAGAGTATCAAAAAGCGGACCCTGACTACTACCACCATAACATGATCTAAACATGGTGGTATACCAACCACACCAACATTGCCACCATCACCACTAACACTGCCATCAAACCTCGGATCCGTGTTTCCATCCGGTCAATCATCCACTGGGAGTATGCGTCCTCCCTCCTCAGCTGAGCGATCGCATACTGGCTGTCCAGTATGCAGTCGCCAAGTGATTCCTCCTCTGAATACCCACTGTCAAGGCGGTGGTGTGCTCATTCATCTGCTCGGTGAGCACTCGGAGCCATGCAGCCTCGGTAGAGGGACGCTCATCCCTCACCGGCCTAGGGGTACCCCACACGGGTGGAGGCACAGGCTCGGGCTGGGGGCGGGAGGACTCGCCCCTGTGGTAAGTGGGTCTGGGTGGGGTAAAGGTAGGTGGGACATAAGGGGCACTGATCCGCGCCGTGAGGCGGGGACCGGGTCTGGGAGGGGTAAGGGTGACCTGTGGTGCGGGTGGGGTGGGGGATCTGGCAACCCTAGCAGGGGAGGACAAGCTAGCACTCCTATGGCTAGTCTCAGTAGGCTCAGTGCTGGAAGCTAAGCGTAAACTCCTAGAGTCCCCGGAACTGGTCTCCTCCGGGTCCTCCTCTACTGATAAACTTCGTGATCTTGACATCCTTACCTATACACAAGTTAGCAAACATATAGTTCCTTCCATAATGTAAATCATAATTAAATTAATATACACACATTTATACAACCTTGTCACATAAAAATATTATCATATACTTACACATATGTTGCCGATTTTACCTATTAATGTTCCCCGTGACTTCCCCTGAATTCCCTCGTGCGGACAAGTCTGTTATTATGTTCCGGACCATAATAACTCACTTGTCCTTCCAAGTTCATCCAGATCTCGTCACTATATATTATTAGTTGATATTCAGATCCTATAATACTTGAGCTACTGGTTATATTTTAGGTATCTCTTAAAGACATCCTAATTCATTTATAACCAATCGCTCTGATACCAAGTTCTGTAACACCCCGTAACCGCAGCGGAAACGTAAACGGGATGCAACAGACACATCTGATATCAACAGCATTGCTTATAAAGAAAACACCACTACATTAATTTACACCATATTACATTGTTCCGAGTTTAGTTACCGTCTAGGCGATAGCACATAAGTTTTACCAATATTACATTAACATAATTAATACAAAATGATCACTAAGCTTCCACAAAAACACGCATCATCAAGCAGGTAGCACTTATTCCAGTTTGGGAGTACCTAGAAAGCATGGAAAGAAAACGGGTCAACTACGAATAGTTGGTGAGTTTCACTAATTTAAACAACAGTGACAAATCATTATAATAATCATATATTAGCGATGTAATTATGCTGAGCCCACAAGTGAAACCTCTGACTATCACACACAATCCCCGTGGCATATCCCCCGCCCACGGACCCGTGGCATATCCCCCGCCCACGGAACTGCCCCAAACCGCTATGTCTAACAATACATAGCAAAATAAATAACAACAAAATAGACATGTGCAACTGGCTGGGAAACATCAGCAAATCCATGCCGGACCAGTTGGGTTTGTCAGACCAATAGTACTATCCACACTCTACCGGCTTTCAGTTAATCACTCGTGTTCCGGGGCCTTAGAATGTTAGCAACTCAGACAATTACCATCTTAGTACATTTCCGTACGATTCCCGTACAATAAAATATATATAAATCCACGCAAATCCATGCGTTCAGTATGTATTTAAACATTTCCATAACAACATTCTTTCCGCCCCCGGAAATTATTTAAAAACAATTCAGAAAAAGGGGCTCGTGAAACTCACCTTAACGTAGCAAGCAGTACACAATACACAGCTACTAATCCGGATCTGTAATACGATCCCTAAATTCGTTACTTTATAATCACTATTAATATAACTGTAACCGTGTTAACCGGTACATCTGGGGACACTGTTAACCCAGTACTGTATCCGTTCTGGGGGAAATGTTAACCCAGAAACACTTCTCCGGACTCAGATTGTGATATCGTTTAGAGTTCACTAGTCAGATTTACTATTAGTCGTTTTTCCCGTTCTGCGTGCCTTGCACGGTTATCCATTTTTATGTTTCAAAAATGAGTTTGGTCACACACGACCCGAAAATAGTGGTTAATTGATAATTTAACTAAAGTTGTGAAATTAGGGCTCGGTTTAGACGCCCCGATTGGCCGCGGGACCCGTTTCCGTTTTTAGCGTACCGGAAACTGTTAAAATTACTCAAATCATCCGAATTATTTTCGGATGATTTATTTTTACTTGATTAACTCAATTATATGAAAATAGTTCATTTTTAGGGATTTTATACACCAGTCAGCTCGCTTATGCGAACTTTACCGGTTTACGCGTTTTAAGCTTTAAAAGTTTGTTTTTGCACAATTAATTATCCATTTAATCTCGGATCTTGAAATTTTGCACAAATCACTTTTTGACAGTGGGGAATTTTATAAAAATATTTCCAGATTTAATTTTTATATTTAACATTTATTTATCTATTTTTAAACCCCATTTAAACACTAAATATGTCGTAAATACCAAACGATCTTAGAAAAATCCCAAATTTCTCCTGGATGACCCCTGCCATCTCCATAGTCCCCTGTAGTTTTTCCAGAACCAAAATCCTTTTTTAAATGCCGTTTTCACTAAAACCGAGCTAGAAAACCCTAGAACTCATTTAACCGAAAATCCTACTTAGACTTCTCCAACTGACCTCAAATTTTTTGTGTGGCTTATACATGTTATAAAAAGCTTATCTGAAATTTTACAGAATTTTTCATGATATTTAACTATTTTTCACCATTTTTGGCCAAAACCGAGCACTAAATTCACCAAATATTCATCCTTTATCCAAATATTACCAAACATTCACAGAACTCATATTTTCATATATCTAATACCTCTGTAAAATTTCATGACCTAACTCTACACGTATCACAATCTGTCCAAAAATACAAACATCACACAAAACCGAACTACCTTGTGTTTCTAGCTTCAAATCGCAAGAATCTCGGTTTCTAGCCTTTGCTATCAACTAGATACAACACCTACAAGCACAATAACACCACACCAAGCAAGTTACACCCACAATCAAGCCATTTCTTTCATGGTTTCGGTTATGCTTTAAAAAACAAAGATTTAACCGTAAAAATTCGTTTTTGGTTCGTTTAACTCCTTTCTTGGACCAAGATCACTTGTATAATCCGTATACATCACTTGATCATGCAAGAATCGGTTCCATCTCGGGTTCTCACCCTTTTTTCACTTGGAAACCTCATTTTCTTGCAAGAACACTCAAGAAATGAACATAATCACGTACATAACACGATCATTACCTTGTTTTTCTTGCTAAATGCCTCGGTTTTTAGGTCAAGAACTTGAGAGAGTTGAAGGTTTGTTGGATTATTGGATGAAAAAAAAGAAAAATGGAATGGGGTTGGACCATATGGTCCGATCGGTGTAAGGAGGTGGTGGGGTGGGACCCACATCTCCATTTTTAGCCACATATTCAGATTCCCGTAATCTGGATAATGTTTTGGATAATCTGGTTCAGTTCGTTTTTCGGTTAAACGTTTAATTCGGCTTAAAACGAGGCTAAAACGGTCGTTTTTCGGCTTAAAAATGAAGTTTATATAAAACCGATTTAAAAACTTTAAAAACTTAAACCATGACTTTCATGGACTTAAAACATCATAGTATTAATAATTGTGCATCTTTTTCGGCTTGATCGATCGTCTCTTGCTTGGTTTGGTATTAAAGGTTTCGTTTAACGTACCGACGTATCATTAAATCGAAATCCTTTTTCTGTGCTTTAATTCACTTATCCCGAAGCTTTAATACTTCGCAAACATCACTAAATATTATATATTTCGTCTATAATGCAATCCCCGATCGTTCGGGCTTCAATAACCGTTAATCGGTTAATCGTATTTCCAATACGATTAACTGTATAATCGAGTATAATTCGTACTATGAATCATACATACTTGTATAAACGCATCATAATTCACATATTCATTATTAAATAACACATAAATAGTATATACCGGTTAGGCTATACCTGATTTTGCCGGAATCGTTACAGTCACGCTTCTTCTCTCTATACTTTTCCATCAATCTTCTTATAAGGTGTATTGCCTCTGTGGTGGAACGCCCCGGCATGAAGCCAAATTGGTTCACCGTAACCTGAGTTTCCCGTCTAAGTCTAACCTCAATCACTCTTTCCCATAACTTCATAGTATGGCTTAGTAGTTTGATTCCTCGGTAGTTACCACAACATTGGGCGTCTCATTCCACCACCAAGACTCCTTATGCCCACCTGTCTTTCCTGTTGTGACCCCGAGAGTCTCTTTTGCTACTTGAATGATCTTTTTCGCCATATCTTCCCATATATGAGTTGAGTCCCCATTTAGTCTAGCCCGCATCTGCAGTATGAGTTTATCCTTAAACAGTATGAGATTTTCGTCCTTCAAATTTCCCCATCGAATTCTAGGTTTACCTTTCTTCTCTCGAACAGGTAGCTTATTTCTGAGGCCTATATCTGTCACTAGCAGTCGATGTTGAGCCACAACTGTCCCCCAGGTATGACTTTGCAGTCCTTCCACCAACGTCGGTCTCCTTGCCTCATCTAAAGGTAGTCAATTTGCGTGTCGCGTCCGCCACTGCTAAAGGTGATCAAATGAGAATCTTTTTTCCTAAAATAAGAATTTATAATAACTAGGTCATAGGCCACCTCAAACTCTAGGAGATCTGTTCCGGTCTTATTCCTATCACCAAAGCCGAGGTAACATCCTAAAATTTATAATGTTGAATAAAGAAAGTTACGTTTAGTGATTTCGCGTTATTAATTAATTAATATCGAGTAAAGAACGGATCATGGACTTAGATTAATTGAGATGGGTTAAATGAGAATGGGCCTTAGGTCCATGGGCTTTAAGGGATATAAATATCCCCTAAACCAAGCTAAAACCCTAAACCCTCATTTCATTTCTATCTTATTCTCTAACACACTCCAAACACACACACACCATAAACGAGCAAGACCCGAGAGAGAGTAAACGTTAGTTGGTATTAGATCTTATTACACGAGATCTAGAGTGCATAAACAAGCTAACCAAGATCGAACGAGCGCTAAAGGTATGTTCTTGACCTTTAAAGTTTACTTAGTATTGAATGTTTTCACTTAAAGATCCAAGCTTTATAGTATATACGGGATATATATACGACCGAAAATGGTTAGGGAACGTAGTGGGTGATTTCGAACAATAACAAGGGTATTAAAATCGCCAAAATGCTTGATAAAAACCAAACCCGTAGCTGAACTGGGCAACTTCGCCTGCGAACTGGGCAACTTCGCCTTCAAAGCTTAACTTCGCCTACGGCCAAGTTCATCTAACTGGTAACTTCGCCTATGGCCAAGTTCACCAAACTGGTAACTTCGCCTACGGCCAAGTTCGCCTAACTGGTAACTTCGCCTAAGGCCAAGTTCACCTAATTGATAACTTCGCCTAAGGCCAAGTTCGCCTAATTGATAACTTCGCCTAAGGCCAAGTTCGCCTAAATGATAACTTCGCCTAAGGCCAAGTTCGCCTAACTGATAACTTCGCCTAAGGCCAAGTTCGCCTAACTGATAACTTCGCCTACGGCCAAGTTCGCCTAACTGATAACTTCGCCTAAAGCTAAGTTCGCTTAAGGTTTAACTTCGCCTAAAGTTAAGTTCGCTTAGAAAATAAATTAAAAACCTAATGGAAAATGTGTTAAGACAGTTAATGTAAATAAAATTTTTCCAAGCTGACCTGGCAGCTCGACCCCAGCCAGGGGCTCTGCCCCTTGGACCCTGCTAGGGGCTGCCGCCCCTAGACCCCGCTGCCAGGGGCGCTGCCCCCGGACCCCCGTTCGTTGTGGGTAGTAGTTAAGACTAGAAAGATGATATGAGTAGTGATAGTTAATTGATACGTATACTTGTTATACAGTCAGCCGTGCACAACTGAAGAAAGGGATTACGATTAACGGTGAACGTAACCGTGTTCAGGTGAGTTTCTAGCCCCAATTATGTGTTATGTTTTCGGGGCTGTGTGCATACTCAATTTGTTTGTTAATACGCTTATCCTAAGAGATAAGTGTATGCCTTATGTGAATAATGTGATATGTATGAATGATGGCTTGACAGTACGTGAACGATCTTCGGATATTGCACGTACTGTCAGGTTGTAACGCTAAGTATAAGGTAAGTATGATATGTATGCTTATGTGTATGAATGTGATAAAGTTAATAAAAGAAGGAAATGATGGTTGTATGGTTACGAAGAGGGTACCGGGCCCTAATAATACTCGAGGTATGATGTATGGTTGTATGGTAACGAAGAGGGAATCGAACCCTACTAATATTCGAGAACTAGGGAACCGAACCCTACTAATATTCGAGGAAAGAGGGTACCGAGCCCTAATAATACTCGAGGTATGATGTATGGTTGTATGGTAACGAAGAGGGAATCGAACCCTACTAATATTCGAGAACTAGGGAACCGAACCCTACTAATATTCGAGGAAAGAGGGTACCGAGCCCTAATAATACTCGAGGAAAGAGGGTACCGAGCCCTAATAATACTCGAGGAAGGAGGGTACCGAGCCCTAATAATACTCGAGGAAGGAGGGTACCGAGCCCTAATAATACTCGAGGAATGTAGGGCGTAATGCTCTTTATAACGTAAGATATGAATGTAAGTTAATACAAAAGAAAGTATGAAAGTATGAAAGTATGAATGAAAGAATATAAGTTTATGTGTATTGTATAGTGTATGATTAACTAAAACTCACTCAGCGTAGCTGACTTTTAGTATGCACGCATGTGAGTAGGATGAGACAGCTCGCTTGAGGAGACACGTGGCACTGAATAAGAGGCTGGCATCGGAAGACTCAAGACGTTTAAGTTTAATGTTTCGTTTATTTTGAAAGACAAAATGATGTTTTAAGGCAAGACGTGTTTTGTTATGAAATGTTTTATGAAAGCTTTTATATTCCGCGAAAGTTTTAATTAACTCTGATATTTAGAACTGTGTTTATGAGTAAATCCAACACGAAAGTAGGGCTACCGGTAACGGGGCCTTACAGCCGAAACCCCCATGTACGGTTTGAAAACCATCGTTAGCCTTACCAATGTGTCCATTAAAATCACCTCCTATACAAATCCTCTCACCCCTAGGTATTGATGGTCAGTTAATTTGTATAAGTTTTAGTTCGTTTATTGTTCAGTTTTAACTGTTTATTCCAGAACTATTGATACTTCATACGTGTATTATTGGATTTCAGGTCACAGGCATTAAAGTACTCAATATGGACATGTTGTGACACGGAATGAAGACCCGGGATGTCCAGCACGTAAAACGATGAAATGATTGAAGTTTGCTATAGGAGTGTCCCATCGCGGTACGCGATGGGCTTGCTGAGGTCCCCATCGTGTACCGCGATGGGTGATAAATAAAATGTTGACTTGGTCAATCGCGGTACGCGATAGGCCATAGAAGACCCCGTCGCGTACCGCGACGGGAGGTGCAGACGGGATTTTTTAGTTTATATCATCTTTTTCATCCAAAAAAACCCTAACTCCATTTTGACGACCAAGAGGCGATTCCAGTAGTCCAAGAAGGTGATTTCCACTATCCTAGCTCGTGTCAAGACCCTACATATGATTCCTATCATCCATATCGAAGATTCAATGATTTCTAGGCTCGGCTAATCTCCTAGAATCGCACCCGAGATGTATAGTTTGTAACCTTTTACAGTTTTTCTCATGTGATTAAGAATACTTGTGTATTGTTATTGATGATTGATATATGATTATTGATGTTTGGTATTTCTCTGTGTTCGGTCGGTTTAGGTTTACGTTGGTCTGAACGATCTGTTACCAGTTGCTAGATAATTAGTCATATAACTGTTTGGTTAGATTGAATACGGTAAAACATACAATTGCTCTTAACTGAGTCACACTGGCAAGGACTGTTTGATAACCAGTGTCGTGTGTAAGGTAATTGTTGATTTCTAAGGTTTTGTCTGATTGATCAGTTTTCAGTTAATCGTTAATAATTAATCTGTTAGGTTGCATGAGATACTGTTGGTTGCTTACTTGAATTCCCGGGTGTGATTTGCTTTGTTAACTGCTTACAACTCATTTATTTGTTCATTGCTTAGTTCTCTACATTTACTAAAATTGCTTGTGTGATCAGCACTAAAATTCAGTCACTTCATAATTAGAAATCTGTTACAAGAATAAATTGACCACATACTCCTTGTGATACGATACCCTACTTGCTCTAACTATTTAGAATAATTAGGTTTTTGATTGACTCAAACGACGGTCATCAAAATGGCGCCGCTGCCGGGGAGTTAGTGCGCTTAGTGTCTTTCGTGTTAATTGATTTTTGTGTTTGTTTTCGTTTTAATTTTTTTTTTATTTTTAATTTTTATTTATCTGTATTTTACGCGGGTTTTGTTAGTTGTGCAGATTACAGGTTTATGCGCACCCACCATTCGGGCCGACAGTCTCCGTTAGCTTACGAGCCCGAAATCGAGAGGTTAGCTCGGCAGAACCGAGTACAAAACAGAAATTCTGAGATGGAAGACCAAAACCAAAACCAGAACCAAAACCAAGACCCACTCTCACAGAATAACCAGTTTCACCCAGAAAACATGCCTCCACTACCAATTTTCAATAACCAAAACGAGCAAAATAACAAAACGCCGAAAATCACTCAGCTCGTGCATCTAGAAACCGAAACATAAACCGAACCCTATTTGACCAAGCCGGACCATCCGCTCCAAACAATAACCCCAACCGCCGAGTTCGGATAAATATTGAAGATGTTCGATCGAGTGTTCCGACTGAAGATGAGGATGAGGGTGAAGATAATAATGGAAACGAAGGTTTTTGGGCAGCTGATGATGAGGCAGATCGATGGGTTAGGAGGAATCGGGTGGTTGAACCCGAAAACGAGGTTGGTGAACCAGAGATTGAGGGTGATAATAATTATGAAGATGAAGTGGAGGAGCCTGTTAATCGAAGACGGGCTAAAGCAGACAACAGAAACGGGAGAGGTCGAGAAAGGGTAAATCGGGCGTAACGGCCCGAAAGAGTTCGTGGTAATCCGGTTATCCAGGGCGGTATGGGAAACCCCGGGGGGCTTAGGAGAAATTACATAGCCCCGGCTCATGGTGTTAAAAGTCGGTTCAGACCGGCTATCTCAGACGGAGCATCCCCGTTGGTTCCACACGAACGAGTGCAGGGACAGCAAACTTTTAAGTCCCGACCATCCTACATCAACATCGTTCCTCACTTCAACGGGATGGCTTCGGAAGACCCGTATTCACACTTAACTGATTTTTCGGCTATCTACGGGACTATTGGTGACGGTACGTTTGCGGTTATTCCAATTTTCCCTAAAAGACAAAGCGAAACTTTGGTTTAACTCGCTACCGACGCAAAGAATCAGAAACTGGGCCGAGATGCAACAAGTTTTTCTAAACGAGTTTTATTCACAGTCGAAGACTATCGAGGCCCGTTCCGACATTCGTCACTTTTCACAGTTACCTGGTGAGTTATTTCACGAAGCCTTTACCAGGTATAAAGACATGATCAGGAAATGTCCACATCACTAGATCGAATTGTGGAAACTGGTAATGTTTCGTTGATGGTTTGTCATATGAGGACCGAAAGCATCTTAAGGCCTCGTGTAATGGACAGTTGTTGAATCAGCCTGAGGAAGACGATTGAGAATTTTTAGAGTTTATGTGTGAAGATTCCAAGGCAGAAGCAACAGCTGAAAGACGAAGACGTGGTAATTCATCAAGATCCGTTAAGTCAGTCGCGAGTGAGTCTGCGAGAATTACTGAGTTGGAACGTGAACTGGCTGATTTGAAAAAGGGTAAGAAGAAAGAGATCGGGAAAGTTGGTGTTAAATTCTCGGTCTGTGAAGATTGTGGTGAACTCGGGCATAAAGCAGAAAATTGCCCCGAGTTTTATGATGACGAGGAGGATGATACCGAGGAAGTCAGTTATGCTTACGGAGATTCCAAAGGCCCAATGATTCAATTCGAACACATATCACCCGGGCCTGAGGAACCACCCGAATTTTTGTTACGGGAACGCATCTTCTCAGTTGAACCCGAACTTTCAGGGATCGAGCCTGTGACAACCGACAAAAATTCAAGACGAAATCCGTACAACTCATTAATAAAAATAATAGTTATTATCTTTAGCATAGGCATTTTAACACGCATGCATGATCATTCTTTATCTAGAGGTTATAAATTCCAAACACGTTCATTTCGTGCACTAGGTAATTATAGAATTACCGTGTCACACATACAAGTACCCGTCACACACGAAAGTTTGTGATACTATATTTTGAGTACTAAAATATTAATGCTTATATATTATATAGTGTATATAACTAATAACTCAAACTGTGTCTGAAACGTGATAATACCTTATAAGTTAATAAACGAACCTGTGTGAACGAATCCATGAGAATAAATTTAAACAATAAATAAATAAATAAATAAATAAATAAATAAATAAGATCCAACATGTGGTAATATAATTCAAATAAATGCATCACATCTACCAATCTCCGACGAAATGTTCACTGGCTATTCACAAACCTAAACATGTTAATTTATAATTTCACATGGATGTAATATGGTCAAATAACGTAGAAAGTTGACTACTGCTAACATATTCTTTTTCTATCACTACGAATTAGTCTGTATTACGACAAAAACCATAGGGGGGCTAATATAGTGAAAGAATTAAAAGAAAGACATGTGTACCGTAGCTCTTGTATAGGTAAGATGCTTTAAATAAACGTTTCACCAAAATAGTGATAAAAGTAAGTCAATAAAAAAAGAGAGAGAAAAACTAATTTTTAACCCCAACACCTTTTCATTTCTTCTTTATGCATACGAACAGTACACTCACATTTTAACCCTTGTCATTTAGTATTATAGAAACAAGAATCAAGTGCATGCATGCAAAACTAGCCTAGTACTAGTAGCATGCTTTTATGGACAATTCACTATAAGGAAATAAAGTTAGCCAAAGAAAGCATTCTCAAACTTTATTCCACAAATCAAACCAGCCTTGAAACTCACTTGGTTCATGCACACAAAAAGAGGTTTGACAATTGTAATTGTAACTTTAATCAAGTAGCTATAAAAGGGGTGAGACTTGTAACAAAACCCCCCCAACAGCCCTACATCTCTCCCTTATCTTAACCACCGAACCCCTCCCTCCTCTATTATGTTCCTTAAAGGCTAACCACTACAACCCCTAATCACCATTCCTAAGCCATCACCACCACCTCCCATTCCCGGTTCCAACTATAAATACAATATGCCACCATAACTTTCACCGTAAACCACCACCGAAATCCCGTCGCCATCTCCACAAGATTCCGTCAACACACAAGCACACTAGCTCCGGGAAGGTTAAGCATGTTTATGTGGGAAAACCAAGGAGTAGGAAGAATTTACAAGTGCTAGAAGTTAGTTTGGAGTGCTCAAGATTATTTTATTTTCTCACTAGAAATCTTCTCCTAGCTTGTCTAGTGTTTTGAATACCATTCTAATACTCTCCTTACACTATAAATCAAGTTTAGGCTATGTTTAGTTCATCCAAGTAAAAATAACAAAACAAAACTAATAATATAACAAAGTGGCTAAACTTGTTAAACTAGCTTTTAATAAATATGAACTCAACATTATACTATGAAATCTAAAATGTTGTCACTTAAAATATAACTCATAAATCTTGTAAGACGCACCTAGTAAATATAATGCATAAACCTTAAGATGGCCAAAAGTTATATTTAACATGTACTTAGTGGAAAAAAAACTCATAAAATGAGTTATGTTTGAACAAATAATTATTTATGGACACACTAAATAAGAGGGTGGTTAAACTTGAACTAATAAGTTACTTGAATAGAATAAAATATGATTAATTTATTACTTTTGTGTCTTGAAGATATTATATTTTTAAAAAAATATATCAAAACTAGTTATGAAGAAATTTATTTAAAAGAGACACTTGATTGTTACTTTACACATTATAAGTTTATTTAATTAAGTAATTTAGTTTTCAAGAACTTATTTTAACCATACATAAGAATAAATATATTTAATATTATATATTCTTTTAAACTAGTTAGATGTTTTTGTGTAAAAACGTAGACATAATTTTTACTTATAGTATCACACATATATAAGTATCTAGTACCTACTTACTTGTTAATTTCTTAAAGTCCGTGAAAGTACAAGGTATGATAAAGTATTTAAAATCATTTTAAAAATAATATGTATTTTTGGTTGTATAAATACTTATAGTTTCTCAAAATATGTTTATACAAGTAATATTTATTAATATAAATATATACAAATACAAGTTTCCTTTAAAATAAAAATACATTGTAATATATATTTTATTTACTATTACTTATAATATAAGTATATGAATATATATTTATGAAACATAATATATTAAACTTAAAGTATCACCAACAATTCGTACTATGCCTTGGTCTAGGTTATTGGATGAAAACATAGCATAAACCGACATAAATAATATGTCGTGCCGACCCTAACAATGGCCCGTACTTGTCATAGTACACACTTAGGTCGGATAACGTCAAGATTCTTGTCATCACTACTCACCGACACTAAGGTGAGTTTCACAACCCTCTTTGCTGTTTTACTATTTTTGGGGTGAAAACATACTTAATCTTTTAATGCGTAATAAATAATCTTTATATAATCATGAGTAACTCGAGGCCCTTAGATCTACGGATCAATGCATTCTATAATCATCAACTATGGGTTTAGCCGAGGAATATGTGGGTAGTAATATCGGGATTGATCCCCCGCTCATGGTTAGTCGCTCTAACCGACGTGTTAATGGGAACATATATTCTATAATTCATACCGTAATGGCATGGTTATCGGGCATACATAACAGATTTAGGTTTGATTATAGGCTCATGTGTTATATATTAATTCGTATTCCTTGCAAGTTTACGAAGGATTATGCATTACATTACATTTACTTCACTCATTTTAAATTCCTTATTTAACATCAACGTTTTAACTTTTCGAAACAAATGATTTATATTGTGTCATTAAACTTGTGATCTCACCAACATTATGTTGATGCTTCTAAGTATGTTTTTCAGGTCGCTAAACAAGTAAGAAGTATTATGGTTGCCAAGCATTGCATGTCGGATCACCTATTTTGGAGGATTTTTTTCTATAACTTAAATTATTTTGAGTCATAGATTTGGGAATCCTATATTTAAGTCATGTTTTGAAATGCTTTCAAACCTTTTATTTTGTAAAATAATTAACCTGTTTGGTGATCTATGAATGTGATGTTTGCTTTAATCAATAGCTGTGATTATCCATGATTCGTCGCACGCTCGCAATTCCGCCGAGGCGGGGTGTGACAGATTGGTATCAGAGCCATTGGTTATAGTGAATCAGACGAGTCTGGTCTATAACTAAATGACTCAACAAAAAAAACATTTTCAATAGTCCCGTATGCATCTCATATCATACATTGCATATCACCTTGCATATTTCACATAAGTTATATTATACGGATATTTTTGTCACAGTCATGCCTTCTCATCGTGATTCTGAGTCTGAGCCAGAGGAGGTTCCTTCCGACCACGAGGTTGCGCCACCACCTCCCGCCATGGTGCCCGAGTCACCACGACCACATCGTCGTATCGTCATTCGCAAGACCTCACCGGAGGATCGCCAACCGGGACAAGAGCCGATATTCTACCGAAAGAAAGAGGACGGAACTCTCATGTGTAAGAGTGCTAGGAAGACACCACACCTACCTGAAAAGAGGAAATTAGCCGATCGGGGCAACAAAGACGTCGGAGAACCTTCACGCGCGCCACCTAAAATGAAGAAGCTTGATTTCTGTGTGCTTGGGACATCGATGACCTTGAAGAAATGGAGAGGAGAGGACCACATTCCATAGACATATGAGTTGGGTGAGACGTCGGTCACTCTCCCACCTTTGCTCACTACCGAGGAGCCATTAGAGCTTACCATACCGACCCTGGTGGATAGGATCGCCCTTCACGACCATCAGTTGGAGTCAGCTCGTGATGTGACTAGAGAGACTAGGGATGCGATGAGGGCATTACAAGAGCGTGTGATACGTAGGGTGACTGAGGAAGTGACTAGGACATTTGAGAGGCTAGATGTGGTTGAGGATGCGGTAGGAGACATGAGGAGGAATGCTTCTCGCGTGATGGGAGGCGTCAGGGATGAGTTGCTAGGGAGGATCAATGCTGAGACTGGGGAGGTATTGGGTAGGACGATTTCAGTGGAAGATACGGTTAGGGTTCTTGGTGAGAATCTGGCTACTATACGTAGAGGAGTCGGGGCTCCATTGGCGCACTCATTGAGGATGTAGAGGTCATGAGGAGGGTGATGACAGAGGAGCTAAGATTGATGGGTGTTGATGTGAGGAGCACTCGGAGGACCATGGATGATGTGAGGGAACATATGGATGTGTATTGTCAGACACTTTCTGGGGTGCGTGATGGTGTTGAGGACTTGGGGCGTCGTGTTGCCTCCGCCGTGATGTTATCTGTTGTTAGCACTGCTGTAGCTGGACTCGCCGTGTTGTTCGGCCTGTTTTCGCACTTTACTCGTTAGCCCATGCTGGGCGGGTTGTGCCCATGCAATATCTATCGTACCGTGTTTTGAAAACTTGTATTTGACGGGACTGATGATCGTTGTCTATTTTGTATTGTCTTTGATGAACAATGTAGCAAGTATTTCTTATGGTTTATGATATTGTATGGCGTTTTGGTTGTTTACATTTCTTGTTCGTGTGATGATATTGTTATATATTATCTTATTTCTTTTATATATTGTATG
This sequence comes from Bidens hawaiensis, assembly GCF_021521415.1. Lineage (NCBI taxonomy): Eukaryota > Viridiplantae > Streptophyta > Magnoliopsida > Asterales > Asteraceae > Bidens > Bidens hawaiensis. Next base: position 132,438 of record NW_027494584.1, read on the forward strand.
TATTAGAAAGAAAACAAAACATGGCTCCCAAACGAAGAAACACCAATAACAACTCAGACGATGCAGTTCCTATGACAGCTGCCGACATTGCCTCGCTTGTCTCGCAACAAGTGGCTACTGCTTTGGCTCAATACGAGGCCAACCGAGCAGCGAATGGAGGATCTGGTATTGATTCTCGAGCATGAGACGGAAGAAGTGGATCCGGAGATGGCTCTGGAGTGAGGACTACTACCGGTAAGTGAAAACAAAATTCCGCCCATGTGAAAAGAAAGTCATCAACTAAACCTAATCACTCGTTAAATCATGTACGTTGACTATACAGAAACCGAAAACAGACAAAGGGGTTGCACCTACAAAACCTTCCTTGGCTGCGGACCCCGTAGCTTTAACGGTACAGAAGGAGCCGTTGGAATCATGAGATGGGTTGAGAAAATGGAGAACGTGCTAGACATCAGTGGTTGCGCCGACGACCAAAAAGTGAAATATGCCACATGTACCTTGGCTGATGAAGCTCTCACTTGGTGGAATTCCCAAGTTGAATCATTGGGTAGGGAAGGTGCAAACCAACTCACTTGGGAGCAATTGAAGATGTTGGTGCTGGAGGAATATTGCCCTCGAAATGAACTTCAGAAAATTGAGGCGGAGTTGTGGAACCTGACTATGGTAGGATCTGAAGTCATTGCCTACACCACTCGCTTCAATGAGTTGGCTCGTTTGGTGCCACATTTGGTGAACCCTGAATATAAAAGGATCGAGAAGTATGTTTGGGGAATTGCACCCCAAATCCAAAGTATGGTTACCTCGTCCAAACCCTCTACTGTTAAAGAGGCTATCTCTCTAGCCTACAGCTTAACCGATGAGGCCATATGAATGGGGTTGCTGCCCAAAAAGGGAACAAGTGTGGAGAAAGCGGTAGTTGTAGAGGAAAATAAGGCCGATAACAAACGTAAATGGGAAGGCAAGCAAGGAAACAATTTCGGAAATCGTGGGTTCAAGAAGAAAGAGACTGCGGAAGCATCTGTTGCGACCAATAATGCAACACCTGGGGGATATGAAGGATCGCTACCAAAGTGTGCCAAGTGTAACTATCATCACACTGGGGGTGCACACAATGTGACGGCTGTAAGAAATATGGTCACAAGGTAACGACTTGTCGAGTCAGCCTACCACCTGCTGAAAAGAGTACTCAGGCATGCTATGAATGCGGGGAAGCTGGACACTTCAAGAAAGATTGCCCTAAGCTTAAGAATCAGAACCACAATCCAGCTCGCGGTCGAGCATTTGTGATGGGGGCCGGGGACGCCCTCCAGGACCCAAATGTTGTCACTGGTAAGTTCCTTATAATAATCTACATACTTCTATACTTTTCGATACTAGCGCCAATTTGAGTTTCGTTTCCGCTTAATTCAGACATTTTCTTTGTAAAGAGTCTAGTGCATTAAAGGATAAATATACCATAGCGTTAGCCAATGATAAGTTAATTGAACCTAATGAAGTCATCCAATGATGTATCCTTACCCTCGAGGATCATTCTCTTGATATTAGCCTATTACCCGTCGAGCTCGGAAGCTTAGGCATAATGATTGGAATGGATTGGTTATTCAAAAACCACGCCGAGATAGTAGTCACGAGATTAGGATCGACGGTAAACTCCAGTTCATTGAAGAACCAATAGAGGTTTTCAATCGGAAGATTCAAAAACACCACAGAAGCCAAATCAAGTTGGTTAAAGTACGTTGGAATTCAATATGTAGTCCCGAGTTCACTTGGAAATGTGAAGACGAAGGGGAATGCAAACACACTCACCTATTTCTAGCAGAGCCAACCGCATACAAGTTAACTTGAATTTCGAGGACGAAATTCTTTTAACATGGGGAGAATGTGACAACCAACAAAAATTCAAGATGAAATCCGTACAACTCATTAATAAAAATAATAGTTATTATCTTTAGCATAGGCATTTTAACACGCATGCATGATCATTCATTATCTAGAGGTTATAAATTCCAAACACGTTCATTTCGTGCAATAGGTAATTATAGGAATTACCGTGTCACACATACAAGTACCCGTCACAAACGAAAGTTTGTGATACTATATTTTGAGTACTAAAATATTAATGCTTATATATTATATTGTGTATATAACTAATAACTCTAAACTGTGTCTGAAACGTGATAATACCTTATAAGTTAATAAACAAACTTGTGTGAACAATCCATGAGAGTAAATTTAAACAAAAAATAAATAAATAAATAAGATCCAACATGTGGTAATATAATTCAAATAAATGCATCACATCTACCAATCTCCAACGAAATGTTCACTGGCTATTCACAAACCTAAACATGTTAATTTATAATTTCACATGGATGTAATATGGTCAAATAACGTAGAAAGTTGACTACTGCTAACATATTCTTTTTCTATCACTACGAATTAGTCTGTATTACGACAAAAACCATAGGGGGGCTAATATAGTGAAAGAATTAAAAGAAAGACATGTGTACCGTAGCTCTTGTATAGGTAAGATACTTTAAATAAACGTTTCACCAAAATAGTGATAAAAGTAAGTCAATAAAAAAAGAGAGAGAAAAACTAATTTTTAACCCCAACACCTTTTCATTTCTTCTTTATGCATACGAACAGTACACTCACATTTTAACCCTTGTCATTTAGTATTATAGAAACAAGAATCAAGTGCATGCATGCAAAACTAGCCTAGTACTAGTAGCATGCTTTTATGGACAATTCACTATAAGGAAATAAAGTTAGTCAAAGAAAGCATTCTCAAACTTTATTCCACAAATCAAACCAGCCTTGAAACTCACTTGGTTCATGCACACAAAAAGAGGTTTGACAATTGTAATTGTAACTTTAATCAAGTAGCTATAAAAGGGGTGAGACTTGTAACAAAACCCCCCCAACAGCCCTACATCTCTCCCTTATCTTAACCACCGAACCCCTCCCTCCTCTATTATGTTCCTTAAAGGCTAACCACTACAACCCCTAATCACCATTCCTAAGCCATCACCACCACCTCCCATTCCCGGTTCCAACTATAAGTACAATATGCCACCATAACTTTCACCGTAAACCACCACCGAAATCCCGTCGCCATCTCCACAAGATTCCGTCAACACACAAGCACACTAGCTCCGGGAAGGTTAAGCATGTTTATGTGGGAAAACCAAGGAGTAGGAAGAATTTACAAGTGCTAGAAGTTAGTTTGGAGTGCTCAAGATTATTTTATTTTCTCAGTTCATCCAAGTAAAAATAACAAAACAAAACTAATAATATAACAAAGTGGCTAAACTTGTTAAACTAGCTTTTAATAAATATGAACTCAACATTATACTATGGAATTTAAAATGTTGTCACTTAAAATATAACTCATAAATCTTGTAAGATGCACCTAGTAAATAGAATGCATAAACCTTAAGATGGCCAAAAGATATATTTAACATGTACTTAGTGGAAAAAAGAACTCATAAAATGAGTTATGTTTGAACAAATAATTATTTATGGACACACTAAATAAGAGGGTGGTTAAACTTGAACTAATAAGTTACTTTAATAGAATAAAATATTATTAATTTATTACTTTTGTGTCTTGAAGATATTATATTTTTAAAAAAATATATCAAAACTAGTTATGAAGAAATTTATTTAAAAGAGACACTTGATTGTTACTTTATACATTATAAGTTTATTTAATTAAGTAATTTAGTTTTCAAGAACTTATTTTAACCATACATAAGAATAAATATATTTAATATTATATATTCTTTTAAACTAGTTAGATGTTTTTGTGTAAAAACGTAGACATAATTTTTACTTATAGTATCACACATATATAAGTATCTGGTACCTACTTGTTAATTTCTTAAAGTCCAAGAAAGTACAAGGTATGATAAAGTATTTAAAATCATTTTAAAAATAATATGTATTTTTGGTTGTATAAATACTTATAGTTTCTCAAAAAATGTTTATACAAGTAATATATTTATTAATATAAATATATACAAATACAAGTTTCATTTAAATTAAAAATACATTGTAATTTATATTTTATTTACTATTACTTATAATATAAGTATATGAATATATATTTATGAAACATAATATATTAAACTTAAAGTATCACCAACAATTCGTACTATGCCTATGTCTAGATTATTGGATGAAAACATAGCATAAACCGACATAAATAATATGTCGTGCCGACCCTAACAATGGCCCGTACTTGTCATAGGACACACTTAGGTCGGATAACGTCAAGATTCTTGTCTTCACTACTCACCGACACTAATGTGAGTTTCACAACCCTCTTTACTGTTTTACTATTTTTGGGGTGGAAACATACTTAATCTTTTAATGCGTAATAAATAATCTTTATATAATCATGAGTAACTCGAGGCCCTTAGATCTACGGATCAATGCATTCTATAATCATCAACTATGGGTTTAGCCGAGGAATATGTGGGTAGTAATATCGGGATTGATCCCCCGCTCATGGTTATTCGCTCTAACCGACGTGTTAATGGGAACATATATTCTATAATTCATACCGTAATGGCATGGTTATCGGGCATACATAACAGATTTAGGTTTGATTATAGGCTCATGTGTTATATATTAATTCGTATTCCTTGCAAGTTTACGAAGGATTATGCATTACATTACATTTACTTCACACATTTTAAATTTCTTATTTAACATCAACGTTTTAACTTTTCGAAACAAATGATTTATATTGTGTCATTAAACTTGTGATCTCACCAACATTATGTTGACGCTTCTATGTATGTTTTTCAGGTCGCTAAACAAGTAAGAAGTATTATGGTTGCCAAGCATTGCATGTCGGATCACCTATTTTGGAGGATTTTTGTCTATAACTTAAATTATTTTGAGTCATAGATTTGGGAATCCTATATTTAAGTCATGTTTTGAAATGCCTTCAAACCTTTTATTTTGTAAAATAATTAAACTATTTGGTGATCTATGAATGTGATGTTTGCTTTAATCAATAGCTGTGATTATCCCATTCGTCGCACGCTCGCGATTCCGCCGAGGCGGGGTGTGACAGAGCCAGAACAGATTGCAAGGTAATTACCTCTAGAGCGGTTATCAGCAGGGTTCGAGTAATCAGAATCGGGGGTATAACAGAGACAGTAACCGGGGCGGATATTCTTCGGGTAATCAGGAATAGCAAAAAGGGTCCTCGGGTAATTCGGACGAGTCAGTACACTCGAAGTTGGATGCGTTGTTGAAAGTCATGACCGATCATAAAACCAAAACGAAATAACAGTTCGAGTTACGGGATAAATCGTCAGAGGCAATGATGAAGCAAATTGGTTAGCTCGCTTCAGACATGGCGAAATTACAAAAGAATGCGGGCCAACTTCCGAGCGACCCCACAGTCAACCCGAATCATCACAGTTTAAGTTCGAAAAAGCACGTCAACCAGGTAAGTATTTTACGTAATGGTAAGAAATATGATAACCAGGTTGGGGTTCCACCACCATTGGTTGATGGGGTGGTGGAGGAAGTTGATGAAACCCTCGTCAGTGATGACGAGCCGGAACCGATTGAATTAAATAAACCTAACAAAAGTGAAACTAAAAATAACAAATCGGTCCCGAAGGATGACACCAACAACTCTAAGGATAAGGAAAAGGTGAAAACTGTTCCATATCCTGATGCTTTGTTGGCGCCATCAAAGGCGAAAATGGCATCAAAACGAGGCCCGCAACAAGAAGAAATGTGGGAAACGTTTAAACAAGTCAAAATTAACATTCCTCTTTTAGATGCCATTAAACAAATTCCCACCTATGCTAAGTATTTAAAAGAATTGTGCACACAGAAAAGGAGTCATAATATTCCTAAACAGATTGATTTTACTGATAATGTGAGTGCAATTCTTTCGGGTTCTCTTCCACCCAATCTACAAGATCCGGGAACGCCCATTATACCCATTCAAGTGGGTGATTTTAAGATGACTCAGGCGCTTCTAGATTTTGGAGCTGGCATCAGTATTCTCCCGGGAAGTTTGTACGATCAGTACGATTTTGGCCCGCTTCGTGCAGCTGCCACCACGGTTGTCCTGGTTGACCAGACACCGAAACTGCCCCGAGGAATATGACTGACGTTATCGTCTAGGTGGAAGACCTTTACTTTCCAGTTGACTTTATGGTCCTCGATTATGTTTCAGATGAATGGACCAAACAACAAACGGTTATCCTTGGTAGACCATTTTTGGCTACCGCAAATGCCAACATTAATTGTAGAAATGTTACTGTTGACATGGTATTCGGTAATCGTAAGCTGAGAATTAATGTTTTAACACGTGGAAATAATTCTCCGGTTGATGACGAGTGCTTCATGGCTGATGTCATTGACGAGTGCATCCCGCTATACGACTCTGTCGTCAGCTCGGATGGCACACCGGAGACGTGTTTTTTTTTTGACATGTTACAGGTGGAAACAGACAAGTTGCTGGAAGAGGAAGAAAAACAAATGGAGATCGCAGATGTGCGAGGAGACCGTCCACCATGGTCAGTTCAGGTGGAACCGCTTCCCGAGAAGATTGATACCAGTTTTGAGACCGTCAATGCTGGAAGCACCGAAAGTCGAGCTGAAAGAGCTCCCAAAGCATTTAAAATATGCTTTTCTTGGTAAGAATAATACATTGCCTGTTATTATAGGTTCTAACTTATCTTTTGAACAGGAAAATGCTTTGATGTAGGTGCTGGTTGCGAATAAAGAAGTAATCGGGTGGACGATAGCGGATCTGAAGGGAATCAGTCCCTCAATTGTGATGCACAAAATTTTAACAGATCCGGCTGTCAAACCTGCGCACGATGCTCAGCGGAGGTTAAACCCGAACATAAGGGAAGTGGTGAAGAAGGAAGTGCTGAAGTGGTTAGATGCTGGCATTATCTTCGCCATATCAGAAAGCACGTGGGTGAGCCCGACACAGACGGTACCGAAAAATGCGGGCATCCAAGTCGTCAAGGACGACTTAGGTAACGAGGTCGACACCTGGCCGGTAACCGGGTGGCGCATTTGTATTTATTATCGTAAACTGAACGCGGCAACATCAAAAGATCATTTTCCTCTTCTGTTTATCGATCAAATTGTCGAAAAGGTATCTGGTAAAAAATTTTATTGCTTTTTAGACGGGTATTCCGGGTATAACCAGATAGCTATTCATCTTGAAGATCAGGAAAATACCACGTTTACGTGCCCGTATGGCACATTCGCGTTTTGGCGAATGCCATTTGGGCTATGTAACACCCCCGCCACCTTTCAGAGGTGCATGATGAGTATCTTTTCAGATATGGTGGGGGAGTCTTTGGAAATTTTCATGGATGATTTCTCGATTTTCGGCACATCTTTCAAGTCATGTTTAAAACAACTCGAAAGAGTTTTGAAAAGATGTGTCGAAACGAACTTGGTTCTTAGTTGGGAAAAGAGCCATTTTATGGTCCAAGAGGGAATTGTTTTGGGCCATGTCGTTTCGAGTCGGGGGATCGAGGTGGAACGGGCTAAGGACCAAGTTATTTCCACTTTACCTCATCCCACCAATGTCAAAGGCATTAGATCATTTCTGGGGCATGCCGGGTTTTATAGACGGTTTATTAAGGGTTTTAGTGACATTACCAAACCTTTATGTAATTTATTGCTTAAGGATACCACGTTTGACTTTAATGATGAATGTGCTAAGGCTTTTGACATTTTGAAATTGAAATTAGTTGAAGCCCCGATCTTGCAATCACCCGATTGGAGTTTACCTTTTGAAATAATGTGTGATGAAAGTGATTACGCGGTCGGGGCTGTTTTGGGTCAACGGGTTGACAAGAAACCCGTTGCTATATACTATGCAAGTAAAACCATCTTGGATGCTCAATTAAATTATACCACAACCGAGAATGAGTTACTAGCAGTAGTATATGCTCTAGATAAATTCCAGTCTTATATTTGGGGTAGTAAAGTTATTATATATTCTGACCATTCTGCTGTCAGGTACCTCATGGATAAAAAGGATGCAAAACCGAGGCTTATCAGATGGGTTTTGCTGTTGCAGGAATTTGATCTAGAGATTCGGGACAAGAAAGGGAGTGAAAATGTTGTTGCAGATCACTTGTCCCGAATTATGGTGGAAAATGGGAACACTGATGGGCCCATTAATGAGTCCTTCCCGGACGAGCATATTCTGGCAGTTTCACAGAATCCCTGGTTTGCTATATACGCGATCGGGGCTGTTTTGGGTCAACGGGTTGACAAGAAACCCGTTGCTATATACTATGCAAGTAAAACCCTCTCGGATGCTCAATTAAATTATACCACAACCGAGAAGGAGTTACAAGCAGTAGTATATGCTCTAGATAAATTCCAGTCTTATATTTGGGGTAGTAAAGTTATTATATATTCTGACCATTCTGCTGTCAGGTACCTCATGGATAAAAAGGATGCAAAACCGAGGCTTATCAGATGGGTTTTGCTGTTGCAGGAATTTGATCTAGAGATTCGGGACAAGAAAGGGAGTGAAAATGTTGTTACAGATCACTTGTCAAGAATTATAATGGAAAATAGAAACACTGATGGGCCCATTAACGAGTCCTTCCCAGACGAGCATATTCTGGAAGTTTCACAGAATCCCTGGTTTGCTCATATTGTTAATTTTAAAGTTGCAGGTGATTTACCAGAGCATTGGCCAAGGAGAAAGAAGAAACAGTTGATGTCCCAAGCTAAACAGTACATCTGGGACGATCCGTATTTGTTTAAAACTGGTGCAGATCAGATGATCAGACGATGCATACCCGAGGAGGATCAGATCAGTATTGGAGCACGCACATTCATCAGCGTGTGGTGGTCATTTCAATGGCCAGAAAACTGCTCGAAAAGTTTTAACGAGCGGTTTCTTTTTGCCTTCATTGTTTAAGGATGCTCACGAGTTCGCGACACACTGTTTAAAGTGTCAACAACTCTGGAGTATTTCTAAGCGGGACGAGATTCCTTTGAACCTGATCCTAGTTGTTGACATTTTTGATGTCTGGGGGATCGATTTCATGGGCCTGTTTCCGAATTCACACGGTAATTTGTATATCCTAGTGGCTGTTGATTACGTTTCTAAATGGGTTGAAGCGATAGCCACTGGAAAAATGATCACACAGTCGTTTGCAATTTTTTTCAAAGTAATATTTTTTCGAGATTTGGAGTTCCCCGAACCATCATAAGTGATGGGGGAACTCATTTTAAGAATTTTAAATTCGGAAAATTGCTTAAACGATACGTTGTTGATCATAGGATTGCAACTCCTTACCAACCACAAACGAGTAGACAAGTTGAGGTTTCCAATAGGCAAATAAAACAGATTTTACAGAAAACTGTTCGGATGGACCGAATGGAATGGTCAACTAAGTTGACCGATGCCTATGGGCCTACCGAACCGCTTATAAAACGCCAATTGGAACCACTCCTTATAGACTTGTGTATGGAAAGGATTGCCATTTACCGGTTGAAATTGCACAAAGAGCATTTTGGGCTATTAAACAGGTTCACATGGATTATGATGATGCAGGTAAAGCGAGAAAATTGGCTTTGTGCGAGATCGAGGAGTTGAGAGACGAGGCATACGATTGCGCGTCCGCTTACAAGGCAAACATTAAGAAAGTTCATGATGTTAATATCCGGTTGAAGAATTTTGAAGTTGGTCAACGAGTGTGGTTGTACAACACGAGGATGAAGCTCTTCCCGGGTAAGTTGAAAAGTAAGTGGACAGTCCCGTATTTGATTGTAAGGGTCGGAAATCATGGTCAGTACGAGACTGAAGATTTTGATGATCATTTGAGGCAAGTGGTAAATGGCTATAGACTGAAGCCATATTTGGAGATGAAGGATATACACGAGCTGGATAAGGAATCGGTGAATTGTATTGTGACTTCGTCGGCTTATGAAGATAACTGAGTTCGAAGCATTGTCGAGCTGTAGACATTAAATTCAGCGCTTACGGGAGGCAACCCGAGGTTTGTAAGTGTCTGTCCAGTTTGTTTTCATTTTATTGAGTCTTGTACTTAGTGTCGTCTCGAGTTTTGTGTAGTAAACGCCAAGTGTGGGGAAGCTCGTTGAAGAATGGCAAATTAGAGAAATTCGGTAAGCATTGGTTTAGCACACGTCACTTCAGGTATGTAAAGGTATTTTGAGTTTTGAACGTGTCCAAGGTGATGTCGAGATGCCAAAACATGTGCGTTTTCGGAAAATTAAAATTCTGATTTCTGGACCCATCGTGGTACGCGATGGGCATGGCATAACACCCCATCACGATACGCGATGGGGTTAAAACCCTAATTATCCCAATTGGGTGGCGTATCGCGCTCGACACTTTTTTGACCCATCGCGATACGCGATGGGTCTCGGAGCCCCGCCTGACCCGAGTGTTTATATATCTTCTTCTTTTTTTCTTTCTTCTTCGTCTTCTCCCCTTCTTCTCTCTTCCTTCTGTCTCCGGCGAACTCCAACCACCACCGTCCAGTCATCATCATCATCCATCCATCTCGCCGTTATCAATCACCACCACCGTCCACTTCCACTCTCACACCCCCGCTACCCCACCACAACCACCACCGCCGCTTTCCTCCGTCCAAACCTCAACCATCGCACAGTCACCGCACCACCACCGTCTGTCCAACTTCCAACTACCATAGCCACCACTCACCACAGAAAACCCGCGTCCACCACCGTCATTAGTATTCGATTCACTTTGGTTCGTCGATTTTGAGGTATGTATTTTAATATTATTATTTTATTTCGTCGATATTCGGTTTGCGGGATTATCGGGGTTTATTGGGGTTGTTGTGGTTGTTGGGTTATTATCGGGTTGATCTATGTTTGATTTCCGGGATGCCGGTTTTGTTGGGTTTATTGGGTGTGTCGGGATATTGGTTTGGGTTATCATTAGTTACTTTGGGATTATGGTTGCCGGGTTTTTGGATGTTCATTGTCATTGGAATGTGGTTTGGTGTAATTCGAAAAGTTGTCGGGTTGGGTAAGTTTGACCGTTTAATCGAGATGTGGTCTTGATTGAAAACGGGTTTTCAAGTTCAAAAATGAAAAATCATCATTTTATTATAAAATTAATGATAGTGACAGATTGATATAAAAAGTTTATTTTTGAACTTCATTTATCAGTATTCTATTCATAAAAACCCAATTTTCCATACTATTCATTGACATGTTGAGTGTTGTTTCCGTACGTTTCTTGAGACAGTTTTTCAGCTGTATGTTAGCTACTTCGAGTCAATGGTTTGTTTTGTGTTTTGTCTCGTCCATTAGAGTCCGTTTGTTTTTAGAGTCTGTTTGCCAAAGTGTTGAGTCGCGTTTGTTTGTGAATTGCTAAGTGAGTCTCGGGGCCGCCTTGTTAGTTTGAAAATTGATAAGTTTGAAATTTCAATGGATTATTCGTCGTACTCAATCTCCATTCGGGCGGGTTAATATGGTTTTTAGAAATACGAACAGGGTATCCCCGAATTTTTCGTCTTTATTTATTTTATTTTTTTATATATTTTATTAAAATATTAATATTATTTTATTATGTGGGACGACGGCGAACGAAATGCTATACAGTTGTCGTCACATCCCCTGTTGACATATCTAATTTGCTTGAATGATTTTGCAGATATGTCTGATGTACCTGAGTCTTCGCGCGCCGCGGGTCGCAAGAGGCGGAGGGCTGATCCTCGTTTCATTAGCTACGATAGTGATGAGGTGCATATTTTCGAGGGCATCGAGCCAGCGGATATTATGGGAGATGGACGTATTCCTCATCAAGTTCTTCGATTTTATTTGACATCAGAGGAGTATACTAGATTGCAGCGGATCCGACAGATGCAGCTTCTTCACCACCGTTCATTTGATTGGACATTGCTGCGTCAGTTGGAGATTGACACCCAGGTACAGGAACTATAGACTGGTCCGTGGGCAGATGTCCTTGCGTGTGACTCGATTCCGTATGTCGAGCTCGCACGTGAGTTTTATTCGACCTTTGACTTTACGCCCATGGAATTTAGTTAGCCACGCGCGGTTTCATTCTTACTGGGACTGCAGTTGTACGAGACGTCCGCCCCAGATTTCGCGGTGGCCATTGGATTTTATACAGCCGAGGAGGTTCAGGCGCCTGCCTTCCTCTAGAGTATACGTGGTTACACGACACATACTTAGGACCCCCGTGAGCACTGGCTCACAGAGGCCCAGCTCGGCCAATATTGGGCAGAGATCGCCGACGGGGCCCACTCCAGTGCTGTTGTGGAGTCGTATATTCGGGACCCCATCCATCGCTACATTCACAGGATTGTTGCATGTACTCTCATCGGCCGGCATTCGGGCCACGAGAAGTGCAGCAACTTAGATCAGTTGTGCTTATATTCCATCCCTTGCCAACGACCGGCCAATGTGGCGATGCTCCTGCTCACGTCATTCGCTCGGGGTAGCAGACTTCAGGGATCCTCGGCACGCTTACCTTTAGGGCCTTATATTACGAGGATCGCCGAGCAAATTGGGGTTTTTGAGCGTTATCCGACTAGATATTTTACACGGGGGCCAAATATAAGCGTTTTTGGGATATTGGAGGCCCGTCGGGCCGGGATCGTTGAGGAGCATGATCCACCAGCTCTAGTTTCGGTCCGACAGGGTCCACAAGCATCACCGCCAGAGGGATCGGGTGCTGCAGTTTCTCTTCAGAGGGGTATTCCGACACGCTGGCAGCGTCGTCCGACTCCACATATCTTGCTACCGCAGTAGCAGCATCCACTCCGAGAGCAACAGCATCTTCCTCACGCTAGCCGCAGCAGCCAGTCACATTGGATATGATTTATCAGCAGCAGCAGCAGATTTTAGAGACCATTCTTGCGCAGCGAGAGGAGACGCGGGCCCACTTGGCCCGCCATGATGACTACTTTTGTTTATTATTTGTTTTCTTCGCATGTACCGCTCCCACAGTCATTGATCATTGCGGTGGACCCGCCAGTGGATCCACAAGACGAGGCAGATGATGATCCGCCAGTACATTAGCTTTTTGGTTACCCTTTTTCACTTTATTTTGTTTTTATTAGTATCATGGTTTGTATTATATTATATTATATTTTGGGGAATCATGTTTGGGTAACTGGTTGGGCTTATATGTTCATATATCTTTTGATTGCTGTTGTGTTTGATTTATTTGTATGTTTTGTTGTAATCGAACTTTGTGGGTGTAGTTCACTATAAACCCTCACGAGACCCCACTCGTCCTCCCGGGCTACCAAGGGGTTTACGGGGCTTGTTGCATACGCTAAATGCAATCGTGATTCCTACGAAAGTGAGTTAGGTCTTTTAACGTTTTTAACTACTTTAACAGAATTTATTATGAAACGAATTAATTTGGCTCGGTAATTGTTTTAATAAAATTAACAAATATTCATTTTCATAACTCTTTAAAGACCTATGTCTTACACTTGTGAGAAGCTTGCTTCTACACATCTCGAGATTTTGCAGGTTCGATTGTCAATTTGGTAATTGGATGAGACAAAAGTATACGAGTCTTATGAGAGTTCACGAGCTGACTGGTCCTTCTCTAGTCACGTTGACATCAGGTGTTTTTAGTTTCATAATTTAATTTTGTTTTTATTAATTTAAACGTTAAAAGTGTAATTGTATAATTGTTAGTAGTACCGCCACACCTGAGCCTCGAAATTTTAAAATTGCTTAATAGTAAAAAAAAAGTCAATTTCAACCCCGTCCCTAAAATGTTCATTAATAGTTCTATCATTTTTAACTTTGAGGACAATGTTAAGTGTTCTTACATTGAGGACAATGTAAACCTCAAGTGTGGGGATGGGGGAAATTTAAAAAATTTTAGCCCGATAGTACCTCGAAGAGTGTTCAGAAACCAAAGTTGTAAACTGTTAATTATTGCCATTAATGCCAAGTCATAGGTTTCTGGTCATGGTTGGTTTTTCAGTGTCTCATTAGTCTTACTCACAAATGTTTTTATAATGAGAAGTTGAAAATAGGGTCGTTTAGGTGGGGATAACGAGTCATGGGGACAGGTACACATGTTTATATCGTTAACCCTATTCCTCCGGTACGTGTGTGAGTTGACATAAATATATATAATACACATATAATATATAGTACACACATATCATTTGAGTGCTTTCACTAATGTTCATGGATTACGAGATCACAGTTGGCAAAATGCAAAAGTGATAGAGGCAACTAGGTTAAGCCTCGTCTGGATGAGCGTGAGTGTGGGTACTGGGGGGTTGGGCCTCATACATTATACATATGAGGATGGTCTATGTGAGGGGCGGGGTGTTGGGTCCCTTAGAAAACATTTCTTGGACTTATTTTTCGTTTGTTTAACCCCGACATTATGTTACGAGACGATCCGGCTTACTAGTTTTATTTGTAACTGTAATTGTATTTGTTTTTGTTTTGTATTTGTATTTGTCTCATTGTTAAGCATCACGTTATTATGCTTAAAAAAATTGAGAAAAAAGACAAAAAGATGTCTGTTTATATTCAGTTATGTATTCTGTAGTTCGTTAAAGTTCGTTTAAAAAAAATTATTATGAAATCAGTATGATTGTTAGTTTGCTTATTTAGATGTATATAATCAGTTAGTTTGTTGTACAGTAGTTACGTTTATTTAGATGTTTTGTAATAAGTCGGGTCGAATCGTTTGAGCTACTTAAATATTTCCCTTCCAACCCTTACACCTTGCCCCATTACAAACCTTTAAAAACCTCTTGATTTGCATTTGTGCCTAAGCAGCTTGATGGATTAATATATACTTATGAGTGATACTGAGAGCAGAGCGATACTGGTACATCTTTTGCTAGTCCATATATTAAACCAAGAGGAGCGATGTTATATTACGAGTGGTATGAGCATGTGTGCCTTAACCGGAAACAAAGTACACTTGTCTGGGCGGCTCTATTGTTTTTATTATAGCATTTAACCGTATTTGTGAGATGTTAATCTAAAAACAGTGTCAGCCTGGGAAATTGGGTATGACCTTAAACCTTACTAGTATTAATGGCAATAATCTACATACCTATGATGGAGGTCGATGTTTGCTTTAGAGTTTCTCTTGAGGGCAAGAAAAAGATAAGTGTGGGGATGTGATGGTCAGTTAATTTGTATAAGTTTTAGTTCATTTATTGTTCAGTTTTAACTGTTTATTCCAGAAGTATTGATACTTCATACGTGTATTATTGGATTTCAGGTCACAGGCGTTAAAGTACTCAATATGGACATGTTGTGACACGGAATGAAGACCCGGGATGTCCAGCACGTAAAACGATGAAATGATTGAAGTTTGCTATAGGAGTGTCCCATCGCGGTACGCGATGGGCTTGCTGAGGTCCCCATCGTGTACCGCGATGGGTGATAAATAAAATGTTGACTTGGTCAATCGCGGTACGCGATAGGCCATAGAAGACCCCGTCGCGTACCGCGACGGGAGGTGCAGACGGGATTTTTTAGTTTATATCATCTTTTTCATCCAAAAAAACCCTAACTCCATTTTGACGACCAAGAGGCGATTCCAGTAGTCCAAGAAGGTGATTTCCACTATCCTAGCTCGTGTCAAGACCCTACATATGATTCCTATCATCCATATCGAAGATTCAATGATTTCTAGGCTCGGCTAATCTCCTAGAATCGCACCCGAGATGTATAGTTTGTAACCTTTTACAGTTTTTCTCATGTGATTAAGAATACTTGTGTATTGTTATTGATGATTGATATATGATTATTGATGTTTGGTATTTCTCTGTGTTCGGTCGGTTTAGGTTTACGTTGGTCTGAACGATCTGTTACCAGTTGCTAGATAATTAGTCATATAACTGTTTGGTTAGATTGAATACGGTAAAACATACAATTGCTCTTAACTGAGTCACACTGGCAAGGACTGTTTGATAACCAGTGTCGTGTGTAAGGTAATTGTTGATTTCTAAGGTTTTGTCTGATTGATCAGTTTTCAGTTAATCGTTAATAATTAATCTGTTAGGTTGCATGAGATACTGTTGGTTGCTTACTTGAATTCCCGGGTGTGATTTGCTTTGTTAACTGCTTACAACTCATTTATTTGTTCGTTGCTTAGTTCTCTACATTTACTAAAATTGCTTGTGTGATCAGCACTAAAATTCAGTCACTTCATAATTAGAAATCTGTTACAAGAATAAATTGACCACATACTCCTTGTGATACGATACCCTACTTGCTCTAACTATTTAGAATAATTAGGTTTTTGATTGACTCAAACGACGGTCATCAAAATGGCGCCGCTGCCGGGGAGTTAGTGCGCTTAGTGTCTTTCGTGTTAATTGATTTTTGTGTTTGTTTTCGTTTTAATTTTTTTTTTATTTTTAATTTTTATTTATCTGTATTTTACGCGGGTTTTGTTAGTTGTGCAGATTACAGGTTTATGCGCACCCACCATTCGGGCCGACAGTCTCCGTTAGCTTACGAGCCCGAAATCGAGAGGTTAGCTCGGCAGAACCGAGTACAAAACAGAAATTCTGAGATGGAAGACCAAAACCAAAACCAGAACCAAAACCAAGACCCACTCTCACAGAATAACCAGTTTCACCCAGAAAACATGCCTCCACTACCAATTTTCAATAACCAAAACGAGCAAAATAACAAAACGCCGAAAATCACTCAGCTCGTGCATCTAGAAACCGAAACATAAACCGAACCCTATTTGACCAAGCCGGACCATCCGCTCCAAACAATAACCCCAACCGCCGAGTTCGGATAAATATTGAAGATGTTCGATCGAGTGTTCCGACTGAAGATGAGGATGAGGGTGAAGATAATAATGGAAACGAAGGTTTTTGGGCAGCTGATGATGAGGCAGATCGATGGGTTAGGAGGAATCGGGTGGTTGAACCCGAAAACGAGGTTGGTGAACCAGAGATTGAGGGTGATAATAATTATGAAGATGAAGTGGAGGAGCCTGTTAATCGAAGACGGGCTAAAGCAGACAACAGAAACGGGAGAGGTCGAGAAAGGGTAAATCGGGCGTAACGGCCCGAAAGAGTTCGTGGTAATCCGGTTATCCAGGGCGGTATGGGAAACCCCGGGGGGCTTAGGAGAAATTACATAGCCCCGGTTCATGGTGTTAAAAGTCGGTTCAGACCGGCTATCTCAGACGGAGCATCCCCGTTGGTTCCACACGAACGAGTGCGGGGACAGCAAACTTTTAAGTCCCGACCATCCTACATCAACATCGTTCCTCACTTCAACGGGATGGCTTCGGAAGACCCGTATTCACACTTAACTGATTTTTCGGCTATCTGCGGGACTATTGGTGACGGTACGTTTGCGGTTATTCCAATTTTCCCTAAAAGACAAAGCGAAACTTTGGTTTAACTCGCTACCGACGCACATAATCAGAAACTGGGCCGAGATGCAACAAGTTTTTCTAAACGAGTTTTATTCACAGTCGAAGACTACCGAGGCCCGTTCCGACATTCGTCGCTTTTCACAGTTACCTGGTGAGTTATTTCACGAAGCCTTTACCATGTATAAAGACATGATCAGGAAATGCCCACATCACCAGATCGAACTGTGGGAACTGGTAATGTTTTGTTGATGGTTTGTCATACGAGGACCGAAAGCATCTTAAGGCCTTGTTTAATGGTCAGTTGTTGAATCAGCCTGAGGAAGACGATTGAGAATTTTTAGAGTTTATGTGTGAAGATTCCAAGGCAGAAGCAGCAGCTGAAAGACGAAGACGTGGTAATTCATCAAGATCCGTTAACTCAGTCGCGAGTGAGTCTGCGAGAATTACTGAGTTGGAACGTGAACTGGCTGAGTTGAAAAAGGGTAAGAAGAAAGAGGTCGGGAAAGTTGGTGTTAAATTCTCGGTTTGTGAAGATTGTGGTGAACTCGGGCATTAAGCAGAAAATTGCCCCGAGTTTTATGATGACGAGGAGGATGATACCGAGGAAGTCAGTTATGCTTACGGGGATTCCAAAGGCCAAGGATTCAATTCGAACACATATCACCCGGGCCTGAGGAACCACCCGAATTTTTGTTACGGGAACGCATCTTCTCAGTTGAACTCGAACTTTCAGGGATTGAGCCAGAACAGATCGCAAGGTAATTACCGCCAGAGAGGTTATCAGCAGGGTTCGAGTAATCAGAATCGGGGGTATAACTGAGACAGTAACCGGGGCAGATATTCTTCGGGTAATCAGGAATAGCAAAAAGGGTCTTCGGGTAATTCGGATGAGTCAGTACACTCGAAGTTGGATGCGTTGTTGAAAGTCATGACCGATCATAAAACCAAAACGAAACAACAGTTCGAGTTACGGGATAAATCGGCAGAGGCAATGATGAAGCAAATTGGTCAGCTCGCTTCAGACATGGCGAAATTACAAAAGAATGCGGGCCAACTTTCGAGCGACACCACAGTCAACCCGAATCATCACAGTTCAAGTTCGAAAAAGCACGTCAACCAGGTAAGTATTTTACGTAATGGTAAGAAATTTGATAACCAGGTTGGGGTTCCACCACCATTGGTTGATGGGGTGGTGGAGGAAGTTGATGAAACCCTCATCAGTGATGACGAGCCGGAACCGATTGAATTAAATAAACCTAACAAAAGTGAAACTAAAATTAACTAATCGGTCTCGAAGGATGACACCAACAACTCTAAGGATAAGGAAAATGTGAAAACTGTTCCATATCCTGATGCTTTGTTGGCGCCATCAAAGGCGAAGATGGCATCAAAACGAGGCCCACAACAAGAAGAAATGTGGGAAACGTTTAAACAAGTCAAAATTAACATTCCTCTTTTAGATGCCATTAAACAAATTCCCATATATGCTAAGTATTTAAAAGAATTGTGCACATAGAAAAGGAGTCATAATATTCCTAAACAGATTGATTTTACTGATAATGTGAGTGCAATTCTTTCGGGTGCTCTTCCACCCAAGCTACAAGATCTGGGAACGCACATTATACCCATCCAAGTGGGTGATTTTAAGATGACTCGGGCTCTTCTAGATTTTGGAGCTGGCATCAGTATTCTCCCGGGCAGTTTGTATGATCAGTACGATTTTGGCCCGCTTCGTGCAGCTGCCACCACGGTTGTCCTGGTTGACCAGACACCGAAACTGCCCCGAGGAATATTGACTGACGTTATCATCAAGGTGGAAGACTTTTACTTTCCAGTTGATTTTTGGTCCTCGATTATGTTGCGGATGAAAGGACCAAACAACAAACGGTTATCCTTGGTAGACCATTTTTGGCTACCGCAAATGCCAATATTAATTGTAGAAATGGTACTGTTGACATGGTATTCGGTAATTGTAAGCTGAGAATTAATGTTTTAACATGTGGAAATAATTCTCCTGTTGATGACGAGTGCTTCATGGCTGATGTCATTGACGAGTGCATCCCGCTATACGACTCTGTCGTCAGTTCGGATGGCACACCGGAGACGTGTTTTTTATTGACAGGTTACAGGTTGAAACAGACAAGTTGCTGGAAGTGGAAGAAAAACAAATGGAGATCGCAGCTGTGCGAGGAGACCGTCCACCATGGTCAGGTCAGGTGGAACCGCTTCCCGAGAAGATTGATACCAGTTTTGAGACCGTCAATGCTTGAAGCACCGAAAGTCGAGATAAAAGAGCTCCCAAAGCATTTAAAATATGCTTTTCTTGGTAAGAATAATACATTGCCTGTTATTATAGGTTCTAACTTATCTTTTGAACAGGAAAATGCTTTGATGGAGGTGCTGGTTTCGAATAAAGAAGCAATCGGGTGGACGATAGCGGATCTGAAGGGAATCAGTCCCTCAATTGTGATGCACAAAATTTTAACAGATCCGGCTGTCAAACCTGCGCACGATGCTCAGCGGAGGTTGAATCCGAACATAAGGGAAGTGGTGAAGAAGGAAGTGCTGAAGTGGTTAGATGCTGGCATTATCTTCGCCATATCAGAAGCACGTGGGTGAGCCCGACACAGATGGTACCGAAAAATGCGGGCATCCTAGTCGTCAAGGACGACTCAGGTAACGAGTTCGACACTCGGCGGGTAACCGGGTGGCGCATTTGTATTGATTATCGTAAACTGAAACCGACAACATCAAATTATCATTTCCCGCTTCCGTTTATCGATCAAATTGTCGAAAAGGTATCTGGTAAAAAATTTTATTGCTTTTTAGACGGGTATTCCGGGTATAACCAGATAGCTATTCATCCTGAAGATTAGGAAAATACCACGTTTACGTGCCCGTATGGCACATTCGCGTTTAGGCGAATGCCATTTGGGCTATGTAACGCCCCCGCCACCTTTCAGAGGTGCATGATGAGTATCTTTTCAGATATGGTGGGGGAGTCTTTGTAAATTTTCATGGATGATTGTTTGATTTTCGGCACATCTTTCAAGTCATGTTTAAGCCAAATCGAAAGAGTTTGAAAAGATGTGTCGAAACGAACTTGGTTCTTAGTTGGGAAAAGAGTCATTTTATGGTCCAAGAGGGAATTGTTTGGGCCATGTCGTTTCGAGTCTGGGGATCGAGGTGGACCGGGCTAAGGTCCAAGTTATTTCCACTTTACCTCATCCCACCAATGTCAAAGGCATTAGATCATTTCTGGGGCATGCCGTGTTTTATAGACGGTTTATTAAGGGTTTTAGTGACATTACCAAACCCTTATGTAATTTATTGCTTAAGGATGCCCCGTTTGACTTTAATGATGAATGTGCTAAGGATTTTGACATTTTGAAATTGAAATTAGTTGAAGCCCCGATCTTGCAATCACCCGATTGGAGTTTACCTTTTGAAATAATGTGTGATGCAAGTGATTGTTTTGGGTCAACGGGTTGACAAGAAACCCGTTGCTATATACTATGCAAGTAAAACCATTTTGGATGCTCAATTAAATTATACCACAACCTAGAAGGAGTTACTAGCAGTAGTATATGCTCTAGATAAATTCCAGCCTTATATTTGGGATAGTAAAGTTGTTATATATTCTGACCATTCTGCTGTCAGGTACCTCATGGATAAAGAGGATGCAAAACCGAGGCTTTTCAGATGGGTTTTGCTATTGTAGGAATTTAATCTAGAGATTCGGGACAAGAAAGAGAGTGAAAATGTTGTTGCAGATCACTTGTCCCGAATTATGGTGGAAAATGGGAACACTGATGGGCCCATTAACGAGTCCTTCCCGGACGAGCATATTCTGACAGTTTCACAGAATCCCTGGTTTGCTCATATTGTTAATTTTAAAGTTGCAGGTGATTTACCAGAGCATTGGTCAAGGAGAAAGAAGAAACAGTTGATGTCCCAAGCTAAACAGTACATCTGGGACGATCCGGATTTGTTTAAAATTGGTGCAGATCAGATGATCAGACGATGCATACCCGAGGAGGATGTCAGATCAGTATTGGAGCACGCATATTCATCTACGTGTGGTGGTCATTCCAGTGGCCAGAAAACTGCTCGAAAGGTTTTAACGAGCGGTTTCTTTTGGCCTTCATGTTTAAGGATGCTCACGAGTTCGCGACACACTGTTTAAAGTGTCAACAACTCGGGAGTATTTCAAAGCGGGACGAGATGCCCTTGAACCCGATCCTAGTTGTTGACATTCATGGGCCCGTTTCCAAATTCACACGGTAATTTGTATATCCTAGTGGCTGTTGATTACGTTTCTAAATGGGTTGAAGCAATAGCCACCAGGACAAATGATCACACAGTCGTTTGCAATTTTGTTCAAAGTAATATTTTTTCGAGATTTGGAGTTCCCCGAACCATCACAAGTGATGGGGGAAATCATTTTAAGAATTTTAAATTCAGAAAATTTCTTAAACGATACGGTGTTGATCATAGGATTGCAACTCCTTACCAACCACAAACGAGTAGACAAGTTGAGGTTTCCATTAGGCTAATAAAACAGATTTTACAGAAAACTGTTCGGATGAACCGAAAGGATTGGTCAACTAAGTTGACCGATGCCTTATGGGCCTACCGAACCGCTTATAAAACACCAATTGGAACCACTACTTATAGACTCGTGTGTGGAAAGGATTGCCATTTACCGGTTGAAATTGCAAAAAGAGCGTTTTGGGCTACTAAACAGGTTCACATGGATTATGATGATGCAGGTAAAGCGAGAAAATTGGCTTTGTGCGAGATCGAGGAGTTGAGAGACGAGGCATACGATTGCGCGTCCGCTTACAAGGCGAAAATGAAGAAAGTTCATGATGTTAATATCCGGTTGAAGAATTTTGAAGTTGGTCAATGAGTGTGATTGTACAACACGAGGATGAAGCTCTTCCCGGGTAAGTTAAAAAGTAAGTGGACAGGCCTGTATTTGATTGTAAGGGTCGAAAATCATGGTCAGTACGAGATTGAAGATTTTGATGATCATTTGAGGCAAGTGGTAAATGGCTATAGACTGAAGCCATATTTGGAGATGAAGGATATACACGAGCTGGATAAGGAATCGGTGAATTTTATTGTGACTTCACCGGTTTATGAAGATAACTGAGTTCGAAGCATTGTCGAGCTGTAGACTTTAAATTCAGCGCTTACGGGAGGCAACCCGGGGTTTGTAAGTGTCTGTCTGATTTTATTGAGTCTTGTACTTAGTGTCGTCTCGAGTTTTGTGCAGTAAATGCCAAGTGTGGGGAAGGTCGTTGAAGAATGGCAAATTAGAGAAATTCGGTAAGCATTGGTTTAGCACACGTCACTTCAGGTATGTAAAGGTATTTTGAGTTTTGAACGTGTCCAGGGTGATGTCGGGATGCCAAAACATGTGCGTTTTCGGAAAATTAAAATTCTGATTTCTGGACCCATCGTGGTACGCGATGGGCATGGCATAACACCCCATCGCGATACTCGATGGGGTTAAAACCTTAATTATCCCAATTGGGTGGCGTATCGCGTTCAAAACTTTTTTGACCCATCGAGATACGCGATGGGTCTCGGAGCCCTGCCTGACCCGAGTGTTTATATATCTTCTTCTTTTTTTTTTCTTTCTTCTTCGTCTTCTCCCCTTCTTCTCTCTTCCTTCTGTCTCCGGCGAACTCCAACCACCACCGTCCAGTCATCATCATCATCCATCCATCTCGCCGTTATCAATCACCACCACCATCCACTTCCACTCTCACACCCCCACTACCCCACCACAACCACCACCGCCGCTTTCCTCCGTCCAAACCTCAACCATCGCACACTCACCGCACCACCACCGTCTGTCCAACTTCCAACTACCATAGCCACCACTCACCACAGAAAACCCGCGTCCACGACCGTCATTAGTATTCGATTCACTTTGGTTCGTCGATTTTGAGGTATGTATTTTAATATTATTATTTTATTTCATCGATATTCGGTATGCGGGATTATCGGGGTTTATTGGGGTTGTTGTGGTTGTCGGGTTATTATCGGGTTGATCTATGTTTGATTTCCGGGATGCCGGTTTTGTTGGGTTTATTGGGTGTGTCGGGACATTGGTTCGGGTTTCATTAGTTACTTTGGGATTATGGTTGCCAGGTTTTTGGATATTCATTGTCATTGGAATGTGGTTTGGTGTAATTCGAAAAGTTGTCGTGTTGGGTAAGTTTGACCGTATAATCGAGATGTGGTCTTGATTGAAAACGGGTTTGCAAGTTCAAAAATTAAAAATCATCATTTTATTATAAAATTAATGATAGTGACAGATTGATATAAAAAGTTTATTTTTGAACTTCATTTATCAGTATTCTATTCATTAAAACCCGATTTGCCATACTAGTCATCGACATGTTGAGTGTTGTTTCCGCACGTTTCTTGAGACAGTTTTTCAGTTGTATGTTAGCTACTTCAAGTCAATGGTTTGTTTTGTGTTTTGTCTCATCCATTAGAGTCCGTTTGTTTTTAGAGTCTGTTTGTCAAGTGTCGAGTCGCGTTTGCTTGTGAATTGTTAAGTGATTCTCGGGGCCGCCTTGTTAGTTTGAAAATTGATAAGTTTGAAATTTCAATGGATTACTCGTCGTACTCAATCTCCATTCGGGCGGGTTAATCTGGTTTTTAGAAATACGAACAGGGTATCCCCGAATTTTTCGTCTTTATTTATTTTTATTTTTTTTATATATTTTATTAAAATATTAATATTATTTTATTATGTGGGACGATGGCGACCGAAATTATACTGTTGTCGCCACATCCCCTATTGACATATCTAATTTGCTTGATTGATTTTGCAGATATGTCTGATGTACCTGAGTCTTCGCGCGCCGCGGGCCGCAAGAGGCGGAGGGCTGATCCTCGTGTCATTAGCTACGATAGTGATGAGGTGCATATTGTCGAGGGCATTGAGCCAGCGAATATTATGGGAGATGGACGTATTCCTCATCAAGTTCTTCGATTTTATTTGACATCAGAGGAGTATATTGTATTGCAGCGGATCCGACAGATGCAGCTTCTTCACCACCGTTCATTTGATTGGACATTGTTGCGTCAGTTGGAGATTGACACCCAGGTACTGGCACTATGGACTAGTCCGCGGGCAGATGTCCTTGCGTGTGACTCGATTTCGTATGTCGAGCTCACACGTGAGTTTTATTCGACCTTTGACTTTACGCCCATGGAATTTAGTGAGCCACGCGCGGTTTCATTCTTGCTGGGACGGCAGTTGTACGAGATGTCCGCCCCAGATTTCGCGGTGGCCATTGGATTTTATACGGCCGAGGAGGTTCTGGCGCCTGCTTTCCTCCAGAGTATACGTGGTTACACGACACATACTCAGGACCCCCGTGAGCACTGGCTCACGGAGGCCCAGCTCGGCCAGTATTGGGCGGAGATCGCCGACGGGGCCCACTCCAGTGCTGTTGTGGAGTCGTATATTCGGGACCCCGTCCATCGCTACATTCACGGGATTGTTGCCTGTACTCTCATCGGCCGGCATTTGGGCCACGAGAAGTGCAACAACTTAGATCAGCTGTGCTTATATTTCATCCTTTTCCAACGACCGGCCAATGTGGTGATGCTCCTGCTCACGTCATTCGCTCGGGGTAGCAGACTTCAGGGATCCTCGGCATGCTTACCTTTAGGGCCTTATATTACGAGGATCGCCGAGCAGCTTGGGGTTTTTGAGCGTTATCTGACTAGATATTTTACACGGGGGCCACATAGGCGTTTTTGGGATATTGGAGGCCCGTCGGGCTGGGCTCGTTGAGGAGCATGATCCACCAGCTCTAGTTCCGGTCCGACAGGGTCCACAGGCACCACCGACAGATGGATCGGGTGCTGCAGTTTCTCTTCAGAGGGGTATTCCGAAACGCCGGCAGTGTCGTCCGACTCCACATATCTTGCTACCGCAGCAGCAGCATCCACTCCGAGAGCATCAGCATCTTCCTCACGCCTGCCGCAGCAGCCAGTCACATTGGATATGATTTATCAGCAGCAACAGCAGATTTTAGAGACCATCTTGCACAGCGAGAGGGGACGCGGGCCCACTTGGCCCGCCATGATGACTACTTTTGTTTATTATTTGTTGCTTCGCATGTTCCGCTCCCACAGTCATTGATCATTGCGGTGGACCCGCCGGTGGATCCGCAGGACGAGGCAGATGATGATCCGCAAGTACAGTAGCTTTTTGGTTACCCTTTTTCACTTTATTTTGTTTTTATTAGTATCATGGTCTGTATTATATTATATTATATTTTGGGGAATCATGTTTGGGTAACTGGTTGGGCTTATATTTCATATATCTTTTGATTGCTGCTGTGTTTGATTTATTTGTATGTTTTGTTGTAATCGAACTTTGTGGGTGTAGTTCACTTTAAACCCTCACGACACCCCACTCGTCCTCCCGGGCTACCAGGGGGTTTACGGGGCTTGTTGCATACGCTAAATCCAATCGTGATTCCTACGAAAGTGAGTTAGGTCTTTAAACGTTTTTAACTACTTTAACAGAATTTATTATGAAACGAATTAATTTGGCTCGGTAATTGTTTTAATAAGATTAACAAATATTCATTTTCATAACTCTTAAAAGACCTATGTCTTAAACTTGCGAGAAGCTTGCTTCTACACATCTCGAGAATTTGCAGGTTCAATTGTCAGTTTGGTAATTGGACGAGACGAAAGTATACGTGTCTTATGAGAGTTCACGAGCCGATTGGTCCTTCTCCAGTCACGTTGATATCAGGTGATTTTAGTTTCATATTTTAATTTTGTTTTTATTAATTTAAACGTTAAAAGTGTAATTGTATAATTGTTAGTAGTACCGCCACACCTGAGCCTCGAAATTTTAAAATTGCTTAATAGTAAAAAAAGTCAATTTCAACCCCGTCCCTAAAATGTTCATTAATCGTTTTATCATTTTTAACTTAGAGGACAATGTTAAGTGTTCTTACATTGAGGACAATGTAAACCTCAAGTGTGGGGATGGGGGAAATTTGAAAAATTTTAGCCCGATAGTACCTTGAAGAGTGTTCAGAAACCAAAGTTGTTAACTGTTAATTATTGCCATTAATGCCAAGTCATAGGTTTCTGGTCATTGTTGGTTTTTCAGCGTCTCATTAGTCTTACACACAAATGTTTTTATAACGAGAAGTTGAAAATGGGGTCGTTTAGGCGGGGATAACGAGTCATGGGGACAGGTACACATGTTTATATCGTCAACCCTATTCCTCCGGTACGTGTGTGAGTTGACCCAAATATATATAATACACATATAATATATAGTACACACATATCATTTGAGTGCTTTCACTGATGTTCATGGATTACGGGATCACAGTTGGCAAAATGCAAAAGTGATAGAGGCAACTAGGTTAAGCCTCGTCTGGATGAGCGTGAGTGTGGGTACTAGGGGGTTGGGCCTCATACATTATACATATGAGGATGGTCTATGTGAGGGGCGGGGGGTTGGGTCCCTTAGAAAACATTTCTTGGACTTATTTTTCGTTTGTTTAACCCCGACATTATGTTACGAGACGATCCGGCATACTAGTTTTATTTGTAACTGTAATTGTATTTGTTTTTGTTTTGTATTTGTATTTGTCTCATTGTTAAGCATCACGTTATTATGCTTAAAAAAATTGAGAAAAAAGACAAAAAGATGTCTGTTTATATTCAGTTATGTATTTTGTAGTTCATTAAAGTTCGTTTAAAAAAAATTATTATGAAATCAGTATGATTGTTAGTTTGCTTATTTAGATGTATATAATCAGTCAGTTAGTTGTACAGTAGTTTTGTTTATTTAGATGTTTTGTAATAAGCCGGGTCGGATCGTTTGGGCTACTTAAATATTTCCCTTCCATACCCTTACACCTGGCCCCGTTACAACCCTTTAAAAACCTCTTGATTTGCATTTGTGCCAAAGCAGCTTGATGGATTAATATATACTTACGAGTGATACTGAAAGCAGAACGATACTGGCACATCTTTTGCTAGTCCATATATTAAATCGAGAGGATAGATGTTATATTACGAGTGGTATGAGCATGTGTGCCTTAACCGGAAACAAAGTACACTTGTCTGGGCGGCTCTATTGTTTTTATTATAGCATTTAACCGTATTTGTGAGATGCCAATCTAAAAACAGTGTCAGTCTGGGAAACTGGATATGACCTTAAAAACCTTACTAGTATTAATGGCGATAATCTACATACCTATGATGGAGGTCGATGTTTGCTTTAGAGTTTCGCTTGAGGGCAAGCAAAAGATAAGTGTGGGGATGTGATGGTCGGTTAATTTGTATATGTTTTAGTTCGTTTATTGTTTAGTTTTAACTGTTTATTCCAGAACTATCGATACTTTATACGTGTATTATTGGATTTCAGGTCACAGGTGTTAAAGTACTCAATATGGGCCTGTTGTGACACGGAATGAAGACCCGGGATGTCTAGCACGCAAAACGATGAAATGATTGAAGTTTCTGTAGCAGGGTCTCATCGCGGTACGCGATGGGCTTGCTGAGGTCCCCATCGCGCATCGCGATGGGTGATAAATTAAATGTTGACTTGGTCAATCGCGGTACGCGATAGGCCCTAGAAGGCCCCGTTGCGTACCGCGACGGGAGGTGCAGACGTTATTTTTTAGTTTATATCATCTTTTACATCCAAAAAACCCTAACTCCGTTTTGACGACCAAGAGGCGATTCCAGCAGTCCAAGAAGGCGATTTCCACTATCCTAGCTCGTGTAAAGACCCTACATATGATTCCTATCATCCATATCTAAGATTCAATGATGTCTAGGCTCGGCTAATCTCCTAGAATCGCACCCGAGATGTATAGTTTGTAACATTTTACAGTTTTTCTCATATGATTAAGAATACTTGTGTATTGTTATTGATGATTGATATATGATTTTTGATGTTTGGTATTTCTGTGTGTTCGGTCGGTTTAGGTTTACGTTGGTCTGAACGATCTGTTACCAGTTGCTAGATAATTAGTCATATAACTGTTTGGTTGGATTGAATACGATAAAACATACAATTGCCCTTAACTGAGTCACATTGGCAAGGACTGTTTGATAACCAGTGTCGTGTGTAAAGTAATTGTTGATGTCTAAGGTTTTTTCTGATTGATCAGTTTTCAGTTAATCGTTAATAATTAATCTGTTAGGTTGCATGAGATACTGTTGGTTGCTTACTTGAATTCCCGGGTGTGATTTGCTTTGTTAACTGCTTACAACTCATTTATTTGTTCGTTGCTTAGTTCTCTACATTTACTAAAATTGCTTGTGTGATCAGCACTAAAATTCAGTCACTTCATAATTAGAAATCTGTTACACGAATACATTGACCACATACTCCTTGTGATACGATACCCTACTTGCTCTAACTATTTAGAATAATTAGGTTTTTGATTGACTCAAACGACGGTCATCAGGTATGTCCCCTACCACTGCGTCTAGGCAATCCCAAAAATCATTTTTCTTGGTCCCAAAGCCTACATGAGGCGCGTAGGCACAGACTACTGCCACTACTTCCTCTCCTAGTACCAATCTCAGCACCATAATTATGTCATTATGTCTTATAACCTCCACCACACTAGTGTGTAGTTCCTTAGCCACTAGAAACCCCACTCCATTCCTAGCTCCATCAGACCCCGAGTAGCATAACTTATATCCATTACACTCAGCCCCCCTATGCCCTTTCCACTTAGTCTCCTAGAGGCATGCTATCTGAACCCTACGTCTTTTAAGCACATCTACCAATTCTAGCAACTTACTATTTAGTGTTCCTACATTCCAAAAAGCCAAACGCAATATATACTCCGTATCTTTACCCTTTCCTACACCCCTCGTTTCAGGACAAAATAATTCAAGAAAAGAAATATAAGCATATATAAAATACATGGGTAGCGATAGCTTTCAGTTTGCACTTGAGAGTTTTGGATTTGGTTATAGGAATGGGGTTGGAAGAGATTTTATAGATTTGTGGTGGCCCACGCCCTAGGTATTGTAAACTCCTTCAAGAAGGGTTCATATTTGATCAATTTTCACAACTAGGGATTTCACACGCAAATCAACTATCTTTTGATAAGACGAGGAGATCGATGAGGGTAGTCGGATTGCAAGGCTATGCCATGGGAAATAGCGATGACTCAACATCATTTGTGTTACGAACCTCGTTCGTTAATCAAATAGTTCAAAGAAAATAGACGGAAACTAGATTAGAATTCATAGATTTTTGGAAGAGACTTTGATTGTTAAATCATCATTTTTCATTCATAATTTAGAACAAGAAACAGTGTCTCTTATAAGCTTACATGAAAACTACTAAATAGTTAGACCCACTACTCAATAATTATCACCACTACTCCACTAAGTAACACAAATAAATAAAATATAGTAAAAATGGCATGCATGGACGTAAATCAAGGCACATAACAATCCACCCGGCTTGAATAATCCTTGTCCTCAAGGATGCAATCGAAAGATGATTGGTGACAGGCCACGGCGGACACCACTCGGTTCGTCCAACAGTATTTGGTGAATTATTAACAAAGTGCCAAGGGAGGTGCAACTCGCGTTTTCTTATTACCCTTTCGGTTGTCTCCTTTAAGATCACAGAATTCACATCTTGGTGCAATAGGGAGATGTTGATGGTGATATCTGCTAATTTTGTTGGTGGCTTGCCAAGCCTAGTACTTTCTGCCAAAACGAGAGATGATGGTGCGTGCTTTGGTGGTGGGGAGGTTGTAGGCTGGCTTGGTATGGTTTGGGTCACAAACAAACAGGTTGAAAGTGCTTGTTTCGGGGTGGTTTTGAGTGCGGGTGGTGTGGTAACTTTCATGGCCGGTGTTGGCGGTGTACGGGTGTGGCGGGCTTCGAACGTGGGTGGGGTCGATCGGAGTTCGGCGAAGACAGTTTCAAACCGGGACTCGAGTCTCGCAAATGATTCTCTCCATTTACGGAACTCGGGTGTGGATAGTGTTTGAGCAGCCATAAATCCGGGGGGATCACGAAAGCTCTGATACCACTATTACGAACCTCGTTCGTTAATCAAATGGTCAAAAGAAAATAGACGGAAACTAGATTAGAATTCATAGATTTTTGGAAGAGACTTTGATTGTTAAATCATCATTTTTCATTCATAATTTAGAACAAGGAAAAGTGTCTCTTATAGGCTTACATGAAAACTACTAAATAATTAGACCCACTACTCAATAACTATCACCACTACTTCACTAAGTAACACAAACAAATAAAATATAATAAACATGACATGCATGGAACTAAATCAAGGCACATAACAATTTGTTGGTGGTCTTTGTGGGACTTACCTCAACCATTAAAAATCGAGGATCATTAACTTATAACTATCATATTTGAATCTCATATATGAAGAAAAAAAAATATCATGTGGGCTTGTTTTCATAAATTGTAAAGAATAGATGACAAAGAGACACATGTCAAAACGTGTATCAATATTCAAGTCGCATTCAGTGACCACAAGTTTTGTTGGACCAAATCATGTTTAGGTGGGCTGAAGAGTCCTTAATAATCTACCTATATAATAAAAGAGTGGATTTTCAAGCAAACTCCTCCTACTTTTCATCAAATTTCTTTATATTGTCACATGGCATTTTGGCCTTTTTTTATTTCTTTTGTTTTCATTAAAATATTTTTCATCAAATCTATTTAAATTGTCACATTGCATTTACCATTTTATTTATTTTTTCATTAAATACTCATCATCAAATCTCTTTATATTGTCACATAACATTTTTTTTTCCTTTTCATTAAAATATTTTTCATCACATCTCTTTAAATTTCCATATGGCATTTTGGCATTTTTTTTATTTTTTTCGTTTTCATTAAAATTAAAACTGAATTCACATGTAGCGCGTTCTATTTACATATTCTATTTGCAAATTCTATTGGAATATACATATTCATATATAATCCTCAATCCTAATTCAAAGTATAAATGCGATTAAACTATACA
This sequence comes from Bidens hawaiensis, assembly GCF_021521415.1. Taxonomy (NCBI): domain Eukaryota; kingdom Viridiplantae; phylum Streptophyta; class Magnoliopsida; order Asterales; family Asteraceae; genus Bidens; species Bidens hawaiensis. The sequence continues at coordinate 163,889 of NW_027494584.1, forward strand.
TATTCATTTAACGATCGTCATCTGCTTTTGCATTCGTCTTCTACATTAGAATTATAAGGTTTGTTTGATTTATTCTTTTTACATGTGTTTCAATCAATATTCATCAACATGGGTATCGATTTATCGAATGAAACACAAAATTAAAACATTCATAGGAGATTCGTTGGTAAAAACATGGGATTCAATAAATTAATTATATCCTTTCGATGCTTTGATTAAATTCAATTTATGAAATGGGACTTCTCAAGTTTTATGACTTTGGTTTGAAATTAAAGAGTTATATTCAGATTTCTATATAACTTTGTATAACATGGACTAAGTTTGACTCAGTCGATACGATGATGAAATGGTTTCAATTCATCAGAATTTATCTTGTTTATATAACTCCGTGTCATAAATCAATCAAATAAACTTTTGATTGTTACAATTTTGATTGGTAACGTGATTTAAAAATTTGTGCAAATTGTCAAAAAAAAAACAACAGGGTTTCGATTTTGGGCAAATAAATGAAGGGTTTTAAGGAATTCGAACGTGGCTATGGTTCAACCTTACTCAATAAAAGGAATTTAGTTTTAAAAACCAGCTTCATATGTTTAAAAAATATTTTTTTCTTTAGTGCCTTTACAATTTTCTTTTAAATGTTTGTTAAACATAACTGTTAGTTAGTTTGATTAATGAGAATATACTTGAAAGTTTATTCTCACCCGATTGAAGACCGGGTATGTTTTATACGTATTTAGTGTTTTTAACATTACATATGATTTCAACATTCGGTATATGGGTTTTGTAAAAAAGTTTCCAAAGAAATATTTATGACAGTATTGAACATATCATAAGGACATTCGTAAAAATGGAGACATTGACTTCCATTTGATCAACATCATAGTAAATTGAAACTGGTGTTTATAAAATTTAAGATGGAAAACGGATCCCGACACATGTGAAAACATTTTAATTTAACTTACTTGGTTATATATTTTAATTTTTAAAATTTCGTAGATCATATTTATTATGTTTAAAAAACTTTTTTTTCCAACCCGTGTGTCACACGGGATATAAGCTAGTGTTGATATATAATTATAAATATTAGGGTTAGGTCAAATACAACTTAAATTAATGTATAAATTGTAGATTAAATTAATGTATAAATTGTAAGAATCAAATAAAACGAATACATATACAAATATAGTTTTTATATACTTGCATCATAGATAATGAGTCAAGTTATTATATAAAGGGGAACAAATATGAGAATCTTGAGAAGGATTTGTAGCCCACACAAAAGAACCCCTAAAAAATATAAAACAAGTAAATAGAAAAATTATAACACAAAATTTAATAAAAAAATGAAAAAAGTAAAAACATAAAAATGTTTTCACGGTCTCAAATAAAAAAAACAATAGTGAGTGAAAAAGGTTACTGTCTTTTTTATTATTATTGTGTTACGTGTTTTTGTTCATTAGTGATTGTGTCTATTTTTTTATATTGTATTATATTACTCAACAGTGTACTATATTTTGTTCGTCGTTGTGTGATATCTATTTTGTTTTCTTTTTAGTTATAATTGTGTCTTTTTTTTTCATTTTCGTCAGCGTGCCTTTAATCTCGTCATTGTCTTTTCGTCAATTTTTTTAACGAAATTGATGGCGGAAACATTTTAAAGGGGGGGGGGGTTAATTTATATTTTGAGTTATGATTTTTTTTAATTATTTTTTTGAATTTATTTTTAATGGTTTTTTTGTGTGGTCACAAATTTTTCTCACACTTCTCATTTTTATCTCTATTTGTATTTTAACTTTAATGATTACCCTATGATATATTATAATTACTCTACTTATATATATAATTACGCTGCTTGATTTTCACAATTTACACATTAATTTCATTTATACGTTAACATTATCATATCCATCAAATTATCAAACCATTGCCGCCGTCACAATCCTAAATTTTCAAGATAACATGTTTACTGTTATAAATATATATTATTGTGGTTATCAATACCTAATATAGATTAGACTTGTTCTCTAAGTTTTCCAACCTTATATGTACATCTCATGTACCTATTTATAATATACACATGATTAATGAAATCTACTTTTCTTTTTACATTTTCTTCTCTTATATGTTTTAGCTATTAGACTCGTTTCATAACACGTTATCAGTACGAATTGTTTTAAAGTTGGATCGCGTTATTAAGAGATAGAGATTAAACCAACTCATACCCTGATGGCTTGATGTTTGCTTACCTATTTTCGGTCTGCTTCCTTCCATTCATAAAATAAGGTGCCCTCATAAACTTATCGTTTAATTAAACCTTGAATGTTTTGTATAAATTGGGCGAGAAAATAAAAAAAGAAGAAAAGGGCTTGATGTGTTGGTTCTCTAATTAATTAATTTAGCCACAATAACTTCATAATAATCGGTTTGAAAAATGTTTCTCTAATGACTTCCGTATCATTGTTGAATAAATTTAATCTTATTCAGCTTATTTATTTTTTTTAATTGTGGCCAACCGATATGCGTATAATACCCTCAAAAGTTATAAGATATAGATAGAAGTTTCTATCTTTTATTTGAAGTTTTCTAGATTATTATTCAATTCATTTAAATACAAATATCAATTGTTTAGAACTTACAAATCCTGGATTACTGATCATTTGTGTATTCCTTGTAGTATATTTATATTTCGTTTATTTACTAGTCTATAATCATATGTACCAAGTTAAGTTTTACTAAATTAGTTTGTTTAAATTAGTTTCTTACTACTAGTAAGAAAGTTAGATTCCTACATGGAGGATCTTTTAAAACAAAGTCCTTAAAATCATTATGTAAATTGATTAGAAAAGCTTGAACAAATAATGGTTTTGGTTTATTATTTTTGTAAGTTGGCATGAATTAGTTGAATTCTGAATTTGAATGACTAATAGATTTTTGGTCATTTAAACTTTATGTCAGACAACATGGATTATACTGCAATCTAAAATTATTCTGAATTATATCTTAAATTCCATATTAATTTTGAAAATTCACTTGTTCACTTGTGTCATTGCGATGATAAAGTTGACAGGGAAAGAGAACTACTAGTAATTAAACTATTGATAAAATCTTTTGAATTTAAAAGTTTTAATTGCGTGATCTAATCTATATTAGTTATAGATTATTATCAACATTGAATTGGTTACTTTGATCCCTACTTTATTGGTTTTGTCATTTATTTTTTTTTATTCACCATATTATTGTGGTTAACATCGTATAAATCTTGCATAAGATATTCACACGTAAAATGTTTGTGTGGTATAGACATTTTTATAAATTGAAGTGTTAAAAATAAATGAATATAGCATACTTTGAGTACATATTTTCAATTAATTGATTTATTATTTGGAAATACTTACTAAAATATTTTTGTGTAAGATATACATCTATCTATACTATTAAAACACCTCTACTATTAAAATAATATAGTTTGTATCAACATGTTTTCTTCCTATTGGTTTATTCTTCATCTTTCCATTTATATCTACCACTTTTTTAGTTTTCATCTCAATAAAATAATTCTAAAATGAAATAAAATACTAGACAAATATTTGTATTAAATTTGTATTCATTTCTATTAATTCTAATCTACTCCTTATTATTCTGCATTCATTATAAGGAAAGTATTTGACCCTAATAACCTAAATCAATTAGGTATATTTTAAGGTATGTTTTATTTAATACAAATACTTTTTATTAAATAAACTAGGTTTAAGGTATGTTTTATTTATTTTCCGAAATTCAGATAATAATACACTTATGTTAACATTAATTTTGTTACACTCCGTATTTTCTTTTATTTATATACACAGTATAAAATTAAAACTATATAACATTAACATATATTTTGTTAGTGTATAAGTATATAACGTTGATGTATTCATAAACATGTTGGTTTTCAAATGTATATAACATCTCAATAATATGTCAATGATTTTGTTCTCATATGTACATAACATGTCAATATATCTAACGTTACTTATGTTAAACATACTCCTGATTTAAAATATAAATTTTTTATCATTATTAATATATTATCTTGTTGTATTCATAAACACGGTAAATTTCAGATTTTAATGCAACCGTTTATTTTAAGCATTGATATATATTTTTTATAAATCAAATTGATTGCCAATAATGTTTACATTAAAATTGTTTAACTATTCATTCCATTGTTATTTTGTATAAATAGTATTATGCTGAAATATTTACATTTATATGAGATATTTTATTTTCAAATTTTGAATTTTATAAAATGAAAGTGTAGGTTCCCAGCCGGATCTACACGGAAGTATCTCGTAGTACGTAGGTGCGGAATCCCTACGTAAGACGATACGAGTGTAGGATGTAAACTATGTTAATACTGAACACAAACACACGTTACAATACTCAAAAGACACGTTGTATTGCAACCCTTCAACACGTGATCTTCAATCACAATTACACGTACTGGAATCACTATCCAATACAACCCGTAACATATGTATATATATGTTACGACAACTTCGCCTAACAGACTAGGCGAAGTTGTCAATAACTTCGCTTGTCCACAAGTTCGCTTATATCAGGCGAACTTGTGAGACAACCTATCTAAATCAAACCAAAACAAACTAACACGATTACAGACACAAACATAACACTAGATACTGAACTACTGACATCATGTACCAACAGACTCCCCCTTGGTAGTAGCTTCATATCTCTATCTTTAATCACGTATCTGGTAATCCCAAAATCTCGTATCTCCCGTCTTCAAGCATGAACTCCCTGTCTTACACAGACAGTGACAACTCTCTGGTATTTCTTGGCTTCTTCTTTCCATGCAGGAATATAGAATATCTTTTTCTCGTTCAGCACCTGCAAGTCAGCTTGAGACAAATTCACCAAGTGCATAGGATCATACACTCTCAGCATCTCTTGTTCATCCTCATCCTCCATAACCGCTTCAGCTGTTTGACTGTCGACATACCACCATTTCAGACTCTTCAAGACATCCTTGGGCATTAGTTTCATCGGTACTTCTTTCAAACACCGGATAGGCTTATATTTCATTATCATCCAAGGTTTGCCATCAGCTCGCATTCCTCTGTCTTTGTCTTCAACAAGCTTCCCTTTCTGCGGCTTTAACAACTCGAACTTTTTCTCTTTTATACTTTCTTTCCACACGATCTTTCCAATAATCCTAGCCATATTATCATCACTCCTGTTTATCAACCCCAACTTGGCTAAATCATTCACCTCACACTCCGGCAAGGTATTCAATGATCTCAACAACCTTTTGAAGTACTGAACTCCGTCAAAACGTTTAATCACAAACAGTCTCAACTGGTCATCATACAACCAGCATATTATCCCCTTCTTTGATTCAGCATACCTTTTGATATTATAACTCTTTTTAAACATAGTTGGAACCGCTGGCTTCTTTGTCTTTACGAACCATTGAGCGTAGCCTTCTTTCCATCTCGGCTGCTCTTCCCATTCAGTCTCATCGCTTCCCATATCTTGACTCACATTTGACTTATCAACTTCTGGAATTTCATGCTCAACATTATCCTCCACAATCTCTCCCTCTTCAATCTCACTGTCAATCACAATCTCAGCTCCTATTTTCTCAATCTCTTTAACCGGTAACACATCGTCGTCACCCACAGTATCATCATCCAACATCTCCTCATCATCCACTACCACCACATCATCACCCCCTGATCCACCTGTTGCACCAGCTGACTCCCCCTGAGATGTGGAAGTCCCAAGAGAGTGTTCAGTTCTTGGCAACTCACCACCTGCACCTTTCGATGCATTGGGATCATCGTCTCTATCGTTACTCTTCTTCGTCCTCAACTCATCGCCCTTGTAGCTCGTCTCCCCCTGAGATGCTAAGAACTGTTTTAAAGCATCAAAAAGTTTACCGTGCTCAATCAGGAGGGACGACTGAATTTGATTTTCTGCAACAAGGCGCTGGATAGCGTGAGTCTGGATCAGGTTGATTCTTGACTGTTCTGCTACGACCTTTTCAAGAGCTGCTATCCTGTCTGAGTCAGATAAAGTTGCATCATAATCAAACCTCATATGAGAAGTGTCTTGAGCATACGGTGGAGGAATTCCCAAGGTAGCCGGAACATCAGGAACAGGCTGAAAAGTAACCGCAGGTGGTATTGTAACAGATAACCCTGCAGTGGCAACCAGTGTCGACTCAACGAATCTTCCAACAACCTCCGATGGAGTAAGTGTAGGAGGTGGCAAGGAAACAATTTCTGGAGCCGAAAACTAAAAAGTAGTGGGTGGAATGCCAAAGGAAGATGATGTAGATATCACGGGAACATCCGAGGTGATCGGTCCTGTCACAGTCCTCGATGCAGGGACCATAGTCATACCAGATAAGGCGGGTGGAGAGAAACGAACCACCCTCGAGCTTTCACCAGCTCCCGAGCCTTCACCCGTTCTGACCCTTTTCGATCGACGAATCAAACGACCTAACTCCTCCTCAAAATCAGATTCACTGTCATATGTGTCTTTCTTTCTTTTTCCATGAATTCTTTCTTGGGCGACCAGTATCTGTCTTGCTTCAGCAACATCATCAGCTGAGGAGTCAGAGTCGGTTCTTTCAGAATCAGCTACGGACGTAGCTACCATCGACACTTCAACACCAGACACCTCTGCAACAGAGACCTGAATGTCTGCCTCAGGATCAACTCATTCCATATCAAAGAACCCTTGGTCACCAAAAGCAGCTTCAAGGTCTACTTGTTCCTCCGGTGCCACAACAGGAGCAGCAGGCAATGCTTGCTGTACCACTGGTGGTGGTTGTGAAACAACAGCCTGTTGCGGTGCCGGATCCCGAAACTCGTCTCCACGAGGAGCAACATACGCCGGGTTTATCAAATACCCAAATAACGGAGTATGCCGAGGGCGAAGCTCTGGTTTACTTCGATCACTCGACAATCTGCATTGTGCGAATATCCTCTTGCTGACACTCTCTACATATCGAATTGGACGGCGCTGAGGTAGCGTTGGAGCCACATGATTCAAGATCATTTGTAAAAATCTTGGATACATCAAGAATCTTTCACGAGCTACCGCCCGTCTCTGACGGTCTATTTCATAAAACACCATCTGACTGAAGCTATAAGGCTTATTGTAAGTTAGTGCTGTCATAGCCGATTGCATCGTTGCACCCATACCGTCCGTACCAGCCTTACGACCCGACATGCACAAGATCATCACATGCATGAGAAAACGCCATTGATCCAACAAAAATCCCTTACGCCTCTGAGTGTCACCCAATGGACCGGAATAGCCCATTCGTAAAAATGCACCATCTCTGAATGGAGCAGTAAAGTCTGTAGGATCATCTCTAGTTTCATTCCCAAACTGCAAGGCGACCCTTAACTGTTCAGATGAGAACTGCACCTCCTGATTGTTAACAGTGGCGCGCATGACTGGGGGCTCAACTCTACAGTCATAATCTACCGTCTTCCAGAAATCTTCAATGTTCGGTAGAGATATGGGTAGTGTTGTAGTAATAGCGTGGAAGATGCGCGAGCGAACAAGGAATGAGATGATCTCACGAAAATCATCTATACCACTGGCATCCGGATCCAGTGTGATGTGCATATTGTGCCCCGAAAAGAATTGACGGTTGTTATCACCACCTTCGTCACCACCAGCTCCCGCTACAGCAGCCATTTCTGCATAACAAACGGTCTAAGTTAGGACAATGTCAAAGCAGATCATAACTTCGCCTATTACCAAGAGCGAAGTTATGATAACTTCTAGTGTGCAGACGAAGTTAGACATAGGGCGAAGTTGATTACAACTTCGCCTATACAATAACTTCGCCTAATAACAGATTAACATTTTAAATAATATAAGGCACTAGGCGAAGTTAGGTATAAGGCGAAGTTAAGGATGACTTCGCCTCACCATAACTTCGCCCCTTGAACAACTTCGCTCTTGATTAGTTAAGGATAAAAGCAGCAGGCGAAGTTAAGCCTAAGGCGAAGTTGAGAACAACTTCGCCTAAACTATAACTTCGCCTGAACTGAAATGACGACAGTTTAGTAGGCCAGACGAGGTTTGTTGGTGAAATTGGTGATTGTGAACAATGAAAACATGTAACAAAAGAGATCTAGACGATCAAATTGGTTACGAACACGTCAAAAAGAGTTTGAAAAGTGGGTGTGTAATGGTTTGCATGAACGAGGTCCCAAATCGGACCAAAACGACATCTAATTAACATGATCGACACGAATTATACGTTATCCCGACCCTACACACCTTTAACACGGATTGAATTTGAGAAAAATAACAATGTTTGATTTGAGTAAACAAGTTCGCCGAGGGTTATGTTGTCTGATAAGTTCGCTTGAAATTTGAGAATATGAAAGGTTTGACTGTGTTGACCTTTATATATGCTTGAAAAAGCTCAGGCGAAGTTATGGTTAACTTTGCTTATCCATAACTTCGCCCTATAGCAACTTCGCTTAGTATTAAAATTTACACTACATACCCTTATAAATTTGAACATTATGCAATTGTCTTTTAAAACTTCCTTTAAAGATTTAAATGTTACGTTCAACGACCAAGTAACCAAGTTTTATACCATAAAACGACATATGCAATGAAAATTTTAGAAATAAAGTACACGGGATCAAATTTCAGTCTTGACAGGGACTAGCATGTTTTAGAAAAGATCCGAACAGAAATCATACTAATTAGATGGCTATCACATAGATCCATGTTCAGCGGTATTATGACATAAAGAAACAGGTTGTAAGCATGTAAACAACTTAGTATGGTTTTCATCGCTTCTGTGATACGCATTAGGTTCAATTAGGCTCAAAATTTAAACGAACAACACATCAGAGATTGTGATGCCTCCTATCTATTCTCAAAGCTTATTTGGCTTTCCCCGAGTCACCCCGAGTTGACCTTGACCCGTAGTGTCTGATTAAACAGTAAGTACATCTTGATCTTTAGAGTCTTCTTCCCGTTCTCTTTATCGCCTCTTGATTGATAAACATAACATGATAGGCTTCAGAAGGCTTAACATTATCATCATATATTTTTTTTTAAATAATAAAGATTTACATAGCTTCATAACAGTAGACTACTGCAAGTCCCGAATCTGGATCACTGCAGGTACTTGACATACTATCTTCCCGGAAATCAGAACACTCACGGGCTCGTGTATGACTGGGTAATCGCTTTCTTCCTATCATTCGGAAAGATGTATATGGAGACATGCACAACTCAGAATGATTCTCCACATTAAATCGAGAAGATTTAGTTAGTATCACTTCTACTTTTACGCACCATAAAAAGCTACCATAAAATACAATGACTGTTCTAGAGTCTTTTAGGCCTAATAACTTAACTAGTTAAGCACACAGAATTAGTTTGTGTATCACTTTCCAAGGTTGGATCAAATTTTCTTTTAAACATAGTAATGAAACTTCTTACGAAGTTATAGACTTGAAAAATTATATCATCTCCCTTAAAAAATTTTAAATTCTATCGCCCCGATCAAGTCAAAGTCATCAGGTAAACGGCTATCCTGAAGATCCAAAGGATCAGCTGGACCGACCACATACGAGTATGTGTCCTTCTAACTAAGTATGAACGACTATTTTTTAGCGAAAGAGCAAAACCCATCATAAACCACCCGGTCACTTTCAGTCATCTGGTCAATGGCTATCCTCATAATCTACTAGTAGAAGTAAGGACTAAACATATCCGAAGATGTGTCCTTCAAACTGAAGCAACCGACATAATTCTAAGCGATAGTGATGGTTTTTTTTTTTTTTTTTTAATAATAATAGAAACGAGAAACACGGTTACTCGGGATTGATCATCCCATTAAGCTCAACAAGATTTTGAAAACGAGTTCGGTCAAACGCTTTAGTAAAAAGATCGGCGAAATTATCTAACGAATCAACCTTTTCTAACAAAATTAATTTCTTCTCAGCACAATCCCGAATAAAATGATGACGAATGTCAATGTGTTTGGTTTTCCTATGTTTGACGGGATTGTTAGTTACTGAGATTGCAGCAGTGTTATCAATGCAAATATGAGTTTGAGTGAAATTCAGACCGTAATCGCGCAATTGCTGTTGTATCCAAAGAACCTGGGAGCAGCAGTTCGATGCTACCATGTACTCTGCTTCGCAGGTGGAAATGGCTACAGAGGTCTGCTTCTTGCACTGCCACGAAAGCAATCTTCCTCCCAGAAACTGACATCCACCGGTTGTCGAGTTCCTGTTCTGATTGCAACCTCCATAGTCAGAATCTGTGTAAGCGATCAAATCCAAGTCTCCCCCTTTCGTGTACCACAATCCCAGCTTAGGCTTGCCTTTGAGATACCGCAGTATTCTCTTCACTCCCTTCATGTGAGATTCATTTGGGCTTGCCTGAAATCGAGCACAGAGACAAACTGCAAACATAATTTCAAGTCTAGATGCAATTAAATACATTAAAGAACCTATGATTGCTCGATATTGGGTGGGGTCCACGTCTTCATCACTGTCCGAATCAGCACCCAGTTTGTGGTTGACGCAAACCGGAGTATCAAATAGAGTGTTGTCCTCCATCTTGAAGCGTTTGAGAACGTCTTGGACATATTTAGTTTGATGGATGAACATCCCATCTTTCTTCTGATCAACCTGCAATCCTAAAAAGAAAGTTAATTCACCCATTGCACTCATTTCAAACCTCTTTTTCATGACTTCTTCAAACTCCTGACACATGACGACTTTTGATGCAGCAAATATGATGTCGTCCACGTAGACTTGAACTAGTAGAAAATCTCGCCCTTCTCTCTTGACAAACAGCGTGCTGTCGATCTTTCCTCTTTCGAACCCATTCTCAAGTAAGTAATCTGATAAGGTTGCGTACCAGGCACTAGGGGCCTGATGTAGTCCATATAGCGCTTTACTCAGCTTGTACACATGATCAGGAAAGTCAGGGTCAGGAAAACCCGGAGGCTGTTCAACGTATACTACCTCATCGACTTTACCATTGAGAAAAGCACTTTTCACGTCTAATTGGAACACCTTCATCTCATTGTGTGCAGCAAATGCCAAAAATAGTTGAATCGCTTCCAATCTTGCCACATGAGCAAACACTTCATTTGGTCGATTCCTTCCTGCTGATTGAACCCTTTCACTACCAGTCTCGCCTTGTTCCTTATGATTATCCCTTTCTCATCTCTCTTACATTTGAAAACCCATTTGGTGCCAATAGCATGCACATTCTTCGGTTTTGCAACTAATTTCCACACTTCCATCTTCTCGAACTGGGCTAACTCTTCTTGCATGGCTTCGACCCACGAGCTGTCCTTTAGAGCCATTTGATAGTTCTTTGGTTCAATCTGGCTGATGAAGCAGGTGTACAAGCACTCATTAATGATACCCGTTTCCTTAATGCTTGCGTAAACACAGGTGTGCTCATTCAAGCTTCGTCTTGTTTGTACCCCATCAGACAGATCACCGATCACGTTCTCCAAAGGATGATTTTTGTGAACTCCAGTAGTCGGAACCGTACTGACTTCCAGATTGTTTTCCAAGTTTGAAGAGAGTTCATCAATGGGTGATTGGTGTTGAGAGTGAAATGGATTGTAGAATTCTTCCTCAGTAGAGGCAGCAGGAATATCAGCGGTTCTTGACGAGGAAGGATGACACTCATCGTATCGCGGACGTTGCACAATATTTTCTTCCTCATCATACAGAATCTGTGAAGCAATTTTCTCATCAACTTCTGCAAAATCCAAGTAAGGCATATTAAAGGATTTGAATAGTTTGTCATAGTCAAAAGTTTCAGCGGGTCCCGTGCTGGGCATTGGTGGTTTGTAACTCGTGATGTCGGTGTTACATACCACTTCAACCTTGCTGTTCGATAAATTAAAGACTCTTCTGTTGGGTGTCCCAACAACATATACGACTAAAATACCTTCGTCGGCTTTCTCACCAAATTTAGAGTTTGTCTTTAATATCGTACATGGGGACCCGAATGGTTCGAGACCATTCAAGTTTGGCTTTCGACCATGCATAAGTTCATAACAAGTTTTAGTCAATATTTTAACAGTCAAAACACGATTAAGGATATAACAGGCTGTGGCAACAGCTTCAGCCCAGAACACCATGGGAAGTTTAGCATCAGCCAGCATAGTTCTGGCTCATTCAATTAGCGTCCTGTTCTTCCTCTCAGCCACTCCATTTTGTTGCGGAGTATACGGGGCGCTGTATTGGTGGTCTATCCCTTTCTGTAAGCAGAACATCTCCATCTGGTAGTTCTTGAACTCTGTCCCATTATCACTCATGATGTACTTAACCTTTCTCCCAACAATGTTTTCAACCTTGGTAATCAAGTTAATCACCAACTGAACCGTTTCATCTTTTGCCTTTAGAAAATATACCCAAGAGTATCGAGAGTAATCATCGGTTACTACTAAGCAGTATGAAGTTCCACCTAGACTCTTTACATTCACGGGACCAAAGAGATCCATATGAAGCAGGTCTAGTGTGCTGACGATTGAGTTAACCTTCTTTGAGTGATGAGGTTTCTTGTGTTGCTTTCCCTTCTTGCACGACAAGCATTGATCTTCAAAGTTAAAATTTTTCAAGGGAACACCAAGTACAAGCCCATTCTTGACAATGTAGTTCATTTTTCGAAGATGTATGTGTCCCATTCTTCGATGCCATAACTCGGACTCAGATTCAGTTGCCTTTGTCAGAAGACATGACTCTTCTGTTGCCATCTTAGTTAACCTCATATCCATTACATATGTGTTCTTTTCTCTTGGAGCTTTCATCACCACCCATGCCTCTGGTATCTTGAAACCCGGATACAGAACTATTGCTTCATCTTTAGTAAAGTGCACTGTGTACTCTTTGTCACAAATCTGAGATACGCTCAACAAATTATGCTTCAACTCTTCTACAAAATTCACCTTTTCTAACTTCATTTTACCATTTGTCACAGTTCCAATACCAGTAATTCTACCTCCGCTCTCTCCAGCAAAACTTACCCTACCTCCTTGAACAGGTTTCCATTCATGTAACAAATTCTTGTTACCAGTCATGTGCCAGGAACAGCCACTATCCACAACCCAATGATTGTTTACAGTCCTGTTCAACTGTTCCTGCACAGTTAACGAAAAGATTAAAATCTGGGGACCCAAGACCTACTGGTCTTGGGTCGATTAAATCTGTTAAACGACATCCCGTACTTTGATTGCCCAAAGGCAGTTTGAGAGTGATTTCTGTAAGTTCTGAAAGGATACCTTCTTGAGAATTGACTATGAGGCCATCCAAACCTTAGTGGATTAACTGAGTTATATTTGTTGGTTTGGTTGTTAACTGGGAAAAACTGAGATCGATTTCTTTGAAATCTTCGATTAGTCCAATATCTGAACTTTGGTGAGTAAGCATTCTTATAATTATAGTAATTACTATTCGTTTTATTCTCAGTTTTCGAAGGCCTCATAACTCTGAATCTCTGATTTAGAGGACAATCTGCAATCAGGTGTCCTATTTGATTGCATCTGAAACAACTCCTGTGTTCAACTTTCGTCTCAACAGTTGTTTCAGATGTTGAGGTTGCATTACTATTCGTTTGTCTAACATATGGTGGGACAAACGGGTTTAGGGGAGAGTTCTTTTCAGTTGACATATATTCCTCCCCACGTTTTAGTAACACTACTTCTTCTTTTATCTCACTAGATTCGGATGTCTTGTCCGAATTTGATGAGACAGAACTAGGAACAGAAATCTTAACATTCGAAACAGGCTTACATGTTTCGTTTTTACTAACTTCAGGTTCTTTAATCGAAACTTTGACAGGAACTGTCTGACTAATCTCAACATCAACAGATTTCTGATTACTAGGATCATACGTATAGTTATGGTTATATGGTGGTGAAACTTCAGAAAATCCAATTCCCCCTTTGTTAACTGGGGAACGTTGAACACTTACGATGTGATCAAGCATTGCTGAGGAATTTCTAAACTGTTCAATTTTTCTGTTTAATTCCACCACTTTTACCTGGTAATCAGCTATCTGTTTATCCCTTTCAGCAATTAGTTTGGTTTTTTCTTCTAACACTTCATAACTAAGATCAATTACTTGTATTTTATCAGCTAGATTGGCTTTAAGACTTCTGATATCTTTTTCACTAGCTTTTATTTTTACCGAGTAACTGTTTTCTCTAGTTTTAGTGTAATGATGATCTTCTTTTAACGTTTTAAATTGAGCATCCAAACTAACAAACTGATCAGTTACTGTTTTCAATTGTTCAGACAGATTTTCACATTGCATACAATGAAGTTCAGAACTTACCTCAGAGAGCTGATCGTTCACTTCTGCCATATAAGCTTGATTTTCTCTCGTCTCTTTCTCACTTCCTGCAGTTTCGATGTTCACCAAATTTGCCTGTTCGAAGACTTCATCAACCTGTAGATTCCAGTTGTACCCACCATTGTGTCTAGATACCATAGCCCTATTCTCACTACCTCCCCCATTCTGTTGTGCCGGCCTGTTCTGACTACGTTCGACTATTTCATTTGTACATTCCTTAGCAAAGTAACCATTCTGTTGACAGTTATAACATCGAACCTTTGACTTATCAAAACCTGGTCTTTCGCCAACGAACTTTCTACCTGTTTTCTTCATGAATCGTTTAACCCGTCTTACTATCATAGCCATCTGCCACTGCAGGTCCATCTCTTCTAGATCATCAGCATCCATTTGATTATAGTCTTCATCCAAAGTTGCGGGATCGACTATTTTACCTTTGATGTAATTCTCATAAGATGCAATGAAAGATGCATAGATAGCAAACTGCTGTTCAGCTGATTTAACACTCATGGGCATCTGTGAGTAGTTGTTGGTTGGAACATTTGATGAAAAGTTACCAGTTGTGGCTTGAGGTTTTGAAGAATTACTTCCTGCAGCTACGAAACATACATCACCATCCATGTTGAGAGTAACATGACCATCCCGAGTTGAATTTGAGTTTGAGTCTCCCTTTGAGTAATAAGCAGAGGATTCTGACTTTGAACTTGAACTTGAAGTAACTTTCGCACCATACATTTCCAGATCCTGAACCTGATTAGTTGGTGTCTCTTTTCGAACCATGTTAAGTTCAAAAGTTCATAATTTATTGATTGCTGTTTCTAAATCGATATTGGCAAACTCTTTATCTTCTCTCATCAAACCGTGTACATTTCCCATTTCGGTGGAAGAGCATCAAGAAGTTTCTCGACTATCTCCTCTTCTTTGTATACCATGGAGTAATTGCTGAGTTCGGTCATCAGGTGATAATATCTTGTGATGATATCATCAAGTGATTCATTTTTCAAATATTTGAACACCGAGAATTGGGTTTTTAGTAGCTTAATTTTGGATGCACGTATCCCCACATTACCTTCATATCGATTTTCTAGCGCTTCCCATAGCTCTTTAGCGGTTTTGCATTTCCTGAAGGTGTGAAGAATCTCTTGTGGAAGAGCCATGGTGATCGCCGCATAAGCTTTACTCTCTGCCTCATACGTTTTCCTCTCCTCCTCATCCATCTTACTGTACTTCTTTATTTGATCACGACCCTCAAACAAGGTCGTTGGTGGAATGTATCCATCTTGTATGCACACCCACATCTTAGCATCTTGATATTTAACATACTGTTCAAACCGATCTTTCCAAGCAACGAAATCGGTACCCTTAAGCATTTTCGGAGCCTTAGTTGCTGAACCGGCCTCAACTTCCATTTTCACCAGTTCCGTAATGTTTATCGAAGTCATCTCTGAAAGAAACACGACTTGAAAACACACAAAACAATTTTTTTTTTTTAATTTTAACAGTGATCAGTAGGCGAAGTTATGCTTAACTTCGCTTAAGCTTAACTTCGCTGAAACTCTTAACTTCGCTTGTTACTTAACTTCGCTTGATGACAACTTCGCTTGATGACAACTTCGCTTGGTTGATAACTTCGCTTAAACTTATAACTTCGCCCAAACCCTACGAACAGTGACGGCAACTTCGCCTGATGAACACAAGGTTTTTGCAGGTTTTAATTTGACGTATTGTGAGGTATGCGAAGGTGTAATGGTTTATAATTGATAGTGGGAGATGGGTAGGACACAAAAACTCGGTATTTCAACGTAAACTCATCCCGCGAATAGTCAAACGGAACGATTTCTACACTCGTGTGATAATCCCGAACCACACAATCACGAGCAAATGCTCTGATACCAATTGTAGGTTCCCAGTCAGATCTACACGGAAGTATCTCGTAGTACGTAGGTGCGGAATCCCTACGTAAGACGATACGAGCGTAGGATGTAAACTATGTTAATACCGAACACAAACACACGTTACAATACTCAAAAGACACGTTGTATTGCAACCCTTCAACATGTGATCTTCAATCACAATTACACGTACTGGAATCACTATCCAATACAACCCGTAACATATGTATATATATGTTACTACAACTTCGCCTAACAGACTAGGCGAAGTTGTCAATAACTTCGCTTGTCCACAAGTTCGCTTATATCAGGCGAACTTGTGAGACAACCTATCTAAATCAAACCAAAACAAACTAACACGATTACAGACACAAACATAACACTAGATACTGAACTACTGACATCATGTACAAACAGAAAGTCAAACAACATTCCATGTTTAATCAACCAACCAAAAATATATGTATTCTTACATGCCTATATATAATTACACTATAACTGAAAATTTTCACACTCACATCTTCTCTATCTTTCAAAGAATCAAATTCACAACGTTTTGTAATTGTCATTTCTATTATTCAACTTCTTTTTTTATACGAAAAATAGTTATATTCTTATATTTTAATGAATATCAATTTAATTATTTGTTTGTATTCTTGTTGTTTGACAACCAGATCAATGGAGCCACAAAACATAACCATGTTGAATGACTTGGATGTTCTTTAGAATTATTGTATTTTGAAGTTTCATATATTGAGGTTATGACATTTGAAGGATAATAACAAAACAGGTGACGACTGGTCCATAGAGATGATTTTACAAGGCGAGGTGATAATTTAATATTCATTTACTCTATACTTTTAAATTGCATCTATAACCTTATAATAACTTAATTTTAATCAAACAAGGTAATCAAATCTAGGCTTATGTCACGGAGGTGGAGAAGCGATGGACTTGAATTACTCTCTAAAGATTCATAATAAAGACATTAAGTTTTTATTATTGAGGTTATGACGTTTTAAGGATAATAATAAAACCGGTGAAAACTGGTCCATATATATGATTTTACAAGATGAGATGATAATTTAATATTTATTTACTCTATACATTTAAATTGCATCTATAATCTTATACCAGTTATACTTTTAAATCAAACAAGGTAATCAAATCTAGGCTTATGTTTTGGAGGTGGAGAAGTGATGGACTTAAATTACTCTATAAAGGCTCATAAGAAAGACATTAACGTCCTGTTCTTGAGTTTTTTTAAAGGAAGGAAATGAAAGGAAAACTAAGAATAGTTAAAAAATGGGTGTTCTTGAGTTTTTTAGAATAAAAAGGAAATGAGTAGGAGGGGTTAGAAGGGATTAAATTGATATTTTTTTCCCAATAAATTATCCTCTCAAAATGGGCTGATTACTAAGGATAGTTTTTTCCCAATAGTTATCATTTCCTTTCCTCTAATTTCCTTCCAACTCAAGAACACACCTAATTAAAAAAAATTTCCTCCCCTTCCTTTCCCTTTGTTATCCTTCCATCTCTTTTCCTTTTCTTTCCTTGGTTAAAAAACTCAAGAACAAGGCGTAAGGGCCTATTTGGTATGATGTAATGGAACGGATGACGGAATATAATGAACGCTGGAATGGAATGGAAAAATGAATAAAATGAATTATTACTATTCCATTGTCATGTTTGGTTATCCTAAAAGAATAAAATGAATCATTACTTTATATTAGTTTGGTAGACAATAAATGGAATACAATTTATTAAAGATGACAACTATACCCTTCTTAAACTAAAGAACACTTATGAATTTTCACAACAGATTGTAGTCTACACCCTGTGAACATGAATAATCCTTTGTAAATAATTGAGAACATTTTAGTTTGAAACCTTCTGTTCACATATACATCCAAATCAGAAGGTGATTATGTCTGAAAACATGTTTGTATAATTGTCACCAGAACTTTGTGCTCACCGATTTGTAATGTCAAAAGGTTATTATAATTAACTATCGTCGCTTTTCAGTATCACAAAATAATTTTAAATGTTAGATTTCCGTAAGGTTTTTCACGGAATATAATTTGCAGTCTTGAATTCGTGTAAATTAAATTAGGAAGGATAATCTCCAAGGGTAGGGATGAGAAAATAAATAGGTCATGAAAAAAAAACAGGGTTTAAGGGAAGAATGAATTTCACATTTTTAGAATGATTGGGATTCTATTTGTAATTGATCATTTTATTTCATTTGTCAACCAAAGATGTCTAAATTCATTACCTTTGAATGACTTATTTCATTTCTTGCTCCATTACTATGGATTAAACACTACCTAAGTTTTTAATATTTTGTTTGAGTGTGGTTTGTTTTCTCAAACATTTTTCTTCATCGTCTTTTGGTTTCCTTCTGGTGTTAGTTTCTTTTCGGTGTTGGATTGTCATTTTTAATTCAGATTCATGGTATGTATTGATTTTTTATTATCATAATAAAAGGCCTTTAATGTTGTTATAAATTTTCTAATTTTATAAGAAGACATATTTAATTATAAAATTATATGTCGGTTAGTTGATCTTTAAAAAACAATTTTTATCACACAAACCTTTTGTTACAAGTCGGTATAGTGTCTAACTCCTAAAACAATCATATTTTAAAACTGTTTTTTTATGTTATCAGTTTGACAAAGATGCCAATTACTTATGCTAAAATCACAACTAATTTCCTGAGTGTAAATATTTGTTAAGTAACACACATTTTTTTGTATGGAGTCTTCAGTTATACGGGTAGAATCAAACAAAGTATTAGTTAAAGTCAACTACTCAATATGATTCAAAAACGAATTCCAAATTACTATTCTCTCTCTCTCACTCTCTCTCTCTCTCCATCATTAAGTATATATATATAACAAGTGTATTCGTTACCTTTTTTTAATATTTATTTAGTTATATTTAAACAAAAAGTATTTATAAATTCCAGTATAAAAAATATTATATGTTTAAATACTATTATCAATGTTTTAAAACCCGGTATTTTATTCATATCAAATTAAACTAAAAAATGGTACAACCGGTTGAACCAGTTTGGACCGCGAGGTTCAACTAGGTTTGCATAGTTTATCTTATAAGTTAATATAAATGCAACATTAACTCAAAAAAATACATGATTTCATAATAAAATATCATTCAAAAGTTAATCCATATTCAAAACACAATACAAAAGCACTTAATTTTCAAACAAATTTATTTTAAAATAAAGGTGCGAAATAGATTTAACCCATCGGAGTGTTGTATGCATCGAGTTCGTGGTCGCCTAAAAGATGAAATTCGCTCTCATTGCCATCCTCATCAACAAGAGTATAAGTACTTTCATTTCCTACAATCACAAATAAGAAGTTTTAGTTAACTATAATCATAATATACAAAAAGCACATGAAATAAGTAGCTTATACAAAAAAGAGGCCTAAAACATAAAAAAATATGGTGGGTTTTAAACCGGTTTTCTATGAAAACCGGCTGGTTTGATGTTCCAAAAAACCGCTCAAATATACCGGGTACAAGATACATGGCTGCTCACTAAAATCTGGTTCAACCGGATTTTAAAACACTGGTTATCATAATGTTTTTGGTTTGGTTTGATTGTGTTTATAGATAACGTTGAAACAACAATTAATTATCAAAATCCATCAAATAATTATAACCCATCACAATGTTCCATACAACTAGGCTTAGCAACGTAGGTAAGTTTTAGATATAATTTATTTGATGGAATTCAACACTTATGGTACATGCTATGCATGTTTTATTAAATAATTTCATTTGAATGCAACAATAATACTTTAATATTGTCTAGTGGTTACGATAAATACCAAAGAAAGTATTTCAACTGATAATCGAAGTCGATGAAGGAAAAACTTTGTAGACCAAAGACGAAATAAAAAATAAATCAAAACATACAAATATGCAACCAAATGGTAAATTTGTATCTTATTATCTTCATTAACGTTTGTTGTTTACTAAAGTTGTTATGACTATAGTTTTGAAATTTTTAAATGTAATTTGTATACAAACATAAATCAGTATATAAGATTTAGAATGCTAACAATGTTATACAATTTTGACAATATGTTGTTAAGTTGAGGTTCAATGATTAAATTATGTTTGATCAAAAAGATAATAATTTCATTAGTTTTGATATACACATTTTCGTTAATAACATGCATCTCAAAGACATAAATCTAATTCCATAAAACATATTTATTTACTAATTGTCATATTTTTATGTGGTTTCAAGTTATGCTAATAAAACACATAAAAGTATTGTCTAATTCCATCATAAATTGGACAGCACAATCAATCTCCAAGTACTTTATGTGCATATAATTGTTCCAGTCGAAGTACTTTAGGCGAGTTAAGTAATATTTGTTTTCCTAAAATATTATTGATAATTTAAATATTTGTGTATTTGTCAGTGCCTTTTGTTCTGTAAATATCTATAATCATTTCACAATTTTGTAGTTCATTCTACAAATAAATAATTAATCTCTTCAATTAATAAGCGAACAAAAAGGACAGTGTTTTTAGATGAAGGCGAAACAACAATCATCAACAAAATAGCAAAGTACACCAAAACATTATGTTATTTAATAAGACACCTACAAAAACTAGTATTTTTATAGATAATCATAATCATTGTTATTTTGTGTTTGGTGTTTTATTCTTTAAATAATTATATTGTTGCATGTACATTTTTTTAAGGTTATGAATATTTTTTATGCTGATTGTTGCATCTACCTATCATTTGACATCGTTGTCGAATTGCAAAGGAAAATAATTTAAATATGGTTCAATAACAATAGCATGTGCATCCACTTCTACAGAGTGTATAAGTATTTGATTCTTTCATTTAAATATTATGTGTATATTGCAATATTTAATTTTGTCCACCCGTGGCTCCCTACGGGTCAATAACCTAGTAGATTATATACTTTCTTATTTGTTTGTAAGTGATCGGAGAAAAGCTTATTTCAATAAGTTATTATAACTCATTATGCAATGACATATTATATCGTCATATAACTTTGTGTTATGTATACCTTATATTTATATGTGTAACTAGTAATTTGACCCCCCGCGTTGCGGGGGTGGTTCAATTTGAATGTTTCCAAATTCGATTTAAGAAGTTGGTTCAGGTGACTCGTTCGACATCAACACATAAGATATCATTATAACCTGTCACCAAAACCAACTCAAAGTCATCGTACGCCGTCACCATTTTTAGCTGTTGGCCGGCAATAGCATCACAAATAAAATTTAAATATTGGTAATAGAGTTGCTATGTGTGTAAAATTCTTAATACAAACTAAAAGTATATATGTAAAAAAAAAATACATGTCCTATTTAGTGCAGAAAGTGTAATGCTCAGTAAGTGTTGTAATCGTCCATCATACGCTTACATTTTGCTCCTTAAACCTGATACAAAAATATCATCCATAAAAAAAAGACATTCTCACACACATCCAGAAAGTATGACAAAAAGAAAAAATGCATAACACTAAGTCATTTTAAAATGCTAATTTATTGAATGACACTAACTTTTAAAACACTAAATCATTGTAGGACACTAACTCATTTCAAAGGACTAAAACATTGCAGCTTGTTTCTTGTGAGTACATAATAAACCAATCCAAGTTCAATTTGTTTCGAATAAAATTGGAAAACCACTTAATAACCAGAATGAGCAAACATTGATACCTTGAGAGGAAAACAACAAAATTAAAATAGCAGGTGGAATCGCTGCAATGTATGTTGAGTCAAACAATTGACCTAAGGGGGAGATTGTTGAGTCAAAGATTTGACCAGAATGAAGTATATGGAATATTGGAATCTTCTCAACCTCCTCAGAATTCGCTAAGTATGGATCCGGGCACACCTTAGACATCCAAGCAAGGTTTTACTTAGCCGGGTATGATATTTTGTCTATCGGGCAAGGTTTACTTCAAGAAGTCTTCTTTAGTGGATATCGGAGCAGGGTTTGCAAATTAGTGCATTGTCGGGCAAGGTACACTAGTTTATGTAAATCCGGGCAAGGTTCACTTTATCAAGCAAGTTTGTTCTTCAGAGCCAAGTATATTACTCTTCCGAGTAAGGTTTGGTTAACCAAGTCCAAGAAGCCAAGTGATTGGAAGACCGGTCAAGGTATTCATTAATAAGTAGGGTCCAAGTATGCTTGATGATCTAAAGGAATATCTCTAAGTATTATCGGGCAAGGTTCAACTCAAGCAAGGAACAGTACTCCTGAGTACACTTTGCTAATAAGTTATTTTATAGCAAAGAGCTGAAATGGATCATTGAAGAACAAGGTTGCTCATAAGGATTTGTCGGGCAAAGTTTGACAAAGCCAAGAAGACTGAAGTCTACCCGGTGAGTATTTTACTTGGTAAAATACTCTTCAAGTAAAGTTTACCCGGAAACTGATTTCAAGTACACTTCTATGTTACCAAGTCCTGAAGGATGGCAGAGTACACAGCATACTCGGAAAATGAAGATTTATGAAAAGCCTACCCGGAAGACTTGTTTTACACTTAGTTTATTTTGAATATGTAATTTGAATATGTATGATTGTATTTAGGGTTTCTAGAAAGAATGACAGTTGTCCTAGTTTGGCAGGCCTATAAATAGAATGTTTAGGGCACGCCGCCAAAGGGGGCACAATAAGGATAGATAGACACATTTATTGAGATAGAATATATCGTGTGACGGCTGTCCTAGGATTCCTAATACCTTAAATCGATTATCCACTTTGTATGATGTAAATTATATAGATGGAAATCTTTTGATTGAATCCTATGTGTGCTTTCTACCTTTGATTATTCATAGCAATCGTATGTTTGTTATTGATTCCGCCTTTAACGAACGGATATCTTTCTAAATATAGCAACCCGTCATTAACTCTCTTGTCGGCACATTAATCTGTGTGAGTTATGACATGATTAAGTAAGATCCAGCTGAAATCGAGGGGCCTGACAAGTGGTATCAGAGCTTGTTACTGCTATTTTGGAAAGATTGTTGCTGATTGAAGATTTGAAGAAGAATGACGTAAGCAGACCACTGTTCGATTGTTTTGTGATGTCAGTAGCCCTGTTTTTCATTTTTCTTCCAGATCTACAATCTACCGGTGTTTTCTCTTCCTTATTTCAATTAAAGTTCTAATCTTTATATCTAAATCTTGTTCTAATCACATCAGACACATCAGATCTGAGCATTCTGTTTTCAGATCTGATTATTTTGAAACTCTGTGTTTACAAAGAAACTAATTTTTGATTTCTCAAAATGTCTGGATATGAGGAACAAGAGGTGTCTACTAACAAGATACCAAGGTAGTATCGACAGGAAAACTTTACCAAATGGAAAGTACTCTTTGAAGCAGCCGTTTGCTACAATGATGTTGATATGTGGAATTCCATCAAGAATGGTCCACAAGCTACTGTTGAAGAAGGTGCAAATCCACAAGCAACTGCTGCTGTGAGAGAAAGGATGAGAAAGGTTGATGACAAGGCTTTAGCTATGTTGAAGCTAGGTCTGTCTTGGGAAATACTTACCAAAGTTGCATATCATCCCAATGCCAAGGCGATGTATGATGCAATTCTTGAGATGTTTGAAGGAAATGTTGAACTCAATAACATCAAGAAGCAGAGATTGAAACAGCAGTTAAAAAGATTCAAGTATAAAGAAGGAGAAAGGTTGAAATCAATTCTGGAGAGGTTTCTGTGAATTGTGAATGAGCTCAGAACCACAGACTATGTCATGACTGATTTTGATCTCAATACCAAGCTGCTGAACTCAATGCCAAAGGAATGGTATACTGCCTGCAAGTTCATTCTTACAAAGCACAACTTCAATGAGCTAAAAGTAGATGATGTAGTGTGTTTTCTTCAAGCTGCTGAGATAGAGATGATAGAGAATGAGATGATAAAGAAGGAAAGACCCTGCTTCAGTGTATCAAATGCATTGATTGCACCTATGGGTAATCTAACTACCAAGAATCAGCAGCAGATTCCTATCATTGAAGAACCTGTTGAGCATAATGCTGACAATACAAAGGCTTTCATTGGTGGTAGCACAAGTAATTAAGGAAACCAGCAAAGATTCAATGTGCAACTTATTGATGATACTGATTCTGCCTCTATGCCAAGTGGAAATGCTTCTCATACTGGCACAGGACATGGTCAAAGCAATGATACACAGGCTTTTCTATCTATGTTTACTGAGTCATATAATGAATTTGTTGCAAAGAATTTGATTCACACAAGTGTAGTGCAAGATGATCTAGAGCATATAGATGCTGATGATTTGGAGGATATGGATTTGAAGTGGCAAGTTGCAATGTTAGCTTTGAGAAGTAAGAGGTTGTATAATAGAAATGGTAGATCTTTAGTTTCTGGTCCAAATGAAAGAATTGGATTTGACAAGTCAAAGGCAATCTGCTATAATTGCCAACAGCCAGGACATTTTGCAAGAGAATGCAACTTGCCAAGGAACTATCAGATGAATCAATTCCCGAATCAACAGCCAAGAGGTCAACAACAATACCAGCAAAATCAGCAAAGAAACAACAACCAAAACTTCAATAACAACTTCAATCCCAACAACAACTATAATCCCAACTTCAACAACTTTCAGCCTCAAATGAATAATCTGAATCAAAGTATGCATCAGAATCAAGGTTTTCAAATGAACAACAATCAAAACCTTCAAGCTGCTCAAAATGTTCCAAACAACACTGTTCCAGCCAACCAAAATCAACCAAGAAATCAAGGAAATGTGGCAGTGACTACACAACATGAAGGAAATTTTGATTGGAGTAATCATGAAGAAGACATTGCAGATGATATCAAGAGGGCAAATGTAGCATTCAAGGCTATAATTGAGAAAGAAACTGGATCATCATCTCAGGTACACTCTGCTCCTACTGTTGATTTAAATGAACTTATCAATGAATTGAAAACAAAAGTAGGCAAGCTGGAAAGTGAGTGTTTTAAGAAACAAAGTATCATCAATACATATGAGGCAAGTGAACTAGTGAGTGAAGAAAGAATGAAAAGTTTAGAGAAAGACTGTGTAAACAGTTACAGAGCTCAGAAAAGATTCATCACTGAAATTGATGGGTTGAAGAAAATGATTATAGAAGAGAAGTTGTTAAACACAAAACTGCAAGTTGACAATGAATTCTTGGAGAACTTGGTCTCCACTGGAAACATCTGTGGAATTCTGAACCAAGTTAAGGAAGAAGACAAATACAAAGCAGTACCTCCACCATTCAACAACAACTTTATGCCAAAAGTTGATAAAGAGAAAAGAAATGCATATCTACAACAATTCAAAGATGTCTTTCAAGACAAAGAAGAACTTGTAGATTTGTACAAGAATGTTGAGTTAGTGAAGAAGGAGAGTTTGTTGTGAAGAAAGAACTGAAAGAAGAAAAGTCAATTGGTGTTCAAGTCTCTGAAGAACTTGTAGTTTTGAGGATCCAATGTATCCAAACAGGGTGTATAAGTTAAACAAAGCCCTTTATGGATTGCATCAGGCTCCTAGAGCATGGTATGATGAGCTGTCAAATCATCTTCTTGAAAATGGTTTCAAAAGAGGAGCCATTGACAAGACACTCTTCTACAAAAGAAAGGGATCAGACTTTCTTCTGTTACAAGTGTATGTGGATGACATCATCTTTGGTTCTACAAATGAACAAATGTGTATGGAGTTTGAAGGGGTAATGAAGTCCAAATACAGCATGAGTTCTATGGGAGAAATGAACTTCTTTCTAGGACTGCAAGTTCAAAAGAAGGCTGAGGGGATTTTCATTCATCAAAACAAATATGTGCAGGACATCTTGAACAAGTTCAACTGTCAAGAGTACAAGACTGCTTCAACTCCAATGGACACCAAAGAAAAGATGATTGCAGATGAAAATGGGGAGCCTATAGATGAACATGAATATAGAGCCAAAATTGGATCTCTGATGTATCTGACTGCAACAAGACCAAATATCATGTTTGCTGTATGTGTGTGTGCAAGATTTCAATCAAGTCCAAAAGTCTCCCACATGAATGCTGTTAAAAGAATATTCAGATATTTGAAGGGAAGACCAGACCTAGGGATTTGGTATCCAAAGAATCAATCTTTTGACCTGATTGCATATACAGATAATGATTATGATGGCTATAACATGAGCAGAAAGTCAACCTCAGGAGGATGTCAATTTTTGGGTGGAAGGCTAGTGTCATGGCAATGCAAAAAGCAGACTACAGTCTCAATCCCTACTGCAGAAGCTGAATATGTTGCTGCATCTGCCTGCTGTGCACAAGTTCTATGGATTCAAAATCAGATGCTGGACTATGGTTTGAATTTCTTGAACACCCCTATTCTTATTGACAATACAGCTGCATATTTTACTGTTAAGAATCCAGTTCAACATTCCAAAACTAAGCACATTGAAATCAGACATCATTTCATCAGAGACTGCAATGAAAAAGGTTTGATTGAAATGCAAAGAGTTGATACAACTAACAATTTGGCTGACCTTTTCACCAAACCATTTGAAAGAACCAGGTTCAACTTTCTTCTGAAAGCCCTGGGAATGATCAACTCTGATGAAATCTGATTAAGGATGTGTGCCTGGTTGTGTGTCTCTCTGTGATAATTGATTATTTTGTTAGAGATTACACATATTGAATGTTTAGTGAATATGCTTGATTATGTTACTTAAGTATGATATTTGAATATGCTACTGAATATGTTAACTGTTATGTACTTTAACTGTGTATGTATGCAAAATTTGACATGTTTGATCTGATTGATAGGTTTGCATGATTATCAGTTGATGTGCATTTCTGATATTAGAATAAGTGTCTGTGTTATGATTTACTTGTGAGAGTAATCTTATTTGACATCACTGCTTTAATGCTTGACTATGTGTTTTATCTGATCATCTGATGTTGTTAGGATAGGCTTACACATGAATGTTGTTAAATGTTTGCTTGTCCTTATAATATTGAGTGTCATTCAGATTTAATTATGTACTGCAACTGTTTATGTCAAAATGTGTTTTATGTCAAAATTAAGTGATTTAATGAAATTTCTAATGAATTTTGCATAAATACTTTATTTTGATCAAAACATGAGCATGTTGTTAATGGTGCTGAGATATGATAAGATTATTCAGTTCAAGCTTTAAAAGAAGCTTAAAAGAAGGATTTTTTAAGAAAAGTCTCAAGTAGTTGTTTTTGCTGAAAACTATGTCATTTGCCCAGTTGGAAGGACATGCACCCGTGTATGTTTGGTCCTTAAATCTCTACAGATTCAAAGGATAGCCATTGACTTGAAAACTGAATGCATTTGGGCCAATAATAACTTGTTTCTTATTCCTTCACTTAAAACTATGCCAATAGCTCTAACTTTGAAAGGACATATATTCACATGTATGTTTGGTCCTGTTGACCACTTTTGGTCAAACAGGATAGCCATTAACCTGACAATGAAGAGATATTGGGGTGATTGAATATTAAACAGTGTTTAATGCGAAATGATAGTACATTGACTACTTAGCTGATCATATAGAATTAATAGGCTAAAAAGACCTTAGTATAGTCATTAACATGTATGGTTGCTTTCCCATGATGATGTAAAATCTAAGGTGATATAAACATAATGAATTTGCTAATCTTTATGTGGAGATACATAGTTGTCTTTGCATGTCTCAAGATAAATCTCTCCAAATGATAGGCAGAAAAGTGATTACCCAGTCATACACGAGCCCGTTGTTTTTTGGTCAACCAAAAATGAAACATCTTTAAACATAACAAAGAACATGCTTTAAGAAAATTTGAGAAAATATCAAAAACAAGGGGAAAGATGAATAAATCAACCAAAAGTTGATAAGTGTTTTAAATATTTTATCAAATAAGAGGTTTACAACAAGAACTACAAAGATGTTGACAAAATGTGTTTCATCTTGAATGAAAGGCATGTTACTAACTGTAACTCCAACATTCAACCTCTATATGTGTTTGAATCTAAAAAATACAAAAATACAATAAGTTCTGTCATACAAAAACAAGTTTTTTGACCAAATACAGGAGGTTGGAGTCAAATTGGGGTGATCTGGGGAAAGCCAAATAGGCTTTGAGAAAAGATATGAGGCATCATAGCACAGTGTTGACCATTAATTCATTATGCTTTAAATGAACCTAAATCATATCACCAAGGAGATAAAATTCATGCTAAGTTTATACCTGCTGTTAACCTATCTATGTTGTCATAATAATGCTGAGAGTGAAGTATTGAGATAAGTCAATATGATCCCATTCTTGAGATCTTTTCAGAAAATGGAAGAAACTGTTTTAAGAGAAATATAACTGAAATTTGATCTCTAAATGCACCATTTGCTCTTAAACTATGATCTTTAATGGAAAATATATTTTGACAAGTGGTTTAAGTCAAAAAGTGTTGCATTTTGCCTTTAATAGGTTGAATATGTAAGTTCGGGTAAGCTTTAATGTTTTATAACCTTTCCGGGCACAAAATAATTGAATATGTTTGAATATGATATTTCGGGTAAGGTTTGATGATTTATGACCTTTCCGGGTAAGCTCAGTCATTTTTGACTAACTTTATGATTTTCAGGCATGCTTTGAAGTGTTTACACTTTCCGGGTAGAGTACATTGTTGTGCTCATTTCCCGAGCAAGCTTGAAGTCTTGAGATGATTATGTGTTGTTATAGCTAGCTTTTAACAAGAAATTCTTGTTTCGGGCAAGCTATGCATGTTATATGCTGATTGTGATTCCAAACAAACTTTATGAACTTAGTCAAGTACATCAAGTAAGCTTTGTGATTTATGTGAATATGTTGTTAGGAAAGGTTTGTTAATCTTTCTGGGCATGCTTAGATATTACTATTTAAGTTTGTCATTTTTCGGGTATGGTTTGGCATGTTGAAATCCCTCGGGTAAGGGCATACCTGATGATTGAATATGTTTATCGTAGCAAGCTTAGTGCTAACATAGGATTTTCGGGCAAGCTCTTTGAAATTTTAGACTATAGCACACTTAAATGTTTATGTGTTTTAATTTCATTCCGAGCATGCTCTGTGATATGTGTGTTTATGATTTCTTTGAAATTACAAGTGTTTTCGGGCAAACTTTGTTTTTCGGGCACACTTTATATTTCGGGTACACTTTTGTTCCCTCAATATACTTGGTAATTTCAAAACTTAACTTTCCGAGTACACTGTCTGCTAGAAATCCTTTTCCAGGCACACTTTGTACTATATGAAGGTTATTCGGGTATACTTTGCATTAGAAAGGTGTTCGGACACACTATTCTCTTGAATGGTTGCTCGGGCACACTATGTTTTCAAGTATGCTTGATTGAATATGTTATTTAGTATGATAAAATTGATTATGATTCTTATTAGGGATTATGCTAGATAAGGTTTAATTTGAAATTGAGAAATCTATATGGGTGTCTTGATTGATTCCTAATAAGGATGTTTATTTGATGTTTATACTTGATTATTTGCCTTGTGATTAATTTCTCAAGAAATCTAGTATTTCGGGTAAGCTTTCTTCATTATGTCTTAACTTTAAATTAATTAGCTTGATCGAGCAAGGTTTTTAAATAGAAGGATTCGAGCAAACTTTGTATATTCAAAAATGAAAATTTTCCAAGCAAAGTTTGACCGGGTAAGCTTTGTAAGTGGATGTATACCGAGTAGACTTTGAAAAGAATAATTCCGTGTAAGGTTTTATTAACTTAAAAGATAAATATTGGTTTTAATATCAAGTGGATAATGTTACTGTTTGACAGCTAATAATTCACAAAATGACAAAAAGCATTTAAAACCCACTTTCAAAAGGTATATAAGAGGGAGTTAGGCAAAATTTTCAACATTATTTTTCCGTCTCTCTCCTTCCACTGCAACTGCTTACTCGCAAAGAAACCCAAACCGACTTATCACATTCTATTATTCCTAACCCTGACTTGAATTAGCCCTCTAATTCCGACTCGGTAAGCAACATTAATGTGTTTTTTCGACCACGATTAGACTATAATGGGCTTTGATTGTGTATCTGATTACTAATACTCTGTTTATGTGTTTAGGTTATAAATTTGTCAAAGAACAGGTTCTTGATGACTTTTCTCTCTTTTCTTTCTTCTTCATTTTTATACCTTGAAATTATCTAAAAGTACTGAACTTTATAACTAATTTCACTTTGAATATGTTTGTTTATGTGATTCAGATATGGCAGACGATGAACCCAAGTATGTCTTCAAACCAAAACATAATATGTGTGCACTTCTACAAGTCACACCTGACAATGAGCCGATGGCTAGGATGATAACTTGGATGGCTCGGTCCAATGTCAGTTTCGCATTCACTGAAAGCCCTATAATTTACAGAAACCACTCCTTGGATTTCTGGAGATCTGCAGAACTGGTTGAGGACATAAATGGTAAAAGAATCGAGGCAACCGTGGCTAGACAAGAGATACATATTACAGAGAGAATGATAAGAAGATGTCTCCGGTTGAATGATGGTGATCACAACTCAATAAACTTCAGCACACCCCACCTGATGAAAATATTTGAAGAGACAATGGGTTATCAAGAAAATGTTCATGATGGACAGTTTCAGAAGGGCATGTTTCCTATGCTGTACAGATTTCTTATTCACCATGTTATACACGGATTTGCTCCAAGGAAGGGATCATGGACCTTGATGAGTCACGACTTGGAAAATTCCACAGTTGGGATTATATATGATCTGCCCTTCAATTTCTCTAAGATGATATTTGAAGGATTAGTAGGAAATCTGAAGAAGCCTGAAACATCTACACATACATCCCCACCACCACAAATACCACCATCCATATTTCAATCCCACACTTCAAACCAAGAACAACCTGATTATGAACATTTCACTACATCACCACCTACAACACCACAAACTGATAGTGACCTTCTGACCTTATTAAAAGAAAATGCTGAATTGAAAAGAAGGAATGAGGAGGTAACTGAGGAAAATGTAATGTTGTTGAAGAGACTAGTAGAAACAAATTTGAGAATTCAAACCTGGAGTAGGAGGTTGAGAAGACCTCAGCTACCCCAAAACAGGGGTAGAAGGGAGAATGTATCTATGCCAATTGTCTCAGGTGGAAATGATGAAGAAAATGTAACCGTTGCAGAGACTGCTGATGCTTTAAAGTTGATTGTGAATGTGTATGATGATGGAGAGGAAAGCAGTGATGAAAGGAGGATTGATGATGATGAGTATGAAGGAGATATGTTTGAGGGTGCAGAACAAGACTATGATTACATTGATGAAAGAAGAGATGAAGAGACTGTTGAGAAAGTGAATGAAATTGAAAAGATAAATGTTGAAGAGCAGGTTGAGACATAGGAAAGGATTGAAGAGATAAATACAGAAGAAAATGTGGCTATCACTGATATGACCACTGATACTCCTACTGACATAGCTACTGATGTCTTGACTGACATACTTACAGAAGTAGACACTGAAGTGATGAATGATGAAGATACTGCTACTGAGGAGCTAATACTCACTGAACCAGAAAATGAACAAGCAGAATGCTCCAAGAATGTAGAATGTGATGATGAGATGGATGAACTTGAAAAAGAAATTGATAATTTCCCTCAAGAAAGTGAAGAAGAGTTAAAGAAAAGGATGGACAAAGGAAAAGCAAAAGTTACAGAAGAAGAGCTTGTTAAGGCATATCCTGAAAAGGATGTATTATTTAGAGATGATGCTATTGCTGCTGATGCTGCCTTAAGGGAACAAGAAATAATTATCAGAGAATCAATGGAAAGGGAGAAAATAGCCCAATCCTTAACTCCTGAAGAAATGGCAGAGCAGGAGATCTTGATCAAACAAGCCAATCTTGCAAAAGAAATGATTGATGATGTGGCTGATCAGGAGATGATTGAAGAATTAATTATGATGAATAGAGCTGAGGAAGTTGACAATTCTCTAGCTATGGTGGTTAGCAAGTTCCAGTCTCAAAGTCAACAATCAGAAACTGCTAAACCTACCAACTTGAATACTGGTCTGATTATTGAAGAAGAAATTGGTGAGTCCATTGCTTCAATGGCTGCCAAGAAATGGACTGAACAGGTAAAAGAAGATCTGAAGAAGAATCCCACTGACAGTTGGTCAGAAAGGGTAAATGTGCCTGAGCCTTATGAAACACTCAATCAGAAAAGGGAAAGGCTTTCTAAACTAAAAGAAGAATTTGCTGAGAAAGTCAACAGATTTACCAAAATTTATACGAGAAGAAAGAGGGCAGCTGAGCAAACTGAACAAGAAAGATCTGCTAAAAGAGGAAAGTGGGATGATAAAAACCAGTATTTTGTTGAAACACCAGATGATGAAGCAAGTCCCATAAGGGCAATTCCTTTGTAGACACTACGACCAGGACAAAAGATCCCAGGTGTCCTTGATGTGCCAACCAGAAATGAACCAGATCATCCACCTTCTGATGAACCAAAAATTGATGCCATGAATGATTTAACTGAAGAAGAGGATGAATCTGAGGATTCTGATGATAATGATGATGACCCTGAGAATGATCAGGCAATGAATGTGAAAGCTGCTAATGTTGTGTCCCCTCAAGTCACAATGACTGAGGAACATAGGGCAAACATTGAGCTGAGTGTGTTGGAAGCTAAAAAGAAAAATCCATTGGTGATAAAGTTAAGAAGATTTGGTATAAGCTTTGAAACTCTGGCTGCTATGAATGATGATGAATTGAAGCAGAGATTAGAAGAAGAAAATAATACTCTCAAGAAGCTTATGCAACAAAAGAATAGAGATACCCAGAAATACAGAGATTATCTCAGAAGGCACAACTATTCTGAAAAGGATTTGTCTCACTTTACTTTTGATAAACTCCAAGATCTCTATAACAGTGAAAGAGAAAAGGTGATTGAAAAATGTGTGAAAGAAAATGAGAAACTGGAAAAGATGGAGGAGTTGAGGAAAAAGTTTGGAGGCATGTGTGGTTATTTACTGCAGAGAGGTATGAAGCCTGAGATTGTTGAACATTTATCCAGAGAATCAGTGTTGGACCAATACAACAAACTGAAAAGAAAAGAAAAATTGAAAAGGGTCCAAACTGAGAGCTTTACCAAACAGGCTAAACCAACTGATGAACCTCAAGAAAAGAAGAGAAGAATCCAAACTTTGAGGGAGAAACAAAAGAAACAGGCTGAAAAGGAAAAACCAGATGAAGTGCCTACTGTTGAAACACCCATCCCAGAGGAACCTAAGCCTAAACATGAGGATGAACCATTTCTCCCTTGGGAAAATTAAGAAATGATAAACATTCTAAGAAACATAATGATAAATCAAAGAGGAATGACTGAAGCAGACTTCAATGTCTTGGAAAAGGAGGATTTGAAATACCTCTTTTATATTAAAAAGGATGAATAGGAAAAAGCCCTAAGGGAAGGAGAGAACCCAAGATACTATGCTGATGGTAGGTTTGTACCTGCTGGATTGGCAAGAACTCCTGGCATGGATAAAATGTTAAAAGAACTTAAAGCAGCAGGACACAATGTTGTTGAACTTGCCAATCTACCAACAGAGATGGTTGAGGCTATATACATTAATGTCTTTAACTTGAGGCCTAGCAAACCAAAGAAGTCCATTCCCTTCAGGCCTCCTATTTCAAGAAGACTTCCAAGAGGAGGAAGAGATCAAGGAGGAAGAGGTGAATCAAGCAGTTCAGCACAACAAAGAACAAGACCACAATCTAATGTGGATCTACCAAGAGAACTGTACTTTGATTCTGTTACTGGTGCATTAAAGGTGATTATGGAGAGTAGACAATTGAGAGAAATTGTTGTGAGAAGTGACTTCCATGAATTCAATGAAGAACAATTGAGAAGGATGGCCACTCTCAGATTGTATGATTACAGAAACAGAAGCAGATTGGCAGGTAGACAGATGAATGATCTGTCGAAATTTTTGTGGGAAGAAGCTAACAAAGGGTTCAAGTTCCTAAAAGAAAAGAGAAATTGGAGAACAACCCAAACTCACAAGTCAAGAAGGACTGCAAAGCTAAAAAGAATGGACATAGCTGAGAGAGACTTTCAGATGACTTTCAGAGATGAGAATCCATTGTCCAACATGAATACTTGTATAAGTATGGGAAGAAGAATGAGACGCCCCAACTACACAGTATAGAAGAATGGCATTATAACTGAAATTGAATACAAAGAAGATGATGATCATTTTGTACTGAGAAACTCTGATGGAAAAATACTGGGGATCATTAAGAAAGATGAAGACTTGACATGCCTGCACAATGAAGACTTGATGGATATAAGGGATTTGGCTATACCAGAAAGTCACATTCACTACCAAGCCCTTAATATCTTCAAAATGAAAGCTGCTTCAGAGATAATCAATCGAAGACAAACCATTCATAATGCAAGAAAGAGACAAGATCAATAGAATAGGCTTTGTTTTGTAATGTCTTCGGACAACTTTCTGATTATGTAATTTGCTTATGTTATTTGAATATGTAATTTTGATTTTTGATTTGATGTGTATTTTTGCTAAGTGTAAGTAACCATAGAAATATTTTGGGTCAGCTGAGGTGTTCCAATCTAGGGGGGATTGTTGAGTCAAACAATTGACCTAAGGGGGAGATTGTTGAGTCAAAGATTTGACCAGAATGAAGTATATGGAATATTGGAATCTTCTCAACCTCCTCAGAATTCGCTAAGTATGGATCCGGGCACACCTTAGACATCCGATCAAGGTTTTACTTAGCCGGGTATGATATTTTGTCTATCGGGCAAGGTTTACTTCAAGAAGTCTTCTTTAGTGGATATCCGAGCAGGGTTTGCAAATTAGTGCATTGCCGGGCAAGGTACACTAGTTTATGTAAATCCGGGCAAGGTTCACTTTATCAAGAAAGTCTGTTATTCAGAGCCAAGTATATTACTTTCCGAGTAAGGTTTGGTTAACCAAGTCCAAGAAGCCAAGTGATTGGAAGACCGGGCAAGGTATTCATTAATAAGTATGGTCCAAGTATGCTTGATGATCTAAAGGAATATCTCTAAGTAATATCGGGTAAGGTTCAGCTCAAGCAAGGAACAGTACTCCCGAGTACACTTTGCTAATAAGTTATTTTATAGCAAAGAGCTGAAATGGATCACTGAAGAACAAGGTTGCTCGTAAGGATTTGTCGGGCAAAGTTTGACAAAGCCAAGAAGACTTAAGTCTACCCGGTGAGTATTTTACTTGGTAACATACTCTTCAAGTAAAGTTTACCCGGAAACTGATTTCAAGTACACTTCTATGTTACCAAGTCCTGAAGGATGGCAGAGTACACAGCGTACTCGGAAAATGAAGATTTATGAAAAGCCTACCCGGAAGACTTGTTTTACACTTAGTTTATTTTGAATATGTAATTTGAATATGTATGATTGTATTTAGGGTTTCTAGAAGGAATGACAGCTGTCCTAGGTTGGCAGGCCTATAAATAGAATGTTTAGGGCACGCCGCCAAAGGGGGTACAATAAGGATAGACAGACACATTTATTGTGATAGAATATATCGTGTGACGGCTGTCCTAGGATTCCTAAAACCCTAAATCAATTATCCACTTTGTATGATGAAAATTATATAGATGGAAATCTTTTGAGTGAATCCTGTGTGTGATTTCTACCTTTGATTATTCATAGCAACCGTATGTTTGTTATTGATTCCGCCTTTAACAAACGGATATCTTTCTAAATATAGCAACCTGTCATTAACTCTCTTGTCGGCACATTAATCTGTGTGAGTTATGACATGATTAAGTAAGATCCAGCTGAAATCGAGGGGCCTGACAATGTAGCTCCTGGCATGGTAGATTTTAAGCAACAAGCCACCTGAACCTCTTCATTATGACCTGTTTTTGTCCCATAAACTGACCCGCTAACATAAATTTGATCCGAAACTGCAATAAAGTTACCTCAAAATAAAAAAAAATGTAGTCGTTTTGATGTGTTTTCGACCTGTAACAACACACTTAAAACTGACACACTAATACCCAACTATCATGAATGCTAATTGTATTTATTGTTCCACTTTCTTATCAACAATTAGACGTGAGAGACAAAAATTTTAACCCACGCCTATAGCATTTGGGTTCAGGGTGATGTTCGTGTCTAACTGTGAACACGTATAGGTAAAGGGGTTGTGTTCAGTTGAACCCCACAGGTTTAAGCATTGGCTTCACATAATGACTCGTTTAACCCATCGCGTTTTTTAACCCATTCAAGCCATCCAAAAAAGAAACAAAAAAGGCTCACACAACATCATTGCTTGTAAAAACCATTTTAGCTAAAGGGGTTATGTTTGATTGAAGCCAACGGATTCAACCTTGATCATATAACCCTACTACGATCGTTAACCCATTCAAACCATCAACTAATAGAAACAAGAAAAGGCTCAGCCAACATCATTGCCTATAAAGCTTATAATGCCATCACAACTTTAAATATTCTTAGCGAAAATCAAAAGCATAATGTTAAAGGCATATCGAAATTCCAAAACGCAATAAATAAAATAATAATGAAAAACTAATTGCACAAATCCAACTGGGGCTCCTGCATATGTTACCAAAATATACCACAAAAATATAGTACCAACAACTCAAAAAAGTAACTGCCTTTGTAACCAAACATTATGTGTTCTTTCGCCCATCACATAAACGCAACAATAACAGAAATCCTCAAGATCCAAGTTAAATAAGTTAGAAAAGTCAAATATGATTAACGACTTGTTTCCCCTATATATGTGTATAGGTATTATTCTGAAATAAAAGGCAAATACATGTGTGCACGAATAGTACTGGTATAAGATTTAAGTAAAAATCAAATTATATGAAATCAATTTTGCAATCTAAGAGTAAAGTATGTAACTTTCAAAGCAACTGCAACTATTGTTGTGCTTTATGACTGTGTGCCTGTACCACGCGGTGTGATTGTGAAAAAAATGTTATTGAGCATACATACCAGTGACACCGGTGCCCAATTTTCGTAGTTAGGTAGTTGGCGCAGACGAAGAAACTGGACATAATCGTTGTTTCTCAAACGTGTCTGATTGTAATGGGATGGTAGGAAGAATAGTTAAGCAACATATCGCCACCGTTACCGCCACCTAGAGTTTCGAAATCGAACCCGGGTAACAGTAAACAGTGAAAACACCACACCGCCGCCACCAAGGGTTCGAAAATCGAACCCGACAACAGTGAGCGATGAATAGCGAGCGAGGAACTAAGAAATCATCATGGACCTGAGAGAAAGAGTTGAGAAACGGTGGTTGCAATACCTTAACTAAGAGAGAGAGAGAGAGAGAGAGAGAGAGAGAGATGGAGGCATTGAGGATATCGAAGGAGCTGAAGGCTCGGAAGAAAATGATTGGAAGAATAAGCGAGGAGTGGGAGACAAATTAAACTGCATGATGTACAACTCTTAATGCCTAAGTTCACCTGAAATTGTAAATATATAAATTTATGTATATGGAAAGTAGTGAATCGAATAATTAAATCAAATGCATTGTTTATTTATCATTCTCACAAAAGAGTTGAAATATGCTTAGCTATGATGCCAGAAATGTCATATTCTCAAAATCTCATTATTGTTTTACAAAGGGACATCAAATTTAAGCCCCACATGATTTATATGACTTGATCATGTCATTATTACTTATGCTATATTATGTGAAGAGAAAGTTGTTTATAAAATAAATCAAGTATAGCAATTTGCATTTGTCATATCTCAAATATGCTCTGGATATAAAAGCATGATACTTGTTTGTTTCTTCTTCATTGCTTGAAGTGAGTGTGATTAATATAATGATTGTTGTATATATCAAGATCATGGGAATAATTGAGAAAATTGTAATAAATGATATGCATGTTAATAATAATGAGACCAACCACAAGAAGTGGCAAAGGGCTTAATCATGAGAACACAATATGAAAATATAAAAAGTGATATATCATGGTCGTTTGAAATGATAATATATTGTTCTCTCATGTTTTATATGTTGTATGAAATAAGCATAATACATATATGATCATAAATCAGAAGTTTATGGATCATTCTTATCTAATGGTATGACTGGTTATACCACACCGAGTCAATGATGTGAAATAAATTGAAGAACCAAAAGATTCTTCTTAATAACACATGTAATATTTTTCTCAAGGGGAATTATTTATTTAACTGAAGGAGCGTGTGAATCCCTAAATATTATGGAATTGATAATAGGATACACATATCCTAACATGATACCATTTAGTACTTTAAAATTGATGCGTCGTCTAAATGGTTATCAAGTTCGCAACTTCAAATTTGCGTGATTTATGACTTAGCTAATGAGATAGCAAGCATATAATTCCAGATTATCATATTTATTTTGATAATTATACTTAATTTAATTCCCAAGTTTTCTGTTCATTAAAAGAAGTGTTGAATTATTATACCATATATTCACACACAAATTGCTTTTATTAAGACATTCATTGAACGCCTAGAATTGATTTCAAAGCAAGTGATCTTAAGAGCAACAATTCATGTTTGGATTTGGATACATGTACTTTACATACATATAATAATCACTCCCCATTAAAGTTGGTTTTGGTCCAAACCACGTACTTCCCATCAAGGATTTGGTTATGTGATATGAAATAAAATTGATTCACCACAACTCACAAAGATAGAACATAAAAGGAAGTTGGGAATATGTTGGGCATGAAACATATTTATTATTAATGAGAGATATGTTTATAGCTCATTGGTTTTCATTTTATGTGAACTAACATTCCCAACGTTAAGGGGAGACAAAAAGTAGTTATAAAATGAATGAACTAACATTGATCCTCATAATAAACCATGTGAATGAAAAGTTCAAAAGATAGTTCTTTTATCAAATATTAAATAATCAATTACCAAACATGTTCACTGACCTAAATAGAGTGACTATTAAGTCACATAAATCAACTGCTTATGCTCGGATTAATATTAGTGTCATAGAAGGACAATCATATATTGGTAATGAGTCTATGGCACACCTAAAGCGTGGTAGACTGGTCGATTCCAAAGATAAAAAATTTCCTAGAAAATTGGAGCAAGTAATCAAAGTGGTCAAGTCGAGGCACGGTAAAAGGTCTCTTGAAGAGATATTGGGTATGATGGTTCCAGGAGAACCTTAGGTACCTGAAAATAATGAGTTCTTAGTAAATTATATTGTATCATGTCTACAGAATATATGGAATCGAAATAAAGACGGAAGTAAGGCAGTGTTAAAATTCCCAAGATTTAAGATCTGCCTATGAATGAAAACATATAAATGATTGGCCAAAATTGAAAGACGGAAGTAAGGCAGTGTTAAAATTCCCAAGATAAACGAAAAGTTTTCGGATCAACAATCTATACAACTAAAATTGTAATATATGTTAGATACAAACGGGTCTTTTATGTGGGTTATGAAAATTCAATTAAGTGTTATAAGACAAAATTGGTGGCATAAGGATTTTGCAATGACCCATGATTGATTATGAGGAGACACGTTCTTTAATGGTGGAAGCAATGACTTTCCGATGCATGAATAGTCTGGTAATACAAAGAGAGAATTGATATACGTCTAATAAATGTTGTGATTCAGTTGATATTGAAAGTTTACATGAAAGTCTACGAATGACTTAAAATTTTGAATTATCAAATCAAGTAAATCAGTTCTCAAGAACATTATGACTCATGTTGTGTATATAGTCATATATGAATACATTATGATTATTTTATATGTTAAATATAGCTGAAACTCCAAAAGAGTTCCTAAGTACGTGAATGCTTAAAAGGTTAACTGCAACATCTTAAGGATGTAATTCTTTTGCACCAATAAGCGTATATAGAAGTAATGGTACATGATGTAATTCTTTGTATAAATCAAGAAATATTTTGATAAAGAGGGAGATAAGTTGGATATACTTAGCCATACTTTTATCAAAATTTCACTCTTAAAAGTTCATTATAATCATACAGTGATTATGTAAACATCATCAAGAGAAATTTATGAGCTTTTAAAGAGAAAATTTTTTTTCAAAGACCTTGACAAGGTGTGATTATTGCTTGACTTATAGTTTGAGTATATGTGTACTTATATGTTTATAAATCCATCAAAGATCTAGGAAATGCTGAGACATTTTGCCATGGACAAATTTAATACTTTTAGCACGTTAAAGGATGTCAAACAATGACTCTATATCATTGTCTATCTGAATATGAATATTATTGGTTCGGAAATACCATAATTAAATGCATATGTGCATTATGTCGCACTGTTAGCTAAATATGATTATTATTTTCTTTATTTATATTAATCTGCATGTGTCTTGCTAGGAGACATCAGAATGGGTTAAAACATGTATTTCAGGTATGAAAGATATGTGTCTATATTTTACTAACCCATCAAAACAAGTTTGGCTAGTCTTGTTGATGCAGAGAAACACAACAGGATCATAGTATTTACCAGATGAAGCAATAAAAGTTTTCACGTGAAGATCATACAACATTATTCAACTTTAGGATTTAAATGTCAAGGGACGAAGACGCAAATGATTGACTACAAATGTTTTCGGTAACTTTCATAGAAGATCGATATCTACCATTCTAACGGATATATAAATCAGGGGGAGACAATATGTGTTGCACTCTTTTTTCCTTAGCTATGGTTTTGTCCCACTGGGTTTTCCTAGCAAGGTTTTTAACGGGGCAACATTCCCAAGCGTATTAAGTTGATAACCAAGGGGGAGTGTTTTAAATATATATTATTGTGGTTATCAATATCTAATATAGATTTGGCTTGTTCTCCAAGTTTTCCAACCCTATATATACATCTCATGTATCTCTTTGTAATATACACATGATTAATGAAATCTACTTCTTTCTTTTTATATTTTCTTCTCTTATGTTTTAGCTATTAGGCTTGTTCATAACATTTATTTGCAGGGTTCACTTTGTTAATTCTGATGTCAATTTTGTTGATTGGCAGTAGGTGCAATGGGAAGGGTTTGTTTGCCCTTTTGGTTTCAAACATGAAAAGACTAATGTGCTCAAAGTGGCCAATTTAGTAATTGGTATGAAGTAAAGCAGCCATTTGGTTTTGAGTTGGGCTTATGATGATACGCGTTTTTACGGGCCATTTTTAGTCGGTTTGTTTCAAAAGGGCTATGATGATAGTTGAGGCGGCTATCATTCCGAGTCTCTGATTCAGAACCATTGATGGTGGTAGAGTCGTGATGGATTCAAAAACTGTCTATATCGATGACTATTCATATGATCTCCCCAGCAACGCGGGGTAAGAATACTTGTTTTATCTAATATGTAACTTCAATGTAAGATGAATACATGAGAAAATAAAGTATATTATGAATACAAATAACGCTGATGCAAACATTATTTAGCAATAAACTTAATTTCGAATTTAAAAGCCATCATATATAGAAAATTAGCACCTTGATTCACCTCCTTTTAAACATATAATATGTCCCATGCGTACTTGTGAGTTGTGAACACAGTTTGACCATTACGCAAGGTCAACTGCTACATGTACGCTATCATCTAATCTGACAAAATTCCGGTTGGGCAAGGCAGTTCTGCAGATACTTAATTCAGATCTCCGTCATCTCTTCCTGATTAATAAATATGTATGGTTTTTGAATATTTATGCTAAAATACATTCATGCCCCTGGAGAAACATTCAAACTCATGCTTTTTGATTTGTAGAATATGCGCTCCAACCACCAAGGGCAAGTATGACATGTGTCCCAATGTTGATAACACCTGCATATAGATGTATGTCCACTTTTGTATATAACCAATTTGACGATTTGACCAATAGTCAAACTCATGTATCAAAGTGTTTAGTAAAACGTTGAAATGTAACATGTCAAACATGTTAACTGTTAATAAAAGT
The DNA here is from genome assembly GCF_021521415.1 of Bidens hawaiensis. Taxonomy (NCBI): domain Eukaryota; kingdom Viridiplantae; phylum Streptophyta; class Magnoliopsida; order Asterales; family Asteraceae; genus Bidens; species Bidens hawaiensis. Next base: position 206,214 of record NW_027494584.1, read on the forward strand.
ATAACAAAGTGTTTGAAGCCTCCTAAATTGTTTTTCTTAGGAAATCTGGATTAAAAAATTAAAACATTATAAATTATATTGACTAATGAATCATCACTGATACTAAAGAAAATAGATACAAAAACATGTTTTGTTCTTTTTGACCACCTATAATTTTCATATGCTAATAAACGACTTAAAATAAAACCGAGCAAGAATAAAAGTGCGGTCTACTTTGAAATGGCTCCAGTCCAATACACACCAACCGCCATTGTAAGAAACGAAGGTTGCAATAGTCCAGCTGCTCCAGCCTGCAACAAACCAATTACAACTTTGATGTTTTAGCCAAATAGCGTTATCAATGAAATTAATTGTTATTGTAATAAAATAGTCTTTCTGGTTAAAGCTAACCTTTAAAATGCCAAGTTGCTTGACCATTATGACAGTCATGAATGTTGCTCCAACACCCATAAAAGCACATAAGCAACTAAGCCCTCCAATAAGAGATGGGCTTAAAACCTGTAAAAAGGTTAAAAAAACATCCTAAACATAAAACCGACAAATAATGACCAACCCATTTAACATGGTTATCTAAACATGCCAAATGCGTTGGTGGGTAAGCATCAAGTTTTAAACTTGTTAATCGGGTTGGTGGGTTGTAAAAAATGTGTTAAACAATCATATACGGGTTAGTGGCTCGGCCCGTTGAACTCATTTATTTAAACGTGTCAAACCTGTAATCATCAAGTCGTAAACATGTTAATCGGGTTGGTGGGTTGTATAAAATGGGTTAAACGGGCCATATACACATTAGTGAGTTGATCCGTTTAACTAAACCGATTGGCAAGTCGACCACTTTAACTAAAATCAAAGTGGACATATTCTTGAAAAGCCCACAAGTAATTGATGAAACAAAATCAACTAAAGGGCACCAATATGCAGATATACAATACCAAAAGTTGAAAGTCGATCGAATTGTTATTGGGACAATTATCACGAATAAGAATTACAACAATCAAAATTAACTATTGTTATCAAACCCTTGAAATCGGAGTAATAATTACCTACATCGGTCGGCTCGTGAGGGGGGCTGAAACCTATGGCTGGTATCCGCTGGTACTTAAAAGGCAGAGGGTGGTAACGCACTAATTGAATGTCGTGATTATGACAATCATCGCCCTTACATTAGCATTCAATTATGCTGGTGAATGTCAATCATCGCCGGAGTGAAATTAAAGTTTGCCGGAGGAAGAATGTAACGCAATATTAAAGTCGTCGGCGATGAAGCCATCATAAATATAACGGCGTCTAAGCTCAATTACCATTTTTTCCTCTTTATATGTATTATAGGTAATATAAATATAGATTATTAATATTTCCCTCCCTTGATAACACTATCCTTTATTAATGGTTTTGTTTCTACTTCGTAATGCATTTTGTTTCTTCTCGATTAATTCGTAATGTATTTTGCTTCATCTTGATTAATTCCGCTCTATGCACCCATCATAACCAATTTAGTTTTTTCATCAATCAATCAGTCAATGTGTACTTGATAGAGCCATATTTCTCTTACACCAAAGATTTTAGGTTCAACATAGACAAATGAGTAGATAGGTTTATTTTTGTAAATAAGCATAAGTAACTTTTATTGTTAAAAAATATTATTATTTTTTCGTTTAATGATTTCAAAATAATTATATAATCAAAGTTATTTCAGTGTAGAATATAAAACTCGTGGTTATGGTAAACATGACATTACGTCACATACCAATATTTAATGTTTGTTAACTTATCTGGAAGTAGTCACGGTGCTTTATATAAGGCCATGGAGTATACTTTAACCCATCTTAAAAGCTTCACATCGTTATGTTTTTCTCTTTCATTTTATGTCATCCAAAGGAAATGGTTTAACCCATTTAACACATAATTAATATAACAAATCAATCAGTAATTAATACATAATTAATATATATTGTTCATTTTAACCCGTTGAAAGCATATATAGCCCATGGACCTTTTTAACACACTTAACACAAGTGGGGGGTGGTTTAATCCAACTTTCAAGTGTCATGTATATTTAACCTATGTAGGAGTTAGACTACACCCATGCCCTAAGATTTGAAGGGCTAGAAATGAAGACGAGAAGATTTAAAAAGATATACTTTTGACACCAATCAGTTAAGGATAAACGGTTATTTGATAGTCAACTAGTTATTAATAAACAAAACTAGTTATTAATAAACAAAACGGATAAAACTTAGCTGGCTTCCTCAAGATTTTTCTCTAATGCAGTAAACATTATTTATATATAAAATATCAATATAATAAATTATATCAAAAGCAAGTTTATGTGCAATGTCTTAAGTATCGTGATCACCCTTTAGGAAACCTTTGTGATTGCATATCGTATTTGATTATGATATTTATTAAATAATTTATATCAAGTTAGAAAAGTAGTTTGATAAGATTGGGCTGTATGCCTGTATGTCTCCAATGGGTCCGCGCTTTTTGCCTTCAGTACCACAAAAGTATGGTGATGTTTCCGCCCAAGCCCTCACCTTACCGGTTTCTCTCTCGGCATTCACAATTTTTTCTTCCTCCCCTTCCTACCTTAACGTGCTAAAAACCACCGTTGAAGATGTTTTTGTGTTAATATACCTACATTTTTTTTACCTATTTCATTATGTAAACTCACCACTATATACAAATGTCTATCTAGTTCAAATTTTTATAGTTAGATTTACATTTTAGATATGTAAAAAAACAAATAAATTTGAAATAGAGCTAGTATAAAATTTTCAATTTTACCGGAGATGCTTTGAGCTTGTAGACGTATCAAGCAACCAAACAATTTTAACACCGGGGCCGGTGACCCATCGACCATCATCATCGACCATCGCTTAGAGAAAGAGAAAATTTTATGAGTTGGAGTCCCAAAATAAAAATAAATTTGACGTGAAAAAAAATAAAAAAAGCAACCAAACAATTTGACGTAGAAAATGAAAAACTGATTTCACATATTCAGTTCAACCTAGTTGACGATGCCAGGTCATGTTTAACCTCTTAGGCTATGTGTAGTGGAGGGACTAGAAAATTAGGCGTTTTGCGTCATGTGACGCCCAGTCAGCAAATGGTTGTTTTGTTTTTAAGGTGTAATGGTGTTGTAGCTAGAGGTGCACAAATCGGTTTTTTTTGAAAAAACCGGTTCGGTTATTAACCGGACCGGTTTTTTTTATCCAGAAAAAAACCGGTTCGGTTAATAACCGGACCGGTTATTAACCGGTTTTTGTCAATGAAAACTCAAACCGGCCAAACCGGTTTGGACCGGTTTAGAAACCGGTTAGAACCGGTTATTAAACCGGTTTTTTTACAACCGGTTTTTAATAACCGGTCTAACCGGTTAACCGGTTTTTTTTTTTTTTTTTTTTTTTTTTTTTTTTTTTTTTTTTTTTTTTTTTTTGCTTTAGGGTTTAGGGTTTAGGGTTTCGTTGTTAGCATTCTTTGCTTGGAAGATTAAAAACACATAACTTTCATTTATAGCTTTTACATTAAAAATACAAACATTAAATCGTTATCGCATATTCGTAACTCAAAAATACAAACATTAAAGAATGCTTAGACACGATTACATTAACAAGTTGATGTTTGTTACTCATTTTCTTCGCTACCCGATCCCGAGCTATTCCTTAGGTAATCGTCGTACGCGGCTTCTTCATCGGTCATTGGTTGAGTGTGTCCTTGATTGACCTCGTCTTCATACAAGGCCGCCTCATACTCCATTTCCCCCTCGAGTGAGCGTTGATGTTGTGCCCTATCTAAAGAGTCCAAGTAATCCTTGTAGCAAATCGACATCTCTACAGCTGGTGGAGTGAGTCGAGTCCTCCTAATCGATATAACCCTGCCAGAAACAGAAAAAGCAGACTCCGAAGCTACCGTGGAAGCTTGGACCGTTAGTAAATCTTTGGCCATGGCGGCGAGGATCGGAAACTCATCCTCCTTACCTCTCCACCAAGCCAGCATATCAAGACTTCTAAATTCATCCGGAGTCATGTGTTTCACAAAGTTGGTACCACCATACCTTCCAAGTTCACTGCTTGGGGTGTTTACCCTTTGACGTTTACCAGCGTCTTCCCAAATCATGTAGTACATCCCCATTTCAAGGTCGGTTTGGGATTGGGATTGGGCAACAGCTCTTAACGAGTCATGAATTTGGGAAGACGACCCGTGTTTTGTAAGGTAAACATCATACATGTTTGCCAAGGTGGTGTTGAAAGCATTCTTTAAAGTTTGGTTATAATGGGGGTTTTGATCGTCGTTTAACTCTAGCTCATCACAAATTTTTTCTATTAAAGCTTCAACACCACCAACATTGATGCAAGGGTTTAACGCAGCCGCACAGGTCAAAACAGCGGGTAGTTGTTGAAAATATTTTCTAAATTTTTCTTTCATTTTTGCACCCATATCAAAATAAGGTGCACCCCTACAATGAATTTCAGTCAACTTTGTGCACATGACAGCAATTTTTGGTAAAGCAATGGGGCTTGTTGGATAGTAAACCCCGGATAAACTAGTTGTGCAAGATTTAAAAATTTGAAGAACCTCCGTAACGATCTCAATCAATAACCAGTTTCTAGGATCGTACGGTGCACATTTACCCCTATTTGACAAAATTTGATGAAACGCAATTAACGATTGTTTTTGTTGGATGGCTTTCTCAAACATTTCACAAGTCGAGTTCCATCTTGTTGGACAATCCCAATTAGGCCCCAACCATTGACAGTTAGCTTCTTCACAAAATTTTTTGTATCTTGAAAATGTTGAATTGTTGCTAAAAACATCTCGTAACATTCTTTTAAAATTGTTTCTTTGCGTTTCGATCACGTTTAACCCATCTTGCACGGCCAAGTTGATAATATGTGCAATGCATCGGCTATGAAAAAACGCTCCATCACAGATAGGTTTATACTTTAATTTTAAATGGCCAACCGCGGCCGTATTGTTGGACGCGTTATCAAACGATATTGAAAAGATTTTATCTTCAATCTTGTATTGTCGAATGACTTTATCCAAGAGTTTAAAAATATTTCTACCCGTGTGCGGGTAATCAAACAATTGAAACGCAACGGTTCGTTTCATCATTTGCCACGACCGGGGGTCAACCCAATGAGCCGTCACACAAATGTATGAGTCGGGCGAACCATTAGGTACCGACCACACATCCGTTGTTAAGTTCACACCAGTTTGTAAGTTTGAAAAGTATGAAATTAGTTCGGATTTAGCGTTTTTCCATGCTTTAAGACAATCTCTTCTAAGGGTCGAACGACTTACGTGTTGGTAGCGTGGTTGAACATACTTTTGCATCATCTCCGTGAATTGAGGGTTGTCGAAGTGGTTGAAAGGAAGTGATTGTTGAATCACAAAGTTGCCAAACTGTTGACGTACCGCTTCAAGGTCGTACGTAAACACCGTTCCTTGATTCGTCATCTCCGGCTGCGAACTACTTCCGGATTCGTCCTTCAAGACCTTGCAAGAGGGCTTTTCTACATGAGCTCTTAAACTGGAGTTTGCTTCTTTGTTATAAAACTTCAAACAATGTTTGCATCTAGCTTTTTGGGTTCCGTTAGACATTTCGCATAGGTCGAAATGTTGCCAAATATCTTGGTTTCGTTTCGTGGGGATGACCCGAACGACGGTTTCTCCCGTGTTCGAGGCACCCATGTTGACCGATGAAGCAGCACTTTGGGAGGCCATGATAATCGACTACGAATTAAGAGTGGTATACTCGAGTATGAAATAAACGACTACGAAAGAAGAGCGTTTGGAGTTGTATAATCGCGTATGAAATAAACGTTTAGAGCGTTTGGAGTTGTATAATCAAGTGTGATCTAACCAATACCCAACCTAAACTATATATAGATGTTTGTGGGGGTAAAATGGTAAAAAAACAAAAAAAAAAACGGCTAAAAAACGGTCAAAAAAAAAAAAAAAACGGCTATAAAGCCGTTTGGTAACGTTCGAAAACCGGTTTAACCGGTTAACCGGTTATTAAAAAACCGGTTAACCGGTTTTTTTTTATAACGGTAATAAACCGGTTATTTTAAAAACCGGTTAACCGGTTTTTTAATAACCGGTTATTAAAAAAAACCGGTTATAAAAAAAACCGGTTATAAAACCGGTTTTGGCTCCAAAACGTATAACCGATACGTAAACCGGTTACGTAAACCGGTCAAACCGGTTTTTAAAAAAACCGGTTTTTAAAAAACCGGTTTCCGGTTGAACCGGCCAAACCGGTTCCGTAACCGGTTTTTTTGAACACCTCTAGTTGTAGCCTTATATATATATATATATATATATATATATATATATATATATGATTGAAATCTTTTGAGAACCACTTTGAGTTTTAAGAACTCGAAAGAACTCAACGTAACAAATTTTCTTTCCCGAAATTTTTTTACACATGTGTAATACGTAAGTGTAAGTGATGTACAAAAAATTACGGTATTTTTTTACACACCGAATCGACTTTTTACACATGTATAACTAACGTTAAAACTTGTGTAATTATCAAAAATACTTATTCTCTCTCTTGCTTTATTTTTTAATTAAATTTAATCGCAGCCACATATTTCATATCATTTAATTAAATGTGTGGTTCAAAATTAAGTTCTTAAAACTCACCATGGTTCTCAAAATAACCCTCCCATATATATATATATATATATATATATATATATATATATATCACACACATAATAATATAATAATAATATATATACACACAACCAACGGCAACAATTCCTTGCGCCCCCTCCCCAATCGCCCCACAATTAGCCGGGGGGGAGGGGTTCTCGCCGTAATTCACCCTTTCGCTCCAAGACCAAGCCCACTACACATCCTTACTAAATGATAAAATCACCAATGAGGTCCATTTCTTTCATGACAACCCCAACCACGTAACCACGTTTGAATGTTTCAGTTTGTCCCTCACCATTTTCGTAGTTCACTTTCAATCCCTTCACTAAATTTTTGGCCTTTTATAGCATATTTATTCACTTAATGTTTATTGTCAAGCGGCTAATAGAAAAAAACCATCAACAAATTTGTCCCAAATACTAGTTTGGTCACTTTAGAACCTTTTCAAATAAATTTTATTTGTAGTGATTATCCTATATCTATATTCATTTTCATATTCATATGAAGGTGCCAATTTTACTGGTATGGAAATTTTCGCCATTCATTGTTATTAATATTCTTAAGACATGGGCAAAACATAAATCTTAATATGCAAATTCAATCACATATAATAAATTAGACATCATAATAATATAACTTACTTGTATGATACGAGACCTTAGAGAAGGAAGATGTCGGTCCCGTATATCTCACTTAATCGCTCAAACGCTCACTATCATAACCCACACAAACGTGTCGACAAGAAGGTTACGACACACTATTTTTGTGAAAAGAACAAAAGAATATTATAGACGGAAACAATGATACTCTTAATATTGCTTAGACGGACATAAAAGTAACACACACGAAGAAACTCAAAAGATTTCCATTTAGTATTGTGAAGGATACACACAAAAATCAATTAGGGTTTCTAGGTGAAATGTATGGATTTATGGCAGCTTTTCTGTACAAGATAAAGACAGCCGTCAAATCATGATATTCTCTCAGTGTCCGTTCTTGTCATAGGCGTGCCCTAAATTATTCCTTTTAGAGAAATCTGCAATTTGCCTCCCTGGGTTATATCAGCGGGAGATGGATTGACCACTGAAAAAGAATTTGCGCATTATGTAACAATATGTTTGTTATAATGGTAACATGAGCCCCTAGTTGCACATATTGATCCCTTGTTATTTGTTGACCGTTAGTTGACTGGTATTGACCGTTTGTGTCAAAGGTACTTTAGTAATTTGATAAGTAATAATAATATATGTTAATAATAGTTCTCTAATAATAATAACAATAAGAAGAAGAACTCTCCAGATTATCATCATCATCATCTCATAACCTCCAAACCCTCTGTCGTCACCGCCATCGCCGTCCACCGGAAAATGAACTCCACCACCAAACCCAAACACGAACAAACATCAACCAACATATTTATCACCCTCATCCAGATTTAAACCCCTAACCACATGAGTTTTATACAAGAATTTAAAAAAAAACATAGATCTAAGGGATTAGAATCTACGACGATGGCGACGGGGATGGATTAGAAGCTACGACGACACGGCGGCGGTGACGGGTTGCGGGTGAAGAAGATGGGTGGTGGTGATGAATATGAAGATATGAGTAGTGGGTATGTTGATTTCCGGCAACATGTTCGTGATTTTCCGGCTACGGTGGTGCTGTGCGATATATATATATATATATATATATATATATGAATAAAACACAAGTCGCAACTAAGCTTTAAAAACCAAACAATCTATCCTAGTTCACACAAACGGCAAGTGTACCGGTCGCGTATAGCACAGATGAGGAAAGTCCGGATATCGAACTCGAAGACACGTGAAAACGTTTATAATCACTAAACTCTAACCAAGACTCACCAAAATATTTAATTGATTTTTTTTAGATTTGATTTAACTACTTAACTAAATGAAAACTTTTGACAAAACTTCGGAAACTTTGACTGCAGTGATAAAAACGTCTACCTAGGTAAGAATCATATTGAAGGAGATGACAAGACAATGGATTGAAAACTCTCACGACACCGGTCCTAAAGGATGACACAACTAAGGTTCGCTCAAGAAGGTCAGATCACCTCTCGGTCTCACTAACAAACTCTAACTTATCTTAGTTGATTTTAAGAACAAACCGGGAAAACAAATTATTAACGTGTTCTAATGCCGACTCACCTCTCGGTCTCACCGACACACTAGCATAATGGAAACGAATACTACGCGACCAAGGAAAGAGGAACAATTCAACTTAACTGAAACTAGACCAACTAATCGCTCAAACACCCAAACCCGACAAGAACAAAACCCGCTCTCGCGCGATCTTAATTCTAACAAGTAAAAGTAATGAGACGAGTTTACTTCTTATCACCTCTCGGTCTCTAAGAAGGTGTTTCACAACTGATTTTATCTAATTAATTTACCCACTTATCCCTACGGTTGTACTTCCCGCAAACAAACCCTAAACACAAAGTAAAGAGCCTTAAACATGCAACAACTAATCAAAACCGATTCAATTAATCAAAGCACGAGGTTATTAGGTATAATCAAACAAAACACAGCCACTAAACACAATCTAATTTACTGTTAAATCAAACTTTACATTAACAATTAAAAAGCCATGATCATTAACAATCCATATTACTAGTCAAAACCTAACAATATTCATCAAACCTAGGTAGAACAAACAAGATTAGCTACTCATTAAGTTTGGACAGCCATTAACATTCAAGTAAAACATCATAAACATCAACATAAACATAATCAAACTCATTCAAAATCCAAGAATAACTAAATCAAAGTCAAACAATCAATTACTTGCAAAACAATCCAAAGAAAAAGATCAATTCAACTAGTTAGGGTTCTTGAACAAGAAACAAAGTTTAAAGATGATTACTTAAGGTTTATGAGCTGAGTTTATGGATTTATAAGACCTTTAGTTGCTGTATAAAACCCTCCTTGGTGTTCTTCTTCTGTTCCAGCCGTCACAGCCACCAAACCCTAGCCGCCACAAGCTTTTTCTTCCTTCTCCTTGCTGCTGCCGATCGCAATCTGCCTAGGGGGTTGGGGCTGCTGAATTTCGGGATTTAGGGCTGTTCTATGGCAGAAAATTAAGTTAATTAACTTAATATAACATCATGTAAGGCTTCTAACTTGTGGGCTTGGTTCGGGCCTTGAGTTGTAGTTTTAAAACTTGACCAAAAAGGCCCCTAGAGTCTTCCAACTTAACTCTTTTTTTCACCATCTTTCATAAACCTACAATTAACATTTAAACTTTGTAAATTATTGCACTTAACCCCCAATACTTTCATAAAATAAAAAATTAAGCATAAAAACCATGATAAAATCATAAGGAAAGTAAGTGTGTTTTACAACACATCAGTGGTAGTGGTGTGGCGACAGAATGGTGGTGACGGTGGCGGTGATGGGTTGCGGGTGAAGAAGATGAAGATGAATGATGAAGATATGAGTTTGTGTTTGAATGATGATGTTAATTTTATGTGTTTGTATAAGTTTTATGGGTTAGGGTTCTTAGACGGAGATGATGTTCTTGATGGTGATGATTTCAGGGTTTGTGTTTGTGTTAGGGTTCTTGGTGTTCTTGATTTTCAGGGTTTGTGTTCTTGATTTTCTGTGTTTGTGTTCTTGATGTGTTTGAATGTTGATTATGAAGATGAAAATGAAGGGTATGATGGTCATTTAACCATTATTAACACTGCAGGTAGCATTCTGACCATTATAACAAACATCTTGTTACATAATGCGCAAATTCTTTTTTCAGTGGTCAATCCATCTCCCGCCGATATAACCCAAGGAGGCAAATTGCAGATTTCTCTTCCTTTTATAGGCATGCCGTGCCACTTGACATTCCTTCTAGAAACCCAAATAAATGATACATAACATATTCAAACGTATTAAAAAAAGTTCCTAAGTGTAAATAGGTCTTCGAGTAAACTTTGCAGCTTTTGTCTCTGTCGAGCAGACCTTATAACCATAAGTGTGCTAGGGAACAGCTCTTTGAGTAGGCTTTACTTAGAATATTTTCCTTAAAAAATATTCATCAAGCAGACTTCCTAAGTGTAAATAGGTCTTCGAGTAAACTTTGCAGCTTTTGTCTCTGTCGAGCAGACCTTATAACCATAAGTGTGCTAGGGAACAGCTCTTTGAGTAGGCTTTACTTAGAATATTTTCCTTAAAAAATATTCATCAAGCAGACTTCAATCCTCTTGACCATATCAAACTTTGCTCGATAAGGTCCTACGAGCAAACTTGTTCTTTAGAAATCCCTTCAACCTTTTGTTACTTAACTTATTAAAAAAATTAAAGTGTGCTGGTGACACTGTAGCTTGCTCGAGGTTGAACCTTGCTTGTTAGAAGTCCTTAGGTAATTTCTTCATCAACTTCCTTCAAGCTTGCTGGGACAACTGTTTATTATGAATGAACCTTGCTCGATCCACCAAATTACTTGATTTTAGCTTGGTTTAGTCAAGTGTTTGCTCTAAAACAAACCTTGCTTGACTTGAAGAATGACCTTGCTAGATGAAGTTTAGTTTGTTCGAACTAACACTTAAAGAGGAATTCCAGAAGATAACTTTGCTGGGATAGCAAAATACCTTGCTTGACTAAGTAAAAGCTTGCTGGGAAGCCCAAGTGTGCTCGATTTCCATACTTTGCAATTTTCTGATGAGGTTGAGAAGATTCCAATCTTCCTTGGTCATAATCCATTCCCAACAATCTCCCCTAGATTGGAACACACTCAGCAATACCAAAACACCTAATAGGTTACATAAACTTGTCAAAATACACATCAAATCTTTCAAAAAGCAACATTACATAGCTTAATGAAAAATTACATGTTGATAGTTCTGTCACTAGGACATTCCAAATTAAACCTAAACTAAAAGAAAAGTCTTCATCATATTGAACTTGATGCCTCTCTTCTTCTGTCAAGTCTTACTGTTGCGGCCTTTTCTTTGAATAAGAATATCTCCATGTGGTGTGGATGTTGGGAGGGCAGAGTCCATCTGATTATATCCTCCAAGTCCTCCACATGAAGAAATTCAAGATCAGTGTCGTGTTGTATGATGCCTAGGGGGCCAGTCCATCCGAGTTTCTAAGAATGAGAGATTGATCATGTGATTCGAATACAATATTAGTAATCCTTCCATTCTTTTGGACTTCATGATTTGGCCTAGTCATCTGCCGCCTCATGCTCAAGCACTCTTTTAAGTTGGCCGGAGGATTATAGTCCTTGATCTTCTTGTTGTATCCATCATCCTTCTCTGCCTTTTTCTTCTTTTAAAATCAGAGAGCTCCAACTTCCTCTTCTTATTCAACATAGGAAACCCCTTTCTTGATTGATCTCTTAAGTGTTTCGAGAGTTCATTATATTGTTTTCGTGCAAAGCTCTGCCTGTCTTGATAATCATACAAGTTCAGAGTTGCCATTTCTTCTAATTGTTCCTTTTTGAAATCCAGGAAATCATCTTTGAATACAATGTGCCTCAACTCACCACTGTTCATTATTACTTTCATTGATTTGGTTCTTGCATCAAAGTACAGTCTCTTTGGTAGGTCCACTTCAGTTGGTGGCCTTTGTTGTCTCTGATATGAGGCTATGGCGGTTGGGATTGTGACACTTACAGTGAAAGACCGTGGTGTATATTTCCTTTTGGGAATTGGTCTTCTCACATGCCCAGATTTTTCAAACATCTCAATGATTTGTTCTTTCGGCATCATGACCAGCTTCAGATAGTTTTCACCTTCTTTGGCTATTGTTGTAATCATCCCCATTACTTCATCATCAGTTGGACCAACAAGGACGGATCATTGACTTTGAATAGGTTCTCCCCTTGGTCCACACTGGAACTGCAACAATAACCTTCCTTGGCCATTGTTGTAATCATCCCCATTACTTCATCGTCAGTTGGACCAACATGGACGGATCTTTGACTTTGAATAGGTTCTCCCCTTGGTCCACACTGGAACTGCAACAGCTTTCTTTCCTCAGCCTCCAATTTTTCCCACTCTTCCTTCTCAGAGCAAAATAATTCTTTCAATTGGCCTTTTCCAAGATTGTCAAATACCCCTTCAGCCATGCCCTTGCTTAACATTAAACCTTTCAAGGTCTTGAGTTTGTTTTCATCATCCCAGGGCTCAACAGGCTCTAAGGGCTTTTCCTTCACAATAACTGGTTGGGCCATCATCACTGGGTGAGGAGTCTGAGAGGACATTGACTTTACCTTTGCCTCATTAAATTTCTCCTTCTCAGACTCATAAAAGGATAATTTCTCACTTCTGCTCATATCTTTTATCTTCTCCCCCTCACCTCTTTCTCTTTCTCACATACTTCTTGGCATATTTGTTCAAGTAATCCTCATCCCAATTGTCTTGATTTTCTTTTATATCTTCAATAATCTACTAATTCCATTCTTTAGCCAATACATGAGTCACTGTTTTTGCATCATATTCATCAGGAATCACTTGCCTATCATCATTTTCTTTTTCAGGCTCAGCTTGCTTAGGTGATTTTGTTTCATGATTTTCTGGGGTTTTTTTGAATTGATACATGATTATAGCTAAAGACTTGTCAGCTTCTTTAGTTTGTTGAAGTCTTAGCAGTCCCTCAATCACCTCTTGATTTAACTCTCCCTGTCCTTCATCAAGATTCTTTTACAATTCAGCCTCTTCTAACCAAATTCTATGATCTTCAATTTCTTTATCACTTAAAAATCTTGAGATCATTTCTCTTTGAATCCATTCTCCCACAATTTCATCATGCCTTTTAATAGCTTGTTCGTCAGATTCATCAATCATCAACACATCATCATTTTTTTTGATTTATTGGTTTCCAGATGTTGTAGTTGATCATCATTTTCAGCAACAGCTTTGCCTTTCATCCTCCTTTTCTCCTCATCTACGATCAATGGCTTGGACGGACCAATTTCCCTCAACACAGTTGGTTCATCGGAAAAGTTATCATTTTCATCAAATAAGTCTTTCAGCTCCTCCCTTATCCACATCCTTGAGTTTTGAGGTCACATCATAATTATTTTCATTCAAATAAGCATTTTTCTCATATATCACATCAGTTTCTCCTGATATTACAACCTCCTCAGTTCCACTTCCATTTTCAACAATCACATTAGTTTGTGGTTCAACCATTACATCCTTAGTTACCAAGGGTTCAGTCAAAACATTATTAATATCAACCGTATCCTTATCAACAATTTCGTCATCCACCACATTCTCAACCTCCTTCTCTATCTCATCAGCCACATTCTTCTCTACCACCACATAATTTGCATCATAATATTGAAACACTTCCTCAGACACATCAGTTTCGTAGCCGTCAACATCCTTCATTTCCAGAACATCCTCCTCATCACTCCCATACACATCAAGGATTGTTTTCAAAAAATCTACATCATCATCACTTGTATTGACTACAGGTGGATTCTCCCCCTGTTTTGGTGTAGCTGAGGTCTTCTCAAACTCTATGACCAGGGTTTGAATATGTTTTAGGGCCTGTGCCAATTGTGATTCAAGATCAGCATTTGTTTTCCTCAGCTCCTCATTCTCCCTTTTCAAATTAACATTCTCAATTAAAACATCCATGCGTCTGTCAGATAATCTAAAATGGGCATCAAGGGAAGGGTGGCTGATAGGTGAAATTGGTAATGGGTAAGGAATATTAGTTTGGGGTTGGATGAGTTCATGGAGTGGGCTTTCTAGAATGTTTGTACTTGTTAAAGGTAATGGATTTCGGGTTCTAATGGTAGGTGTGTGGGTATGTATGATTTTGAGAGTTGGAATGTGTGGTTGGTTAGTTGTTTGTGAGTGGGTTGGGGATTGATACTATGTGTTTGGCTGGTTTATTAGATGGGCTGGTACATATTCAGGAATATATGGTTCATGTATAGGCTGGTCTTGGGTTTGGGATAAAGGTTGGTTTAAGCTTTGGGTTGGTGTTTGGGTTGGTATTTGGGTTTGGTCTAGGTGTTGGGTTTGAATTTGTATATGTGGTGAATTTGGTGGGGATGGGATGTATGGTTCATGGTCTTGGTGTTGTGCTCGTGATAGGTCTTGGTTCAAGGGTTGGTTTTGGGGTGATATAGGTGGTGCATGAATGGGTTGGTTTAAATTCTCCCCCTGTGCCACAACATCTTCTCCCAAATTTTCTTCAACAACCACATGATCTTCATCACCATCATTACCATCATCATTATTGTCATTATCATCACCAGAGTCATCTTCATCCTCACTTTCTTCCTCCTCAGAAGTCAACCTAGGTGATTCTGGAACCGCCATCACCTCCAAATCATGATTTATCAGCCACAAGAGTATATCAAATTCAACCTCCAGATTAAAATTGCTATTGGCTGCCAACCTTGCTATCCTTCTATAACATTAGGATCTTGTAATGCATTAGTTGTTCCCAAGGTTGGTAAATCAGGGATTACTCTATTGAAAATAATCTGCAAGAATCTGGGATAAACCAAAAATCTATCCGTGTATGCCTTTCTCAAATTTGAAACCAATCCGTCAAATATCAATATTGAAAAATTAAATGGTTGGTTGTAGACGATTAGAACAGTGGCATTGGCAATGTCTCCGCTCATGAGAGTCCAACTACCTCTTCTTGGTGTGAATCCCTGTATGATCATATGATGGATTAAAAATCTATAAAGATTCGAAAACATGCCCTCTTTGAACTATCCTCATGGAAATCTCCTTGATATCCCATCGTTTCCTGAAATCTTTTCAGCAGCCTGATGGTAGAGAAATGAATTGGGATGTCAACTTCATCGTTCAATTGCAACCTGGCCCTTATTAGTTGTTCAGTTATGATTACTTCGTACCTAACAATGATAGCCTCTATCCGCCTAGAATTTATATCGTCCTCCAACTCATCATAGTTCCAGAATTCAAGTTGGTGATTTCTGTATATAATCGGGCTTTCGGTCAAAGGGAAATGGAGATTTACCACTGCATCCATCGTATCATTAGCTCAACCGGTCTGTTGTCATCAGTGACCTGGAGAAGAGCGCACATGCTGTGATTCTTCTCAAATGGGTATTCCATATCTACACAATCATAGACAAAAACACATTCAAAGTGAAGATTAGTAATTAAAGTTCACAACTTTATCATGTAATAGGTTATATATTGAAGAAGAAATGAAAGTTATTCTTTAAGAACCTGTTCTTCGATAAATTGATAACCTACACATGAAACAGAGATATTAGTGATAATGAAATTAAAGCCCTATATCCGTACAATGAGTGTCGGAAAACATTCAATTGAAGCTTACCGAGTCGGATTTAGTTGGCTGACAAATTTAGGTTAGGATTAATAAGCAAACGATTGGTATTCTGGGTAGCAAGCAAACGAGCAATAATGAAATTAAGAAAGAGGGAAAAAGGTAAAATGAAAAATTTTGCTAACTCCCCCTTTTATAGTGTACATTTTGCAAATTTGAAAGTGGATTTCAAAAGGATTTTGTCATTTTGCGCATGAATACTGCCAAAAAATCAATTTTAAAATTACTAGTATAAAGCTTGCTCGATTGAGTATATTTACAGAAGCTTGCTCGAACCCAAAGTGTGCTCCGGTATTTTAAAGTAATTAAAATAAACTAAGTGCATAAAATGAAGGAAGCTTACTCGAATATACAAGATTGCTCGAGAACTAAATCACAAATTAAATAATCAAGTATAATTCATCAAATAGGCAACCTTACTCGGAATCAATAAAGAATCCAAAAATGATAATCTTAGAAATATTTCTAATTGTCAAACTTACTCGAATACCTTACACTTACTAACCTTACTCGATTAGACTTAGAAAATTTAGGAAATAACAATTACCAGTCATATTTACTCAAGTATACTTGAAAGTAGAGTTTACTCGACAATACTTCAAAAGTCCAAAGTATGCTTGAGAAAACTTGTTATCCTTTGATATACAAGTTTGCTGATAGCATAAAGTGTACTCGGAAAGTAAATTTTACTTGTGATTTTCTGAAATAAACAAGTATGCTCGATAAACAAAGTTTACTCGAAAGCACTTGTGATTTAAGAAAACAAAATTTAATTTAATGAAGTATGCTAGACAAACACTCAAATCAACTAAAACAATCAAGTTTACTCGAAACAAGTATTTAAAGCATATTCATATAAGTATCACATAATCATCAAGTGTGCTTGATAAAAATAACTTTCTAAACAACCAAAGTTTACTCGAAAGCAAATAATTATCAAAGTGTACTCGATAATACATGAATAATTCTCTTAAGTACAAATAAGGATCATGTATGCTCGAATGAGATGAACTTCAAATAAAAACATCTAAGTTTACTCGAAAGTTTGAAAAAACATCAAACCTTACTCGAAATTACATATGCAAACGTATTCAAGGTAAAATGCAACACTTTAAACTTTTCTCAAATCAGTTTTCTCATAAAATCTCAGAGTTTAAGAGCAAATGGTGAATTATGAGATCAAATTTCAGTTATTTCTTTCCAAATCTTTTTTTCTTTTCTGAAAAGATCTCAACATGGGATCATATTGATTAAGTCACCTTTCAATACTTCATTCTCAGCATTATTATGACTGATCAGATAGATTAATAGCAGGTCTAGACTTAGCATGAATTTCCTTAAATATTGGTGATATGATTAAGAGTTCAATTATATTGCATAATACAAAAATGGATAACATTTATTGCATTACGATGTCCCATATCTCTTCTCAAAGCTTATTTGGCTTTCCCCAGATCACCCTAAATTGACTTCAACCCCTTGATATTTGGTTAAAATACTTTTATGACAGAACATTTAAATTTTCTTTATGAATTTTTCTTTTAAAAAATTTTCAAACATATTGGGGTTGAACGTTGGACTTACATGCCACGTAGTTCGGACTTATAGACCTTTCAATTGAGATGTTTAAGGACTTATATTGATGCATCTACCTCTGTAGTTCTATAGTTAACCCTCATGTTTGTATTTTCCTTCAAAATTTGTGAACATATACCAACTTTTGATTGATTATAAAAATTTTGCTCACATTTGTTCCTTTCATATACATAAGATGTTTCATTTTTGGAGACCAAATACCAGCAGGCTCGTGTATGACTGGGTAACCACTTTTCTGCCTATCATTCGTAGAGATTTATCTTGAAACATTCATATTTAACAATGTATATCCACATTAAGCTTATCTTTTTTATGTTTATATCACCTCATTTTTTACACATCATGGAAAGCAACCATAGATATTAATGACTGCACTAATAGTCTTTTTAGCCTATTAAATCCATATGATTGGTTAAAATAATCAATCAACTATAATTTCCCAAAGGTTGGATCAATTTTCATTGAAACCTTTTTAAGCTTCTACAAAGCTTTAAACTGAATTATCTTATCATATCTCTGCACCATCAACTTGCTCAGTTTGTCAAAAATATTTTTGTGAAAACTTTCTTAAAAGAATTTTATTTGAGCATGCAATTTTAACACAAAAGCAAAATTTTGACATAATCAAGAATAATCAAAACGTAAATGACAAAATTAACACAAGCAGACTTAACATAATGTACATTCAAGACAGATTATGCATATTCTATCCTATCCAAATTATATCATCATATCAGATTATCCAACATATTAAAAAATATCATATAAGCATATAGATTCATCATTTCAAATCATAGGCAAACACACTTATCAAGATATTATCAGTATTCATTTAATCAGTCCTAAGTATCATAGACACCTAAGTCACACAAATTGTCATTCAAAACACATAAGCAAATACCATTCACATCATCAAGCATATAATCAACTTTCACTCATAAGACCTTATAAATAAACAGTTAGCAAAGTGAGCACACATCATTAATCAGACTTCATCAGAGTTGATAATTCTCAAAGCTTCCAGTAGAAAGTGGAATCTAATTTTATCCAGTGGCTTGGTGAATAAGTTAGCCAAGTTGTCACTAGTATCAACTCTTTTCATTTCAATAACTGCTTTTTCACTACAATCTCTAATGAAATGATGTCTGATTTCAATGTGCTTGGTCTTAGAGTGTTGACTGGGTTCCTGACAATGAACAAAGCAATAGTATTGTCAATAAAGATAGGAGTGTTCAAGAAATTTAAACCATAGTCCAACAGTTGATTTTGAATCCAAAGGACTTGTGCACAGCAAGGAGATGCAACAATGTACTCAGCTTCAGTAGTAGAGATTGACACAGTAGTTTGCTTCTTGCATTGCCATGACACCAACATCTCTCCCAGAAATTGACATCCTCCAGATGTAGACTTCCTACTCATTTAGCAGCCATCATAGTCACTATCAGTGTAAGAAAGCTTTGATTGAGAAATGAATATACCATCCTTCTTTTGTTGAACTTGCAAACCTAGAAAGAAATTCATTTCACCCATGGAGCTCATGCAGTACTTGGACTTCATTACTTCCTCAAACTCCAAACACATTTGTTCATTTGTAGACCCAAAGATGATATTACCTACATACACTTGTAGAAGGAGCAAATATCTTCCTCTTTTCTTATAGAAGAGGGTCTTATGAATGGCTCCCCTTTGAAAATCATTCACATGCAAGTGGTTTGATAACTCATCATACCAAGCTCTTGGAGCTTGATGTAATTCATATTGAGCTTTGTTCAACTTATAGACTCTATTTCGTAAGTCAGGATCCTCAAAACCTGGAGGTTGAGTCACATACACCTCCTCTTCAATCTTTCCATTCTAGAAAGCAGATTTGGCATCCAATTGAAATACTCTTATGTTCTTTGAAGCAGCATAAGCTAAGAAGATTCTGATTGCTTCTAGCCTTGCCACTTATGCAAACACTTCCTCAAAGTCAATTCCTTCTTCTTGTAAGCATCCTAGCGCAACTAGTCTTGCTTTATTCTTCATTACAATCCCTCTCTCATCCCTTTTGTTTATAAAAACCCATTTGGTTCCAAAAGCATACTTTACTCTTGGCTTATCTACAAGTTCCAAAACTTGCAAATTCCTGAATTGAGCTAACTCCTCTTGCACTGATTCCACCCAACTATTGTCTTTTAAAGCTTGAACAATGTTCTTGGGTTCAACTTGGGACAGGAAGCAGGAGTACGAACAAATGTTTGCAGATTCGGATGCACTTCTTGTAACTCTTTCATTAATGTCCCCAATGATGTTTTCAGGTGGATGATTTCTTTCAACAAAGGAAGTTTGCACAATTAGATCAATAGACATATTAGAATCAAGATTTGTATCACTGAGATCTGGTTCCTCAATGATTGTATCTGTTGTTGCATCATTCATTTCATGTGATTCTTCAACCAACTATTGTGAAGTTGAAGCAACATTATTTCCAATGTTCAAACTTTGAAACAGAGCTTTAAAATCTGGTTGTCTCTCATCTTGTTCTGGATCAAACTGGTCATCAGGTTGCACTTCATTGTTGACAACTTACTCTTGATAATTTTGATTATCAGTTTGCTTATCATCCATAACAGGATTTTCTTAAACAGGTGGTTGCTCAAGATTGTCAATTTTCTCATCTTCCATGACGAGATGTTCTTGAACAGGTGGTTGCTCAAGATTGTGAATTTTCACATCTTCTGACACATGATCAGAAGCATTCTTATCACAGGAGTATTCAACATTTTTATCAGCAACTTTTGACGATAATTTTCCAAAATCAACCTTCTTTTCAGATTTTTCTTCTTGAACACTTGTTCTATACAAAGTTTCATTAAAGTCTTCAGGATAAATCTTGAAAGACTTGATTAACTTCTCAAGGTCAAACAACCAGGATGCTCCATCAACTGTATTAAACTGGTTTTCATTGAATACCACATCAGAAGATTCAAGCACACTCAAGTGATCTTTCACATATACTCTATAAGCTTTTGAGTGTGTGGAGTGTCCAACAAAGAAAGAATCTAAAGATTTTGATTGAAACTTGTTCAAATAGTCTTTGGTATTCAACAATGAGCATTTACATGCAAAAGGCTTAAGAAACTTGATGTAGGGTTTTCGTTTGAATAAAGTCTCATAAGGAGTTTTGTCTTGACTTTTGTTGAGAAGAACCCTGTTCTGAACATAACAAGCAATGTTGATAGCTTGTGCCCAAAATGTAACAGGAAAATAAGCATATGCCAACATGGTTATTGCATCTTCAATGAGTGTTCTATTTCTTCTTTCTGCTACCCCATTCTATTCAGGAGTTCTAGGATCACTGAATTAACGAGGAATTCCTTTTGCTTGACAGAATTAAGCTATAACCCCATTTTTGAACTCAGTCCCATTGTCACTTCTCATTACCCTCACCCTCACATCCAGTTGATTCTTAATCCTTCTCAAACTTCCTTTAATTAACTCAGCAGCTTCATGCATGGAACTCAAAAGTAAACCCAAGTATATCTTGAAAAATTATCAATGATTACTAGACAATATCTCTTTTTTCCCTATACTAGGAACACTCACAGAACCAAAGAGATCCATGTAAAGCATTTCCAACACTTGTTCAATTGAATTTATGAGCTTTGTTTTGTGTGATGATTTGTGCTGCTTCCCTTTCTGACATGAAATACGCTTGTCTTCTAACTTAAACTCTCTTGTGGGTAGGACAATAACATGCTCACCTTTCACAAGTTTCTTCATATTCTTTAGATTAACATGACAAAGTTTTCTGTGCCACAATTATGTTTCATTTTCAGTGGACTTAGATACAAAACAGGTACCGCCTCTTGAAATGACATCTTTCATTATTAGCTCATATAGGTTACCATTCCTAGGGGCTATCATCATAATCATATCTGGAGGAATCCCAAATTCAGGTTTGAGGATGAAAAAGTGGGAATCATCAAATCCAAACTTATGACCTTTATCAAACATTTGTGATATGCTCAAAAGGTTATATTGCAATCTTTCCACATAGAACACATTGTCAAATGACATTTTTCCATTGGTTAGAATACCTTTCCCCACAATTTTCCCTCCATTTTCATCATTCCCAAATGAACCAGGTCCTTCATACTTCTCTTCATAGTTCAACAGTGAACTCTTGTCACATGTCATGTGCCTGGAACATCCACTGTCCATATACCATACATCAATGATTGTTGTGGACTGTTCCTAGACAAAACAAAGAAAGTGATTAGTTAAGTGATGAAATACAAGCTGAATCAGCTTGCAAATCATCAGCAACATGAACAATTGTTGCATTGGGTTTGGGGTCCTCATAAACAACTTCACATGATTCATCAGAATCATCCGTTTCATAGCCAGTTTCATAAGGTAATCCTACATATGGAACTATGCTTGTGCATTCGTCAATTACAAATTCTCTCTTCACACTTGTTATTGGTGTTATATATGAAACTTGTGTTTCCTTTATCACTGGAGTTTCACATCTGGGTTTCCACAGAAATCCTTGTGGCTCAAAACCATGCTTCAACATAAATTTTTCATCACTATTAAACTCTTTTGGTTTCTTTCTCTTGATAATTTCTCTTTTAAATTTCTCTTCACAATCTGTTGACTTTATGTGGTAAACTATATTCTTATCAGTTAACTTTTTCTTCTCTTATTTGTCAACAATTTCAAATTTCTTCTCACTTTTTGTTTCAACACAATTCACTTTATTATCAGATAACTTCTTCTCTTTCCCAACTATTCATCATACTTTTTCTTGTAAAGACCAAAGTCTTGTCCAAACTAAGTTGTATTTGGTACATGAAATGGCTTGAATGTAAATCTTTCATGAAAAGAATCAGTGTGATGTCCATACACATCACAATGGTTACACCAAACTTTTCCTTTGAAGCTCTCACATGATTTCCCCTTTTTGAATCCTTCACTTGGTCTTGGGGGGTCAATTCCAATAGTCTTTTGAATTTTGAGACCATCAAAGTCAATTGAGAAATGTACAAATTCCTCAATTTTAATATCTTGTCTTACAACTGAACTCTTGACAAAGATTATTCTTTCCAAATTAATTGGTTCATCATCTATGTTGCCTTTAAACCTTGATTGCCTTATTTCATAGTCTTCCATACTTTCCACTTCTCCAATATCAAACAAATCTTGGTTTGAGAAAACAGGGTAATCATGAATGAAAAGATCAACATTCTTCATGGTCTCTTCTGTTTTCTTGTTTTCTTTGACCCTATCCCTTCTTTGTGGTACTTTATAAATTGATTTTTCATTGTTTTTATTTGCATATGAACCATAACAAATATCAAAGGATTTATGTTCTCTTCTCATTTGCTCATGGTGTTTTTTTATCTTGGGAGTTTCTTTAGCAGTAAAGGAAGCCTGTCAATTGAGTTTGGTTTGCCCCTTCTTTCAACCTTTGAACTATCATCACTTGAACCTTGATCATTTGAATCACTCAAGTCATCATAAAAGTCATCTTCAGACAATTGCACACCAACATAAATTATAGTACCCTTCTCTTCTTTTACTTCTTCCTTCATCACAAACTCACATTTTTCATCAACTTCAACCAAGTTATAGTTTTCAGTGAATTCTTCCTTCTCTTTAAACACATCTCTAAACTGGTCAAGGTAAGCATTTCTTTTTTCCTTATCCACCTTCAAGGAGTAATTGTTATTGAAAGGTGGAGGAACAACCTTGAATTTATCTTCTTCCTTGATCTTTCTTTGTTTACCACAAATATTTCCAATGGATACAAGATTTTTCAGGAAATCATTTTCAACTTAAAGTTGAGTATTCTTCAATTTTTCTTCTAGATACAGTTTCTTTAATTCTTCTATTTCAGTGACATATCTGGTTTGATTCATGTAGCTGTCCATACAATCTTCTTCCAGACTTTTAATTTGATTTTACTAAGTCAACTCACTTGTTTCATAAACATTATCATGCTTTGTTTCTTAAAACATTCACTTTGAAGTTTTCCAACAGTCATTCTCAATGATTCATTTATTTCAAGTAATTCACGTTTTGAAAGATTTGAATGTACCTGAGATGACGAGGACTCAGCTTCGTTCTCAATCTTTGCCATGAATGCCGTATTTGCCTTTTCAATATCATTAGCATGATTGCTCTAATCAAATCCACCTTCTTGCTGTTGTGGAGCAAATGCAACATTCCCTTGATTTCTTGGTTGGTTGGTATTGTTTATGTTTTGATTTGCAGGAGCTTGTGGAGGGTTTTGTTGGTTTTTTTGAAAGTTCTGTTATTGGGGAATTACTTGCTGATGATTCTGTGGTTGTTGGTTGTTGTAGTTGTTGTTGAAGTTCCTCTGCTGACCTTGATTTCGATTCTGATATTGAAACTGATTTCTTGGCTGAATGTTTTGGAACTGTCTAGGTTGATTGCATTCCCTTGCAAAGTGTCCTAGTTGTTGATAGTTATAGCATATTGTATTTGATTTTTCAAATCCTAGTATTTTATTTGGACCAGAGACAAAGGATCTTCCAGTTCTATTGTACAACCTCTTGCTTCTAAGTCATCAACATCAATTTGTTCAAGGTCCTCTTGAACCACACTAGTATGAATCAGATTCTTAGCCACAAAGGCATTGTAGGATTCAGAAAACATTGAAAATAGAGCTTGATACTCATTTCCTTGGTTAACATTTTAACCACCATAAGGAGCATGTCCACTGGCCAAAGAGGATGTATCATTGTCATCAATCAATGGGATATTAAATCTGGATTGTCCACCTTGATTGTTTGCATTTCCAGCAACAAACCCCCTTGGTGTGTCACCACCATATTCACTTGGCTCTTCTATGATGGGAATATGTTGTTGATTTTTTGTAGACAAATTTCCCATTGGTGCAATGAGGGCATTAGACACTTGAAAACTTGGACTGCCTCCTTTATCATGTTATTTTCTATCATCTCATGTCCTGCTGCTTGTAAAAAGCATATCACATCATCTAGCTTCAAAGAAGAAAAATCAGGTCTTTGTTTGATAAACTTGCTCGCCGTGTACCATTCACCCGATAGTGATGATAACAACTTCTTGTCAAATCGAAATCAGTGATAGCCAAATCACTTGTTCTGATTTCATTAACAATAGCCCCGAACCTCTGCAACACAGACCTCAGTTTTTCACCTTCCCTAAATTTGAAACAGTCAAGATCTGATTTCAATTGATCCTTCTGGATGTCTTTCAACTCGGTGTTGCCTTCAACCATTTCTACCACAACATCAAACATTGCATTTGCTATTGTGTGATGAGCTAAACTTGTCAGGATATCCCATGATAG
This sequence comes from Bidens hawaiensis, assembly GCF_021521415.1. Classification (NCBI taxonomy): domain Eukaryota; kingdom Viridiplantae; phylum Streptophyta; class Magnoliopsida; order Asterales; family Asteraceae; genus Bidens; species Bidens hawaiensis. The sequence continues at coordinate 231,147 of NW_027494584.1, forward strand.
ACCTAATTTCAGCATTGACAAAGCTCTGTCGTCTTTCTTCTTCATTTGTCGATCAACAGTTTGATTACTGTTAGTCCCATCGGGAACATGTGGTCCGTTTTTTATGGAGTTCCACATCTCCACGTCATTGTAGCAAACGGCAACTTCAAATAACACTTTCCACTTGATAAAATTTTCTTGTCCAATAGCCTTGGAATCTTGTTAGTAGAAACCTCTTGCTCTTCCATTGATCCAGACATATTTTTGGTATTTTTTAAGAATAATTAAAAAAAACTTAATAAACTTGGATAAAAACTTAGAAAATTTGAAAAACACTTAGATCTATAGCCAAAATCCTCAGATCTGATAGATCTGGATGGATAAGAGCAAGATCTTTAACAAAGGTAAGAAATTTAATATAAATCTGAGTAAGAAACACTTATAAACCTCAAAAAGATTATAGATCTGAGAAAAAAATGAAAAACATGGTGTTGAGTCAAAGATTTGACCTAAGGGAAGTATATGGAAGATTGGAATCTTCTCAACCTCCTTTAAAATCACTAAGTATGGAACCGGGCACACCTGAGACATCCGAGCAGGGTTTTACTTAGCCGGGCACGATACTTTGTCTACCGGGCAAGGTTATCTTCTAGAATTCTTCTTAAGTGGATATCCGAGCAGGGTTCGCCAATTAGTGTATAACCGAGCAAGGTTCACTAGTTAGTACATACCCGGGCAGGGATCACTTTGTCTAGCAAGGTTGTTCTTCATAGCCGAGTAAGGTTTTCTTCAGAGTAGGCTCTTGGCTAACCAAGCTCATGAAGCCAAGTGATTGGAAGATCGGGCAAGGTATTCATTAATAATACTAGTGGTCCAAGTAAGTTTGATGTGTAATGAAATATCTCAAGTAACATCGGGCAGGGTTCAACTCAAGCAGGGTACAAGTAGTACCGAGCACACTTTTCTAATAAGCTATTTCCTAGCAATGAGTTGAAGGGACCATTGAAGAACAAGGTTGCTCGTAAGAGTTTGTCGGACAAAGTCTGATAAAGTCAAGAATATTGAAGTCTACCCGGTGAGTATTTCACTTGGTTAAATACTCTTTAAGTGAAGTCTACCCGAAAAATGTTCCCAGGCACACCTCTATTTTAGCAAGTACTAAAGGAAGGCAGAGCACACAGTCTACTCGGAAAAGTTAATACTGATACAAGGCCTACCCGGAAGACTTGTTTTACACTTAGAATAGTTTTGAATATGTAATTCGAATATGTTTTATTATTTAGGGTTTCTAGAAGGAATGATAGCTGTAAAGGGGGTGTCAGGCCTATAAAAGGAATAATTTAGGGCACGCCTCCTAAGATGGACAGACTCATTAATTCAGAGAGAATATTTGTGAGTGACGACTGTCTTAGAATCGCACGGATATAACTTTGCCATAAAGAAACCCTAAATCGATTTTCGTTTGTATGATTTATATTATATGAATGGAAATCTTTTGAGTAAATCTTGTGGGTTAGTTACCTTTGATTAATTGCTCAGCAACTAAATCGTTTGTTATTGATTCCACCTTTATCAAACGGTTTTCTTTCTAAATATAGCAACCCGTCATTAACTCTTTTGTCAACACATTATTGTGGAGTTATGACTTGATTTGTTTAAGATCTATCTACAATCGGGGACCTGACAAGTGGTATTAGAGCTTGTTGCTGCTATTTTAGTAAGAAATTTGTTGCTGATTGAAGATCTGAAGAACAATGACATAAGCAAAGCACTGTTTCATTGGAGAGTGACGTCAGCTGCTCTGTTTTCTTCATTTATGCCCAGATCTACAACTTTTCGGTGTTTTCTTTTCCTTATTTCACTTAAAGTTTGAATTTTGCTTCCAAATCTTGTTCTAATCGCACCAGATTCATCAGATCTGAAACACCGGTTCTCAGATCTGATTGCTTTTAAAGTGTGTTTTTCGAATTAACTGATTTTGATTTTCAAAATGTCTGGTTACGAAGAATAAGAGGTGTCTACTAATAAGATTCCTAGACTTTATGGGCAGGAAAATTTCACAAAGTGGAAGGTCTTATTTGAAGCAGCTGTTTGTTATAATGACGTGAATATATGGAACTCAATTAAGAATGGTCCACAAGACACAACTGAGGGTGCAAATCCAGCTGCAACTGCTGCTGTGCGTGAAAGATTGAGGAAAGTAAATGACAGGGCCTTAGCAATGATAAAGCTAGGACTGTCTTGGGAAATACTAACCAAGGTTGCATATCATCCTACCGCAAAGGAAATGTATGATGCAATTCTTGAAATGTTTGAGGAAAATACTGAGTTGAAGAACATCAAAAAGCAAAAGCTCGAACAACAGTTGGAGAGGTTTAAGTATAAAGATGGAGAGATATTGAAGTCAATTCTAGAAAGATTTCTAGCAATTGTAAATGAGCTGAGAACAACTGACTATGTCATGACTGATTTTGACTTGAATACCAAGATGCTCAACTCAATGCCTAAGGAACTGCAAATTCATCCTTCAAAAGCCCAATTTCAATGATTTGAAAGTGGATGATGTAGTGTGCTTCCTTTAGGCTGCATAAATAGAAATGATTGAAAATGAGATGATCAAGAAGAAAAGCCATGTTTCCAGGTCACCAATGCTCTCATTGCACCTATAGGCAACTTGTCAACCAAAAACCAACAACATATTCCCATCATAGAGGAACCAGTTGAGCATGGTGTTGACACACCAAAATCTTTTGTTGGTGGTAGTACAAGTCACCATGATAACCAGCAAAGGTTCAATGTCCAATTGATTGATGATACTGATTTTGCCTCCATGGAAAGTGGGTATGTACCTTACACTGGTGGTGGAAATGGCCAAGGAAATGAAACACATGCTTTGGTATCCATGTTTACAGAATCATACAATGCTTTTGTAGCAAAGAATCTGATTCATACCATTTTCATCCAGGATGACCTTGAGCAGATATATGTTGATGATTTGGAGGACATGGATTTGAAATGGCAAGCAACCATGTTGGCTCTTAGAAGCAAAAGGCTATACAACAGGACAGGTAGATCACTTCTATTAGGACCTAATGAAAGAATTGGTTTTGATAAGTCAAAAGCCATTTGCTATAACTGCCAATAGCCTGGTCATTTTGCTAGATAATGTAACATGCCAAGAAACTTTCAGATGAACCAATTCCAAAACCAACCAAGAAAGCAGCAGCATCAATATCAATAGAACCAACAGCGAACCAAAAATCCCAACAACAAAAACTTCAACAACAATAATTATAATCCCAACTTCAACAACTTCCAGCCTCAAATGAACAATCATCATCAAGTTATGCCACAGAATCAAGGTTTTCAAAGAAACAACAATCAAAACCTTCTAAATGTTCTAAATAACTCAGTCCCAACCAATCAAAATCAACCCAGAAATCAGGGAAATGTGGCTGTAACTAAACAGCATGAGGGTAATTTTGACTGGAGCAATCATGAAGAAGATATTGTAGATGACATCAAGAGAGCAAATGTGGCATTTATGGCCTTGATTGAGAAAGAAGCTGGATCATCATCTCAGGTACACTCTGCTCCTACTGTTGATTTAAATGAAATTATCAATGATTTAAAAGCAAAAGTAAGCAAGCTGGAAAGTGAGTGATTTAGGAAACAAAGTATTATCAATGGGTATGAGGCCAGTGAGCTAATCAGTGAAGAAATGATGAAAAGTTTTAGAAGAAAACTGTGTAAGTAGCTACAGAGCACGGAAAAGGTATACCACTGAGATAGAAGGGTTGAAGAAGATGATTGTTGAAGAAAAGGTGTAGAACACAAAACTGCAGGTTGAAAATGAATTCTTGAAGAACTTGGTTTCCACAGGAAATATTTGTGGAATTCTAAATCAAGTAAAAGAGGAAGACAAGTACAAAGCAATACCACCACCATTCAACAACTTTATGCCAAAAGTTGATAAAGAAAAGAGAGATGCATATCTACAACAATTCAGAGATGTCTTTCAAGACAAAGAAGAGTTTGTTGATTTGTACAAGAATGTTGAGGTGAATGAGAAAGGAGAATTTGTGATAAAAGAAGAAGTGAAAGAAGACAAGTCTATTGGAGTTCAAGTCTCTGAAGATGACTTTGATTCTGTTGATCTGAATCAAGATGATTTAAGTGATTTGAGTGATCAAATCACTGATGAAGAAATTAAAGTTACTGAAAGAGGAAGAAGATACAAGAAACCAGATTCAATAGAAAAGCTGCCACAACTACCTCCAGTGACACCCAAGATGAAGAAAATGAATGAAAGACTTAGAAGAGAACATGTATCTTTTGATATATGTGTGAGAAATAAGGTAAACTACAATGCAGTCAGGCCACCAAGCAAAGATGTATTGGAGAAGATAAGTAAAAACAAAAAGAAAAGAGACAATGAAGAATTTAATGTTGAGAATTTTATTCCAGTTTACCCTGTTTTCTCTAGTCATGAGGTGTTTGAAATTGGAGAGGTGGAAACAATGGAAGAATATGAGAAGAGGCAGTCAAGTCATAGAGAAAGTCAAGATGAAAAACCTTTGAACATGCAAAAAATTGTGTTTGTGAAAAGCAAGATTGGAAGACAAGACATCAAGATTGAGGAATTTGTTCCTTTATCAATTGATTTTGATAGTCTAAAACCTCAGAAGACACTTGGAGTCAAAGCACCTAGACCAAGTGAAAGGTTCAGAAAAGGAGGTGATCATGAAAAATACAAAGGAAAAGTTTGGTGCAAGAAATGTGATGAGTATGGTCATCACATAGATTCTTGTAATGAGAGACTCAAATTCAAGCCTTTTCATGTCCCAGATGAGACTAAGTATGGACAAGACTTTGTTCTGTACAAGCAAAAGTATGATGCATACCTAGGAAAGGGAAAGGTTGGTGAAAAGGAGGCATTGAATGAAGATAGTTTGAAACCATCAGTAGAGACCAAGAGAGAGAAGAAAACTGATGAAAAGACCAAGAAACTTGTGACTGAACAAGCTAAAAGTAGTAGATCTCCTAAGAAGCCTGAAATAACTGTCAAGAAGAACTTTCAGCCCTTGAGAATCATTCCTAAAAGGGATACACAATCAGTGAAGTCTGATATCTCTCAAGGATCACCAAACAATGAGAAGACAAGAATCAGAGTCATCTTTCCTATAAAGAAACCGACTGAACTTACTGGTGATGAGAAATTTTTATTGAAACATGGTTATGAACCTGAAGGATTCCTTTGGAAACCTAAGGTTGAGGAAAGTTGCTGATGTAAGAGATTACTCAGAAAAGAAAGACTATGTGGTACAAGAGTATAATACTACACCAGAAGAATGCCAGAGCTCAACCTCATTTGTTAAAACTCCAAGAGAGTGTGGATATGAAACTGATAATTCAGACCATATTGAAGTCACTCATGAAGATCCTGAACCAACAACACTCATTTCCAATGCTGCCACTAAAACTAAATCTGATGATCTTCAAGTTGAGATAGCTTGCACTTCATCACTCAACTAATTAAATTCTTTCTTTTGTGCAGGAACAGTCCACTCCACTAAATGAAATATGGTACATGGATAGTGGATGTTCTAGGCGCATGACTTGTGACAGGAGGTCACTTGTTAATTATGAAGAAATGTTTGAAGGTCCTGTGGCATTTGGGAGTGATGAAAATGATGGAAAGATAGCTGGAAAGGGAATTTTAACAAATGGAAATGTTTCATTTGATAATGTGTTTCATGTTGAAGGTCTACAGTATAATCTGCTAAGCATGTCAAAAATGTGTGATAAGGGTTACAATGTTGGTTTTGATGACTCACACTACTTCATCTTAAAACCTGAATTTGTAATCCCACCTGAAATGATTATTATGATGGCCCCAAGAAATGTTAACCTATATGAGCTTAATATGAAAGAAGCTGTTTCAAGGGGTGGCACATGTTTTGTTTCCAAAGCCACTGAAAATGAGTCAAAATTGTGGCATTGAAAATTGTGTCATGTTAATATGAAGAACATGAACAGACATGTGAAGGGTGAGCATGTAATTGGCTTACCTACAAGAGAGTTCAAATTGGAAGATCATTGTAGTTCATGCCAAAAAGGCAAGCAGCACAAATCCTCTCATAAGATAAAACTCATCAATTCAATTGATCAAGTACTTGAATTACTTCACATGGATCTTTTTGGTCCTATGAGTGTGCCAAGTATAGGGAAGAAAAGATATTGTCTTGTGATCATTGATGACTACTCAAGATATAGTTGGGTTTATTTCCTAAGTACAAAGGATGAGACTGCAGAGTTGATAAAGCATGTGTGACAATGATTGAGAACAAACTGAGTAAGAAGGTTAAAATGATGAGAAGTGACAATGGTACTGAGTTCAAAAATGGAGTCATGGAAGAATTTTGTGCAGGAAAGGGAATACTTCAACAATTCTCAGCTCCTAGAACTTCTGAACAAAATGGTGTTGCAGAAATAAGAAACATGACACTTATTGAAGGTTCAAGAACCATGTTAGCAGATTCTAGTCTACTAGTTACATTTTGGGCATAAGCCATAAATACTGCATGCTATGTTCAGAATAGGGTACTTGTCAACAAAAGGCATAACAAGACACCATATGAAATCTTCTTTAATAGAAAGCCTAACACAAATGTGTCTGCTGATATGATAATACAAACCCCCTATGTTGAAAAGAATCATCCCTCTGAAAACATCATTGGAAATATACATAAAAGAGTCACAAGAAGTCATTCTGAAATTGCAAATATCTGTTTGTACTCCTACTTTCTATCCCAAATAGAACCAAAGAACATTGTTCAAGCCTTAAAGGACAATAGTTGGGTGGAGGCAATGCAGGAGGAATTGGCACAGTTCAGAGATCTACATGCTTGGGATCTTGTTGATAGGCCAAGAAACAGGTCCGCGATTGGAACAAAATGGGTTTTTAGAAACAAAAGGGATGAGAGGGGTTTGGTGATTAAGAATAAAGCTAGGCTTGTGGCACTGGGATGCCTTCAAGAGGAAGGAATAGACTTTGAGGAAGTCTTTGCACCTATTGCAAGACTTGAGGCTATCAGGATTTTTCTTGCATATGCTGCCTCAAAGAACATTAAGGTTTTCCAGCTTGATGTAAAGTCTGCATTCCTAAATGGCAAAATTGATGAAGAGGTGTATGTTGCTCAACCTCCAGGTTTTGAGGATCCAATGTATCCAAACAGAGTGTATAAGCTAAATAAAGCCCTATATGGATTGCATCAAGCTCCTAGAGCTTGGTATGATGAGCTGTCAAATCATCTTCTTAAAAATGGTTTTCAAAGAAGAGCCACTGACAAGGCACTCTTCTACAAAAGAAATGGATAAGATTTACTGCTGTTACAAGTCTATGTTGTCAAGTCCCCGATTTCAGGTAGATCTTACACAAATCAAGTCATAACTCACACAAATAAATGTGTTGACAAGGGAGTTAATGACGGGTTGCTATATTTAGAAAGAAAACCATTTGTTAAAGGCGGAATCAATAAAAAATGATGTGGTTGCTAAACGATTAATCAAAGGTAACTAACACACACAAGATTCACTCAAAAGATTTCCATTCATATAATATAAATCATATAAATGATAATCGATTTAGGGATTCTTGATGGGAAATTTATACCTGTACGATTCTTAGGACAGCCGTCACTTTCAAGAAATATTCTTTCTTATCTGAAAAGTGTAAAGGCTAAAAATCCGTAGGAGGCGTGCCTTAAACTATTCTATTTATAGGCCTGCCATCCTAAGACAGCTGTCATTCCTTCTAGAAACCCTAAACACTAAAACATATTCAAAATTATTCTAAGTGTAAAACAAATCTTCCGGGTAGGCTTTGTAGCAGTATTAACTTTTCCGAGTAGACTGTGTGCTCTGCCTTCCTTCAGTACTTGGTAACATAGAGGTGTTCCCGGGTACAGTTTCCGGGTAGACTTTACTTAAAGAGTATTTCACCAAGTGAAATACTCACCGGGTAGACTTCAATCTTCTTGACTTTATCAGACTTTGCCCAACAAACTCTTACGAGCAACCTTGTTCTTCAATGGTCCCTTCAACTCATTGCTAAATAGCTTATTAGCAAAGTGTGCTCGGTAGCACTTGTACCCTGCTTCAGTTGAACCCTGCCCGATGTTACTTAAGATATTCCTTTGTTCATCAGGCTTACTTGGACCGCAAGTCTTATTAATGAATGCCTTGCTCGATTTTCCAATCACTTGGCTTTATGAGCTTGGTTAGCCAAGAGCCTACTCTGAAGTAAACCTTACTCAGCTAAGAAGAACAAACTTGCTAGATAAAGTGATCCCTGCCCGGATATGTACTAACTAGTGAACCTTGCTCGGTTATTCACTAATTGGTGAACCCTGCCCGGATATCTACTTAAGAAGAATTCTAGAAGATAACCTTTCCCAGTTGACAAAATATCATGCCCGACTAAGTAAAACCTTGGTCGGAAGTCTAAGGTGTGCCTTGTTCCTCTATCCTTGGTTGCGTAGTATTCGTCTCCATTAGGGTAGTGTGTCGGTGAGACCGAGAGGAGAGTCGACATTAGAGCACTTTAACAATTCGTTTCTCGGTTTGTTCTTAAAATCAACTAAGTGTAAGTTAGAGTTTGTTAGTGAGACTGAGAGGTGATCTAGCTTTCTTGAGTGAACCTTAGTTGTGTCATCCTTAGGAATCGGTGTCGTGAGAATCCTCAATCCATTATCTTATTATACCTTCAATATGATTCTTACCTAGGTAGACGTTTTCTCCGATTGCAGTTAAGTTTCCAAGTTTTGTTAAGAGTTTAGTTAAGTTAAATTAAGTCTTTTAAGTTAATTAAATAAAGTTAGGTTAAGTATTTAATAATATAAAAATCAATTTAAAATATATTATTCTTAGGTGAGTCTTATTTAGGGTTAAGTATTAGATACGTGTTCACGTGTCCTTGTGTTCGACACTCGGACTTCCTTAGTTCTATACTATTAGTGATCGGTACACTTGCCGGTTTTGTGTGGCTTCTTTAGGAATTTCGTTTAATAAATTTAAAGCTTAATTGTGAGGGCATCGTTAGACACACATCAGTTAAGGTTTGGGTTGGGGATTGAGTGGTTTGGACTTGTGGTTGTGGTGATTCATGTGGTGTTGGTATAGGTTGGTCAATTGGTAAAGGTTGGTGTGGTGGTGTTTGTGGTGGTGATGGTATTGGTTGGTTCTCCCCTGGAATAAGTACATCAACATCCACGGCTCCTCTAGTCCCTTCTTCATTTCCATCATCATCATTACCTCCATCATCAGAACTATCATCATCACCTTCTTCTCCATCATCCCCCTCGTCCTCTTCTGAGCTCAGCTCAGGTACTGGCATAATATCCAAGTCATGGTTCAATAACCATGGCAAAATCTCAAACGGAATGTTTGGATTAAATCTGTTGGCTTTTCCCAGATTTACAATTCGTCTAAATGTGTTGGGATTCTACAAAACATGAGTAATGCCAATGGTGGGTAAATCTTGTAACTCCCTATTGAAAATTATCTGCATAAACCTGGGATACTGCAGAAATCTGTCCACTTTAGTCTTCTTCAGATTTCCAACCATTCCTTCAAAAACCATTTTGGAGAAATTGAATGGTAGTTCATAAATGATAGCCACAGTGGCGTTTGCCAAGTCAAGACTCATTAGAGTCCATGATCCTTTCCTTGGGCCAAATCCCTGAATTACATGATGGATCAGAAATCTGTAAAGCATAGAGAACATGCCCTTTTGAAATTGCCCATCGTGCACTGTCCCCTGATATCCCATTGTTTGTTCAAAAATTCTCAGCAGGTGATCAGTATTGAAGTTGATAGGATTGTGGTCGTCATCACGTAATTGCAAGCATCTTCTGATTAATCGTTCAGTTATTTGAATTTCTTGTCTTGCCACTGTAGCTTCAATCCTTCGACCATTTATATCATCACGCAGTCTAGCTGAACGCCAGAAATCAAGTGAATGATTTCTAAAAATGACTGGGCACTCGGTAAAGGCAAAACTGACATTTGATCTTGACAACCACGTTATCATCCTAGCCACCTCCTGATTGTCAGGTGTAATTTGCAACATGGCACACATGTTGTGTTTCTTTTCAAAGGGATATTTCGGTTGATCTTCTTCGTCTGCCATATCTGAAACATACAATCAAACATATTCAAAGTAAAATTAGCCCTAAAGTTCATTACTTTAAGCAATTTCAAGTTATAAATTTGAAGAAGAAAGAGAGAAATATCATTAAAAACCTGTTCTTCGACAAATTAATAACCTATAAACAAAAACAGAGTGTTAGCAAACAAATACATAATCAAAGCCTATAATCATCTAATCGTGGTCGGAAAACAAGTTATTATTGCTTACCGAGTCGGAATTAGTGGGTTGGTAAAGTTAGGGTTTGGATTTAATCGAATGCGATGAGTCGGTTAATATTTCGTAGAGTAATCAGTGGAAGGAGAGAGAGAGGGGGGGGGGAATTAATGTATAAAACATCTCTCACTCCCTCTTATATACCTTTTGAAAAGTGGGTTCTAAACGTTTTTTGTCGTTTTGTGAGTTATTAGCTATCAAACAGTAACATTATCCACTTGATATTTTAAACATTTGAAAACATCCAACTTTAAGTATTAAATGTAGCAAACCTCACCCGGAAATTTTTAGTGTAAGTTTTGCAAAGTCTACTCGGTATATTCCACTTACTCAAAGCTTACTCGATTATTAATTTAGTATAAACTAGAAGTTAAAATGAAGAAAGCTTACTTGAAATACAAGATTGCTTGAGAACTAAATCACAAGAAACATTAATCAAGTATTACACATCAAGCATGCAACCTTACTAGGAATCAATTAAGATGCCCATATAATTTACATCTAATTAAACTATCATGCTCATTTAAAACAGTTAATCACAAACCTTACTTGGTCAATTACAATTTATAAATAATCAGTCAAGTATACTTTGATGCACAGTATTCCCGATAAAGAGTACAGTGTCCTAGAGATTTCATAGCAGAAAGTGTACTCGGATAATCAGTGAAATTACCAAAGTATATTAAGGGGACATTTGAACATTCAAAGTGTACCCGGAATACAAAGTGTGCCTGGAAAAACAAGGTTTGCCTGGAAACACTTGTAATTTCAAAGAAGGATATATATATATATATATATATATATATATATATATATTCACTCTAATCACTTAAAAACACAAAGCTTGCTCGGTGTACTAAAGCTTATTTCACAAAGCTTACTTGGTATATCATTCAGCATATAAGATGCAAAGCTTGCCCGGAACAAAAAATCCTTGTTAAAAGCTAGCTAAATCACATATTCATCTCAAGACTTCAAGCTTGCTCTGGAAATTAGTACAGTTAAGTGTACTCTACCCGGAAAATGTAAACATTTCAAAGCATGCCCGAAAATCATAAACTCAATCCAAAATGACTAAGCTTGCTTGGAAAGGTTATAAAACATCAAACCTTACCCGAAAATACTTAATACACTGTTTTGTGTTCGGGAAGGTTAGAAAACATCAAACCTTGTCCGAAAATACTTATTCAACCTTTTTGATGTAAAATGCAACTCTTTTTGACTTAAACTACTTTGACAAATTATACTTTTCAATAAAGATCTTAGTTTAAGAGCTAATGGTGCATTTAGAGATCAAATTTCAGTTATATTTCTCTTCAAAACAATTTCTTTCTTTTTTCTGAAAAGATCTCAAGAATTGAATCATATTAACTAAGTAGCTTTCTTAATACTTCTTCTCAGCATTATTATGACAACATAGATAGGTTAACAGCAGGTTTAGACTTAGCATGAATTTCATCTCTTTGGTGATATGATTAAGTTTCAATTTGAGCATACTTCAGTAATGGTCAACACTATGCTATGATGCCTCATATCTCTTCTCAAAGCTTATTTGGCTTTCCCCAGAACACCCCAATTTGACTCCAACCTCCTGTATTTGGTCAAAATTTGTTTTTTGTATGACAGAACTTATTGGATCTTTTTGTATTTTTGATATTCAAACATATATAGAGGTTGAATGTTGGACTTACTGTTTATTTAAAGATGTTTCATTTTTGGGTTGACCAAATAACAACAGGCTTGTGTATGACTGGGTAATCACTTTTCTGCCTATCATTTGGAGAGATGTATCTTGAGACATGCAAAGACAACTATGTATCTCCACATAAATATTAGCATATTCATTATGTTTTATCACCTTGGATTTTACACATCATGGGAAAGCAACCATACGTGTTAATGACTATACTAAGTGTCCTTTCAACCTATTAAATCCATATGATTGGCTAAGTAGTCAATGTACTATCATTTCCCATATAACATATTCAATCACCCCAAGTACTCTTATCTTCCAGGTTAATGGCTATCCTGGCAGTCTACAGGTAGTCTGCAGGACCAAACACATACATATGCATATGTCCCTTAGGCTTAGAGTCAATGGCATAGTTTTAAATGAAAGAAAAAATTACAATTGCTCCAAATGCTTTCAGCCTTTGGATTAATGGCTATCCTTTCAATCTACAAGTAGATGATAGGACCAAACATTACGAGTACATGTTCCTTAGACTTGTGCAAATGACATAATTTTCAGCAAAAGTAATTTCTTTTGAGACTTTTCATTAAAGATCCTTCTTTTAGGCTTCTATAAAGCTTGGACTGAATAGTCTTATCATATCTCTACACCATTATCAACTTGCTCATGTTTTGATCAAAATAAAGTAATTATGCAAAATTCATTAGAAAATTCATTTTATCATTTAATTTTGACATAAAACTCATTTTGACACAAACAGTTGTATCATAATCAAATCTTAATCAAACATAACATCATCAAGACAAGCAGTCATTACTATTATTCAAGGTCTAGCCTATCCTAATAACATCAAATGATCAGATAATACACATAATCATGCAATTAGGCAGTGAATTCAGATAAGCTTACACTAACAAGTAATTCATACAAAAGCACTCATCATAACATTACATTCACACATCAACTGATAAACATGCACAAACTTCAATTATATCAAACTTTTGCACTCATAAACAGTTAAAGCACATATCAGTCAACATAATAAGTATCATAATCATGCATATTCACTCAACATTCAATTTGTGCAACCTCTAACAATATAATCAATTAGCACATAGAGGCACACAACTTAGCACACGTGAAAAAATGTAGATGATATCATCTTTGGTTCAACAAATGAACAAATGTGTATGGAGTTCGAAGGAGTAATGAAATCCAAATACAACATGAGATCTATGGGAGAAATGAACTTCTTTCTTGGACTAAAAGTTCAATAGAAAGCTGAGGGGATTTTCATTTACCAAACTAAATATGTGCAGGACATTTTGAATAAGTTCAAATGTCAAGAATTCAAAATAGCTTCAACTCCAATGGACACAAAAGAAAAGATGATTGCTGATGAAAAGGGGGAGGCTGTGGATGAGCATGAATATAGAGCCAAAATTGGGTCCCTGATTTACCTAACTGCTACAAGACCTGACATTATATGTGTTGTATGTGTCTGTGCAAGTCTACGATCATAACAAGTATCATAATCAAGCATATTCACACAACATTTAATCTGTTAGACCTCTACCTATATTATGTCAAAATTAAATGATAAAATGAATTTTCTAATGAATTTTGCATAATCACTTTATTTTGGTCAAAACATGAGCAAGTTGATTAATGGTGCTGAGATATCATAAGACTATTCAGTTCAAGCTTTATAGAAGCTTAAAAAGAAGGATTTTTTAATGAAAAGTCTCAAGTAGTTATTCTTGCTGAAAATTATGTCATTTGCCCAGTTGGAAGGACATACACTTGTGTATGTTTGGTCCTATAATCTGTATAGATTTAAAGGATAGCCATTAACCAGAAAATTGAAAGCATTTGGGGCAATTATAACTTGTTTCCTATTCCTTCACGTAACACTAAGTCAATAACTCTGACTTTGAAAGGACATATATTCACATGTATGTTTGGTCCTGTTGACCACTTGTGGTCAAACAGGATAGCCATTTACCTGCCAATTAAGAGAAATTGGGGTGATTGAATATTAAACTATTAATTATGGGAAATGATAGTACATTGACTACTTAGCCAATCATATAGATTTAATAGGCTGAAAGAACACTTAGTATGGTCATTAACATGTATGGTTGCTTTCCCATGATGTGTAAAATCTAAGGTGATATAAACATAATGAATATGCTAATCTTTATATGAAGATGCATAGTTGTCCTTGCATGTCTCAAGATAATCTCTCCAACTGATAAGCAGAAAAGTGATTACCCACTCATACACAAGCTTGTTGTTATTTGATCAACCCAAAAATGAAACATCTTTAAATATGACAAAGAACATGCTTTAGAAAAGTTGAGAAAATATCACAAAAAAAAGGAGAAGAATAAATCAACCAAAAGTTGATAAGTGTTTTAAATATTTTATCAAATAAGAGGGTCACAACTAGAACTACATAAATGTTGATAAAATCTGTCTCATCTTGAATGAAAGGCATGTTATTTAAAACTGTAAGTCCAACGTTCAACCTCTATATATGTTTGAAAATCAAAAATAAAAAAGTTCCAATAAGTTCTGTCATACAAAAACAAATTTTTGACCAAATACAAGAGGTTAGAGTCAAATTGGGGTGATCTGGGGAAAGCCAAATAAGATTTGAGAAGAGATATGAGGCATCATAGCACAATGTTGACCATTGCTGAATTATGCTTAAATTGAACCTTAATCATATCACTAAAGAGATGAAATTCATGCTAAGTCTAGACTTGCTGTTAACCAATCTATGTTGTCATAATAATGCTGAGAATGAAGTATTAAGAAAGCTACTTAATAAATATGATCCCATTCTTGAGATCTTTTCAGAAAATGGAAGAAACTGTTTTGAAGAGAAATATGACTGAAATTTGATCTCTAAATGCACCATTTTCTCTTAAACAACAATCTTTAATGAAAAATATGATTAACAAATGGTTTAAGTCAAAAAGAGTTGCATTTTACCTCAAAAAGGTTGAATAAGTATTTTTCGGCAAGGTTTGATGTTTTCTTACCTTCCCGAACACAAAACAGTGTATTAAGTATTTTCGGGCAAGGTTTGATGTTTTATAACCTTTCCGAGCAAGCTTAGTCACTTTGGACTAAGTTTATGATATTCGGGCATGCTTTGAAGTGTTTACACTTTCCGGGTAGAGTACACTTAACTATACTAATATCTCGAGCAAGCTTGAAGTCTTGAGATGAATATGTGATTTAGCTAGCTTTTAACAAAGATTTCTTGTTTCGAGCAAGCTTTGCATCGTATATGCTGAATGATATACCGAGCAAGCTTTGTGAACTAAGCTTTAGTACACCGAGCAAGCTTTGTGTTCTTAAGTGATTAGTGTGTATGGTTCTCTTTGAAATTACAAGTGTTTCCGGGCAAACCTTGATTTCCCTGGCACACTTTATATTCCGAGCACACTTTGAAGATTCAAATGTTCCCCTAATATACCTTAGTAATTTCACTGATTTTTCGAGTACAATTTGTGCTATGAAATCTAGCACACTGTATTCTTTATCGGGCATACTTTGCATCAAAGTATACTTGACTGATTACTTGTGAATTAGAATTGACCAAGTTAGGTTTGTGATTAAATGAATTAACTGAGTAAGGTAGGTAAATTAGATGTAAATTATATGGGCATCTTAATTGATTCCTAGAAAGGTTGCATGCTTGATGTATAATACTTGATTAATTTTTCTTGTGATTTATTTCTCAAGCAATCTTGTATTTCAAGTAAGCTTTCTTCATTTTAACTTCTAATTTATATCAACTTATAACCGAGTAAGCCTTAAGTGGAGTATACCGAGTAGACTTTGCAAAACTTACACTGAAATTTTCGAGCAAGGTTTGCTAAACTTAATACTAAAAGTTGGATGTTTTTCAAATGAGTAAAAAAGGGTCAAGTGGATAAGGTTACTGTTTGACAGCTAATAACTCACTAAATGACAAAAAACATTTAAAACCCACTTTTCAAAAGGTATATAAGAAGGAGTGAGAGACGTTTTATACATTATTTTCCCTCTCTCTCTCTCTCCTTCCACTGATTACTCTACGAAATATCTAACCGACTCATCGCATTCGATTAAATCCAAACCCTAACTTTACCAGCCCACTAATTCCGAATCGGTAAGCAATAATAATTTGTTTTCCGACCACGATTAGATGATTATGGGCTTTGATTATTTATTTGTTTACTAACCCTCTGTTTTATGTGTAGGACATAAATTTGTCGAAGAACAGGTTTTTAATGATATTTCTCTCTTTCTTCTTCAATTTTATAACTTGAAATTGCTTAAAGTAATGAACATTATGTAACGATTCCGGCAAATCCAGGTATACCCTAGCCGGAATATATTATTTACGTGTTATTTAATATTGATTATATGAGTTATAGTACGTTTATACGAGTATATATGATTCACAGTACGAATCATACTTGAGTATATAGTGAATTGTATTGGAATTACAATTAACCAATGAACGATTATTGAAACCCGAACGAATCGGGAATTACATTATAGACGAAGTATATAATGTTTAAGTGATGTTCACGAAGTATTAACGCTTCGGGATAGGTGAATTATAGCACAGAAAAAGGTTTTCGATTTAATGGTACGTCGGTACGCTAAACGAAACCTTTAACACCAAACCAAGCAAGAGACGATCAATCAAGCCGAAAAAGATGCGTAATTATTAATAACATGATGTTTTAATGTCATGGGTTAAGTTTTTAAAGTTTTTAAATCGGTTTTGTGTAAATTTTATGTTAACCCGAAAAACGATCATTTTATGCTCGTTTTAAGCCGAATTACGAGTTTAAACGAGAAACGAACTGAACCAGATTATCCACAACATTATCCAGATTGTGTAATCTAGATATGTGGCCATGGTTTGAGATGTGGGGCCCCCCACACCCCCTCACATGGCCGGCCTCCCTTTACACACACATACACACTTCATTTTCTTTTTTATCTTCATACATTCAAGCAAAAACTCTCTCAATATCTCAATCCTTTCAACCTCCTCTCAAACCCTTGATCATCCTCCATTTCCATCATTTTAACCAAGATTTTGAAGGTATAAGCATGTACAATACATAATCTTTGGTGTTAATTACTTAGTTTGAGTTGTTTTTGCAAGAACAAAAAGGGTTCCAAGTGAAATATGGGTGAAAACCCGAGATGGAACCGGTTCTTGTGTGATCAAAGGATGTATACAAGTTATACAAAGGATCTTGATCCAAGTAATTAGTTAAAAGTGTTTAGAATAAAATTTTACGGTTAAAATCTTTATTGTTACTTGAAAACCGACATTTTGAAAGAGATGGCTTGATTGTTGGTATAGTTTGCTTGGTATAGTGTTGTTGTGCTTGTAAGTGTTGTATCTAGCGGCTAGCAAAGGCTAGAAACCGAGATCCTTGTGATCTAAAGCTAGAAAACACAAGATAGTTCGGTTTTTGTGTGTTTATGAAAAATGGACAGATTGTTGTGTACTTAGAGTTGGGTCACGAAATTTCACAGAGATGATCTACACATGAAAATATGAGATCTGTGAAAATTTGGTAATTTTTGGATAAAAGATGAATATTTGGTGAATTTAATGCTCGGTTTTGGCCAAAAATAGTGAAAAATAGCTAAACATGATGAAAAATTCTGAAAAATTGCAGATAATCTTTTCATAACATATAAAAGTCACCCACAAAATTTCGGGTTCATTGGAGAAGTCTAAGTAGGCTTTTCGGTGAAACGAGTTCTAGGGCTTCTAGCTCGGTTTTGGGTGAAAAAGGCTTGAAATATGAGTTTTAAAATCTGGAAAAATTCCAGAAAGTTATGAGGATGATAAGGATCATCCCAGAAAAATTTGGTATTTTTCTAAAGTGTTTTGATATTTTTGACATATTTAGTATTTTATAAAGATTTAAAAATATGTAAAAATATGTAAAGTTACAAAAATAAATCTGGAAAATTTCCAGAAAGTTATGAGGATGATAAGGATCATCCCAGAAAAATTTGGTATTTTTCTAAAGTGTTTTGATATTTTTGACATATTTAGTATTTTATAAAGATTTAAAAATAGATAAATATATGTAAACGTACAAAAATAAATCTGGAAAAATTCCAGAGAGTTATGAGAATGACAAGGATCATTCCAGAAAAATTTGGGATTTTTCTAAAGTATTTTGATATTTTTGATATTTTTAGTGTTTTTAATGAGATTTAAAAATAGGTAAATAAATGCAAATATAGGAAAATAAATCTGGAAAATTTTATAAAATTTTCTTTCTGTCAAAATAAGTTTTGAGTAAAATTTCAAGACCCGAGACTAAACGGGTAATTATTTGTGCTAAAATGAACATAAAAACAATTATTTAAAGCTTAAAACGTGTAAACCGGCAAAGTTCGCATAAGCGAGCTGACTGGTACACGAAAACTTTAAAATAGACTATTTTCATAAATCTAAGTAACTTAAGTAAAAATAAATCATCCGAAAATAATTCGGATGATTTGGGTAATTTTACCCGATTTTACCGTTTTCGGCACCGAAAGACCGGAAACGGGCCCCACGGCCAAAACGGGGTGTCAAACCGAGCTATAATTTCATCACTTTAATTGACTATCAAACTCTAAGCAATGTCATAATCTGAGTCCTTAGAAGTGTCACGGGGTTAACATTGTCCCCGAATCGAGTACAGTACTGGGTTAACGATGCTCCCAGATGTACCGATTGAAATGTATTTAAGTTATGGGAATTATAGTAACGACTAGATATTATATTACAGATCCAGGCACGTAGCTGATCCTTATATTATTCACCAACTCACAACAAGGTGAGTTTTCACGAGCCCCTTTTAATGAATTGTTTTAATTATATTTTCCCGGGGCGGAAAACATGTCTTATTTAAAGTATTTAAGTACATACCGATCGTATGGAAATACTTGTACATTTATATATATATGGACTGATGCATAGAATATATAAAATGTTTATAATGTGTTATTGTTCTGGGGTAACATAGTTCCCAGGGGTTATATTGTTCTGGGGTAACATAGTTCCCAGGGGTTATTATTGTTCTGGGGTAACATAGTTCCCAGGGGTTATTATTGTTCTGGGGTAACATAGTTCCCAGGGGTTATATTATTCTGGGGTAACATAGTTCCCAGGGGTTGTTATTATTCTGGGGTAACATAGTTCCCAGGGGTTGTTATTGTTCTGGGGTAACATAGTTCCCAGGGGTTATTATTATTCTGGGGTAACATAGTTCCCAGGGGTTATTATTATTCTGGGGTAACATAGTTCCCAGGGGTTATTATTGTTCTGGGGTAACATAGTTCCCAGAAAGTTATTGGAAATGTTCTGGGGTAACTTAGTTCCCAGCATGATTATATGGTTAATAAATGATTATTAAAAATGATTTGTCAGTGTTTATTTAAATTAGTGAAACTCACCAACTATTCGTAGTTGACCCGTTTTCTTTACATGTTTTCTAGGTATGCCCAAGTTGGAATGATTGATATGTGCTTAACTATCTGTGCTACCTGTTGGAAGCTTGCTGCTCTTTGTTTTGTAATGAATTTATTAATGTCTTATCGGTAAAATATGTGTGTAACACCTAGACAGTAATGAAACTCGCAACAATGTAATATATTATAAATTAATGTAGTGGTATTTTCTTTATAAGCAATGCTGTTGATATCAGATGTGTCTGTTGCATCCCGTGTACGTTTCCGCTGCGGTTACGGGGTGTTACAGAACTTGGTATCAGAGCCATTGGTTATAAAGAATTAGGATGTCTTTAAAAGATACCTAAAATATAACCAGTAGCTCAAGTATTATAGGATCTGAATATCAACTAATAATATATTGTGACGAGATCGGGATGAACTTGAATGGACAAGTGGGTTATTATGGTCCGGAACATAATAACAGACTTGTCTGCACGAGGGAATTCAGAGGAAGTCACGGGGGTATTAAATAGGTAAAATTGGCAACATATGTGTAAATGTATAATAATATTATTATGTGGCTAAATTGTATAAGTAATGCATGATTTATTTAATTAAGAATTATACTATGGAAAAGACTATATATTTGTTAACTTGTGTGCAGGTTATAATGGAAAGAAACCCTAGTGTGTCAACGGAAGAGGACCCGGAGGAGGTCAGTTCCGGGGCCTCTGGAAGCCCAAGTGAAGTACCCAGCTCCGAGCCTTCAGAGGCTAGCCTTAGTGCCTCTAGGCAGTCCACCCCGGCTAGGAGTGCTAGTGTACCCTCCCCTGTTAGGGTCACCAGGTCTCCTACCCCGGTTGCACCACAGACTGGCCCGATTCCCCTCAGGCGCGGTCCCCGCCTCACGGCGCGGATCAGTGCCCCATATATTCCGCCCACTGTTACCCCACCCCGATCCACTTACCATGTGGGCGAGTCTTCCCGCCCTCAGCCCGAGCCTGCAACCCTACCTGTGTGGGGTCTCCCAAGGCAGGAGCGGGACTTGACGGGATGGCTACGTGTTCTCACCGAGCAGGTGAACGAGCACTCTGCTGCCCTGGTCGTGGGGGTTCAGCGGCGGGCGTACCTAGGGGACAACATACTGGACCACCAGTATGCTATCAACCAGTTAAAGAGGGAGTGCTCATACTCCCACTGGTTGATCGAGCAGATGGAAACCCGAATGCGGGTTATGGTGGCGGTGTTGGTGGCGCTGGTGGCGGTGATGGTGGGGTTGGTTTACCACCATGTGTAGATGTGTTGATGGTAGAATATGGAGCCGCTTTTTGATACTCCATGTGAGCAGTTAGTGGTGATGCTAACATGGAGTAAATCTTGTTTAGTTATGGTACAACCACTGGCCCCTAGTATGGGTCTCTTTTAGGGCAGATCACTATAGATACTTTTGGGGTATCATTCAAGCACTGACCCCTTTTCGGGTTATGTCGAGGATGATACCAATATGGGCCCTTTGTATTAAAAACTTAGTTATGTGATGATGTATGGGATGTATGTAAACTGATGTTATGTAATATGTAATGATGTTTATTAATGTATGGAATGTGTTTTGTGTTTCTTGACTTGGAATGATATTAATTATATGTGTTTTCTTGATATTGTGTAGAATGGCACCGAAACGATCAACGAAAATATCGGAAGTAGATGTGAGCCGTTTGATTGCTCAACAGTTGGAGGCGGCGATACCGGATATAGTATCGCGCATCGCCGCCAGTATTAATAATTCATCTAATCCAACTCCTCCGAGCAATCAAACACCCATAAATAATGGCGGAGAAAATAATGCTAATCCTCCACCTACCGATAACACGGTTCCGAGTAATGACGCACCGCCTACGGTGGTCGCTACCGACAGTAATGGTCCTATACCTACTGTAGAGACCAACCGCACTGGACCATCCAGGGGTTGTTCAATCAAAGACTTTATGCTATGCAAGCCTTTAGAGTTTAACGGGTCGGAAGGACCGAATGGATTAGTGAAATGGTTAGAGAAAATAGAATCAGTGGTAAATATCAGCAACTGTCCTGAGGATTGTGTCGTTAAGTACGCCACCTGTACGTTCACAGACCATGCCTTGACATGGTGGAACACCATAGTACAGACTCGAGGTCAGGCGGCGACAAACCGCATGACCTGGGCAGAGCTTAAGGATCTTGTTTTGAAACATTTCTGCCCAAAGAATGAATTGCAGAAACTGGAACATGAGTTGTGGAACCTAGAGATGCATGGGGCGGACCACTTGGGATATACCAACCGGTTTAATGAACTGTCACGATTAGTGCCGTGGTTGGTCACCCCAGAGTCAAAAAGGGTGGAACGTTATATTTGGGGACTTACTCCAGTGGTGAGGAGCATAGTTAACGCGGGAGGGCACCAGACGTATGAGGGTGCAGTGACACAGGCTGGTATTGTCACATATGATTTCTTAAGGAGCGGATCGATAAAGGCGACGGGAGAGTCGGCTGGGGGAAAGCGAGGTACGTATGACAATAGGATCTGAGAGAAGCAGCAAAACAAACGAGCTAGGCCCGCTGCCCAGAGCTATGCCATGACTAGTTCGGGCGGAAGGCAAGAACCGCAGAGGGGGACGTTTCCTAAATGTGGGAAATGTGGTTACCACCATAGTGGTGTGTGCAAGGAGGTGGTGTGCCACCGGTGTGGCAGGGTTGGACACTACGCACCAAATTGTAAGACAAATCTGAACAACCTGAACCGTCAACCGCAACCTATTCGGGCGCAACCATTTAGAACTCAACCAGCCCGACAGCAGAACCCGCAAGGAAACCAGATGGTGACCACTAGCCGTGCTTGCTACGAATGCGGCAGCACGGATCACTTCAAAAGGAACTGCCCGAAACTGAATCAGGGAGGAAACGGGAGACAACTCGCGGGTCAGCCATCGGCGTCCAATCCGGCGCGTGGCCGGGCATTTGTGATGGGAGCAAACGAGGCGCGCCAGGACCCCAGCGTAGTGACAGGTACCTTCCTCGTCTCTGATCATTACGCTTCTGTATTATTTGATACAGGCGCCGATAGAAGTTTTGTCTCCGTTAGTTTCCTTTCGATAGCAAACCTTCCTATTGGTGAAACCATAGAACCCTACACCGTAGAGGTCGCTAACGGTAAAACCATGATAGTTAATCGGATTGTTCGGAATTGCCCTTTTATTCTAAGCGAACAATCCTTCCTGATTGACTTATTACCGGTAGAATTGGGTAGTTTCGACGTGATAGTGGGAATGGATTGGTTGGCACGTAATAGGGTAGAAATAAACTGTGAAAAGAAAACCGTCAAGATCCGGGTGTCGGATGACGAGGAGGTATTAGTGCAGGGGGAAAAATCCGGCACCATGATACCATTTATATCCCACCTCAAGGTGTTGAAATATATACGTCAGGGATGTGTGGCGTATCTAGCGAGCCTGACGGCCGCTGATTCTGAGGAAAAACGGGTGGACGATATTCCCGTGGTACGCGAATTTCCACAAGTTTTTCCAGAGGAACTTCCTGGATTACCGCCAACCCGACAAGTCGAATTCAGAATCGACTTATTACCTCAAGCCGGCCCTGTTGCTAAGGCCCCTTACAGACTTGCACCGTCCGAGATGCAAGAACTATCCAACCAGTTGCAGGAATTGTTGGATAAGGGATTTATACGTCCCAGTTATTCCCCGTGGGGTGCACCTGTACTATTTGTGAAAAAGAAGGACGGAAGCCTTCGAATGTGCATTGACTACAGGGAATTGAACAAATTAACCATCAAAAATAGATATCCTCTTCCCCGAATCGATGATTTGTTCGACCAACTACAAGGTGCGAGCTATTTCTCAAAAATTGATCTTAGATCGGGATACCACCAAGTTAGAATTCAAGAGGAGGATATCCCAAAAACCGCGTTTCGGACTCGCTACGGCCACTACGAATTTGTAGTTATGCCTTTTGGGCTAACAAATGCGCCGGCGGTGTTCATGGATCTCATGAACCGAGTCTGTAAACCCTATCTCGACAAATTTGTCATTGTATTTATTGACGATATTTTGATATATTCAAAAAGTAAAGAAGAACATGAGCGACATTTGAGATTAGTTTTGGAGCTTTTGGATCAGGAGAAGTTGTATGCAAAATTCTCCAAATGTAACTTCTGGTTACAAGAAGTGCAATTCCTTGGTCACATTATAAATCATCAAGGAATACACGTCGATCCAAGTAAGATCGAAGCAATTAAGAATTGGCAAGCCCCTAAATCTCCCAAGGAAATTCGCCAATTCTTAGGCTTAGCTGGGTACTATCGTCGATTTATTGAGAATTTCTCCAGCATTGCCCAACCTTTAACCCTCCTAACTCAAAAGGATCGGAAGTATGATTGGGGTGAAGAGCAGGAAGCGGCGTTTCAAACGCTGAAACAAAGATTGTGCCAAGCGCCAATCTTAAGTCTCCCCGACGGAGACGATGGATTTGTTGTATATTGTGACGCATCCCGTAAAGGGTTAGGATGCGTGTTGATGCAGAATAAAAAGGTCATAGCCTATGCGTCTCGACAGTTAAAAGTTCATGAGAAAAACTACACTACTCATGACCTGGAACTGGGAGCAGTCATCTTTGCACTTAAAATCTGGAGACACTATCTCTACGGTACAAAGTGCACCATATTCACTGATCATAAAAGTTTGCAACACATATTCGATCAGAAAGAACTGAATATGAGGCAACGAAGATGGGTCGAGTTGCTGAGTGACTATGACTGTGACATACGATATCACCCTGGCAAGGCTAACGTTGTAGCCGATGCCTTGAGTAGAAAGGATCGAGTCAAGCCACTACGTGTGCGAGCGTTGGGGATGATAGTCCAGTCGAACCTTTCAGATTTAATTCGAGTCGCTCAACGCGAGGCGTTGAAAGAGGGCCAATTGGTTAAAGAAGGACTTTACGGGAATGAGAAGAATTTCGAACAGCGTGTGGACGAAATTCTTTATTTCAAAAATCGGATGTGGATCCCGACCCTCCATGACCTTCGTGATTTGATCATGGATGAAGCACATAAATCGAAATATTCCATACATCCGGGATCAGATAAAATGTACAAGGATGTGAAAGAATTTTACTGGTGGCCAGGTATGAAAAAGGATATAGCCACATACGTCGGCAAGTGTACGACGTGTGCGAGAGTTAAGGCGGAACACCAGAAACCCTCGGGAATGCTACAACAGCCGGAAATTCCCGAATGGAAGTGGGAGCAGATCACAATGGATTTTGTGACACATCTCCCCAAGACACCCCGAGGTCATGATGCGATTTGGGTAATCGTGGATCGATTAACCAAATCGGCACATTTTATTCCAATTAGGAATACTTTTAACACTGAGAGACTTGCGCAAATTTATATAAATGAAATAGTGTCTCGTCATGGCATCCCCATCTCGATCATCTCCGATAGGGATAGCCATTTCACCTCCAAACTTTGGCAAGCTGTCCAAGAAGCATTGGGAACACGTATTGACCTAAGCACAGCTTACCACCCTCAGACCGATGGTCAGTCTGAGAGGACCATTCAAACTTTGGAGGATTTGCTTCGTGCTTGCGTACTGGACTTTAAGGGAAATTGGGATCAACATCTCCCACTCGTTGAATTTTCCTATAATAACAGTTATCACAGCAGTATAAAGGCAGCACCTTATGAAGCATTGTATGGGCGGAAGTGCCGATCACCACTTTGCTGGTCTGAAGTGGGAGACCCGCAGATCATTAGATCGGATCTGGTCCAGGAGACGACCAGCAAGATTCTTGAGATTAAGAACAACCTGAAAGCCGCGCGGGATCGGCAGAAAAGTTATGCTGATACCCGTCGAAAACCGTTGTCATTTGAGAAGGGTGAAAAAGTATATTTGAAAGTATCACCCTGGAAAGGAGTGGTCAGGTTTGGAAAGGCGGGGAAGTTGGCCCCTAGATATATTGGACCATTCATTATTACTGCAAAGATCGGTCCGGTAGCTTACCGACTAGAACTGCCTGAGGAACTAAGTGCAGTTCATAACGTGTTTCATGTGTCGAATTTGAAAAGATGTCTGGCGGATGAGACATCGGTGTTACCCTTAGAGGGTGTTCAAATAAGTGATAGGCTCAACTTCGTAGAGGAGCCCATCGAAATAGTAGACGGTAAGATCAAGCAACTTAGACACAATAAGATCTCGTTGGTCAAAGTTAGATGGAATTCGCAACGAGGCCCAGAATTTACTTGGGAACGAAAGGATGAATTTCGGAAGAAATACCCCCACCTATTTCCTCAAAAGGAAGTAGTTGACGCATAAAATTTCGAGGACGAAATTTTTATAACGGGGGGAGAATGTAACGATTCCGGCAAATCCAGGTATACCCTAGCCGGAATATATTATTTACGTGTTATTTAATATTGATTATATGAGTTATAGTACGTTTATACGAGTATATATGATTCACAGTACGAATCATACTTGAGTATATAGTGAATTGTATTGGAATTACAATTAACCAATGAACGATTATTGAAACCCGAACGAATCGGGAATTACATTATAGACGAAGTATATAATGTTTAAGTGATGTTCACGAAGTATTAATGCTTCGGGATAGGTGAATTATAGCACAGAAAAAGGTTTTCGATTTAATGGTACGTCGGTACGCTAAACGAAACCTTTAACACCAAACCAAGCAAGAGACGATCAATCAAGCCGAAAAAGATGCGTAATTATTAATAACATGATGTTTTAATGTCATGGGTTAAGTTTTTAAAGTTTTTAAATCGGTTTTGTGTAAATTTTATGTTAACCCGAAAAACGATCATTTTATGCTCGTTTTAAGCCGAATTACGAGTTTAAACGAGAAACGAACTGAACCAGATTATCCACAACATTATCCAGATTGTGTAATCTAGATATGTGGCCATGGTTTGAGATGTGGGGCCCCCCACACCCCCTCACATGGCCGGCCTCCCTTTACACACACATACACACTTCATTTTCTTTTTTATCTTCATACATTCAAGCAAAAACTCTCTCAATATCTCAATCCTTTCAACCTCCTCTCAAACCCTTGATCATCCTCCATTTCCATCATTTTAACCAAGATTTTGAAGGTATAAGCATGTACAATACATAATCTTTGGTGTTAATTACTTAGTTTGAGTTGTTTTTGCAAGAACAAAAAGGGTTCCAAGTGAAATATGGGTGAAAACCCGAGATGGAACCGGTTCTTGTGTGATCAAAGGATGTATACAAGTTATACAAAGGATCTTGATCCAAGTAATTAGTTAAAAGTGTTTAGAATAAAATTTTACGGTTAAAATCTTTATTGTTACTTGAAAACCGACATTTTGAAAGAGATGGCTTGATTGTTGGTATAGTTTGCTTGGTATAGTGTTGTTGTGCTTGTAAGTGTTGTATCTAGCGGCTAGCAAAGGCTAGAAACCGAGATCCTTGTGATCTAAAGCTAGAAAACACAAGATAGTTCGGTTTTTGTGTGTTTATGAAAAATGGACAGATTGTTGTGTACTTAGAGTTGGGTCACGAAATTTCACAGAGATGATCTACACATGAAAATATGAGATCTGTGAAAATTTGGTAATTTTTGGATAAAAGATGAATATTTGGTGAATTTAATGCTCGGTTTTGGCCAAAAATAGTGAAAAATAGCTAAACATGATGAAAAATTCTGAAAAATTGCAGATAATCTTTTCATAACATATAAAAGTCACCCACAAAATTTCGGGTTCATTGGAGAAGTCTAAGTAGGCTTTTCGGTGAAACGAGTTCTAGGGCTTCTAGCTCGGTTTTGGGTGAAAAAGGCTTGAAATATGAGTTTTAAAATCTGGAAAAATTCCAGAAAGTTATGAGGATGATAAGGATCATCCCAGAAAAATTTGGTATTTTTCTAAAGTGTTTTGATATTTTTGACATATTTAGTATTTTATAAAGATTTAAAAATATGTAAAAATATGTAAAGTTACAAAAATAAATCTGGAAAATTTCCAGAAAGTTATGAGGATGATAAGGATCATCCCAGAAAAATTTGGTATTTTTCTAAAGTGTTTTGATATTTTTGACATATTTAGTATTTTATAAAGATTTAAAAATAGATAAATATATGTAAACGTACAAAAATAAATCTGGAAAAATTCCAGAGAGTTATGAGAATGACAAGGATCATTCCAGAAAAATTTGGGATTTTTCTAAAGTATTTTGATATTTTTGATATTTTTAGTGTTTTTAATGAGATTTAAAAATAGGTAAATAAATGCAAATATAGGAAAATAAATCTGGAAAATTTTATAAAATTTTCTTTCTGTCAAAATAAGTTTTGAGTAAAATTTCAAGACCCGAGACTAAACGGGTAATTATTTGTGCTAAAATGAACATAAAAACAATTATTTAAAGCTTAAAACGTGTAAACCGGCAAAGTTCGCATAAGCGAGCTGACTGGTACACGAAAACTTTAAAATAGACTATTTTCATAAATCTAAGTAACTTAAGTAAAAATAAATCATCCGAAAATAATTCGGATGATTTGGGTAATTTTACCCGATTTTACCGTTTTCGGCACCGAAAGACCGGAAACGGGCCCCACGGCCAAAACGGGGTGTCAAACCGAGCTATAATTTCATCACTTTAATTGACTATCAAACTCTAAGCAATGTCATAATCTGAGTCCTTAGAAGTGTCACGGGGTTAACATTGTCCCCGAATCGAGTACAGTACTGGGTTAACGATGCTCCCAGATGTACCGATTGAAATGTATTTAAGTTATGGGAATTATAGTAACGACTAGATATTATATTACAGATCCAGGCACGTAGCTGATCCTTATATTATTCACCAACTCACAACAAGGTGAGTTTTCACGAGCCCCTTTTAATGAATTGTTTTAATTATATTTTCCCGGGGCGGAAAACATGTCTTATTTAAAGTATTTAAGTACATACCGATCGTATGGAAATACTTGTACATTTATATATATATGGACTGATGCATAGAATATATAAAATGTTTATAATGTGTTATTGTTCTGGGGTAACATAGTTCCCAGGGGTTATATTGTTCTGGGGTAACATAGTTCCCAGGGGTTATTATTGTTCTGGGGTAACATAGTTCCCAGGGGTTATTATTGTTCTGGGGTAACATAGTTCCCAGGGGTTATATTATTCTGGGGTAACATAGTTCCCAGGGGTTGTTATTATTCTGGGGTAACATAGTTCCCAGGGGTTGTTATTGTTCTGGGGTAACATAGTTCCCAGGGGTTATTATTATTCTGGGGTAACATAGTTCCCAGGGGTTATTATTATTCTGGGGTAACATAGTTCCCAGGGGTTATTATTGTTCTGGGGTAACATAGTTCCCAGAAAGTTATTGGAAATGTTCTGGGGTAACTTAGTTCCCAGCATGATTATATGGTTAATAAATGATTATTAAAAATGATTTGTCAGTGTTTATTTAAATTAGTGAAACTCACCAACTATTCGTAGTTGACCCGTTTTCTTTACATGTTTTCTAGGTATGCCCAAGTTGGAATGATTGATATGTGCTTAACTATCTGTGCTACCTGTTGGAAGCTTGCTGCTCTTTGTTTTGTAATGAATTTATTAATGTCTTATCGGTAAAATATGTGTGTAACACCTAGACAGTAATGAAACTCGCAACAATGTAATATATTATAAATTAATGTAGTGGTATTTTCTTTATAAGCAATGCTGTTGATATCAGATGTGTCTGTTGCATCCCGTGTACGTTTCCGCTGCGGTTACGGGGTGTTACACATTAGGGCTAATTTCACTTTGAATATGTTTGATTGTGCTTTTCAGATATGGCAGACGAAGAAAATGTTCTAAGATATTTCTTTGAGCAGAAGCACAATATGTGCGCTCTTCTACAAGTAACACCAGATAATGAAGAGGTTGTCGGAATGATACGATGGTTGAGAAGATCGATTATTCAATTTGCACTGACAACGAGTCCTACCATTTACCGGAACCAGTCATTAGATTTTTGGAACTCTACATCATTGATGGAAGATGCGAATGGCCGATGGATCGAAGCCACTGTTGCCAATCATGAAATACGAGTAGACGAGGCTGTGATTCGGAGGTGTCTACTGTTAAACGATGATAACCCTAATCTGATACATCTTACAACTGCTCAGCTGCACAAAATTTTTGTAAAATGTATGGGTTATCAAGGGAATACTAAAGATGGGCAATTCCAGAAAGGCATGTTTCCCACCATCTACAGATTCCTGATTCATCATATAATACAAGGGTTTTCCCCAAGGAAAGAGTCGTGGACTCTAATGAGCAGAGATTTGGCAAATGCCACAGTTGCTGTACTATTTGACTATCCTTTCAATTTTTCACATATGATATTTGAAGGATTAGTGCAAAACATGGAGAAGCCGATCAAGCAGAAGTTGTAAGATGTATTGAAAGAGTTGCTACAAACTGAACCATCCAGTGTTAAACAAAAGGGCTTAAATCAAGAAAAGGAAAGTCAAAGATTTAAAGAGGATCTGAGGTTGCCCAACTACTCTGAAACTGATTTGAATAACTGTAATTATGAGCAACTCAGAGATCTCTGTCTTAAAACAAAAGATGCTGAAACGGAAAAGGGGTTTGAAAGAGCCAAACTGAAAACTGCCAGTGAAAAGGAAAGACTTGAAAAGATTTACAACAAATATGGGGGAAAGTGCAGATTTCTGATTGAACATGGAAGAACATTGAATGATGTTGAATCTATGTCCCAAGAGATGGTTGAATATGATTACAATTATTTGAAAAGAAAATTTGAGAAGGAAGAAAAAGAAGGACAGTCTGAGCCTCCTAAAAGAAAAGAAAATTGATGAATTTGAGGAAGAAGCAAGAGACTGAAAAGGGACCAAAGGAAGCTGAAACTCATGAAACCCCAATCCCAGAGGAAATGAAGCCTGAACCTGTTGATGAACCTATTGTTCCTTGGGAAAATGATGAAATGATTGATATTTTGAGAGGGGTAATGATTAATCAAAAGGGAATGGATGCTAATGCTTTCAATGCTCTAAATAAAGATGAACTCAAAGAGCTGTTTTATTTACAAAAGGCTGAGTGGGAAAATGTATTGTTGGAGGGTGAGAACCCCAGAAGTTTTGTAGGTGGAAGGTTTGTTCCTGCTGGTCTACAAAATGATCCAAAAATGTATGAAATGATTACAAGACTGTCAAGGGATGCTGGAGAAAGATATGCTGACCTAATCTTCTATCCTAGTGAATTGATTGAATTTATGTATTTGAAAGCTTTCGGTCTCACAAGGCCCAGCCAACCCATGATATCTACACCAACAGGGCTATCTACATCATTGCAACAACCAACAACACAAAGAGGAGAATCAAGTAGAACTGCATCTCAAAGAATCACCAATCCACAATCAAATGTGGATCTACCAAGAAGACTCTACTTTGATTCAGTCTCTCAGTCTCTAAAAGTGGTAATGGAAAGTAAACAATTAAGAGACATTATTATGAAAAGTGATTTTGGTGATTATACCCAAGAACAGTTGGAGAAAATGGCCAAACTGGATCTTTAAATTTTGGTGATTATACCCAAACATGATACAAGTAAGATGGCAGGACGGCAGCAGAATGAACTCTCCAAGTTTTTAAAGGATGAAGCTGACAAAGGTTTCCCATTTTTAAAAGAAAAGAAAAGCTAGAGGGTAACAAAGCTGTAGAAGACAAGAAAAACTGCCAAGCTGAAAAAGATAGCAAGTGCTGAACTGAACTATTAGATGAGAATCAAAGATAAAAATCCTTTGTCAAACATGAATACCTGCATAAGAATGGAAAGAAGAATGACACGTCCAAATTATACTGTGTAGAAGAATGACATCATTGCAGAGATTGAGTACAAGGAAAATACAGGCCATTATATTCTTCGAAACTCTGATGGAATAATTTTGGGTATAATCAGAAGAGATGAAGACCTGACCTACTTGCACTATGAAGATTTAAGAGATATTAGGGATTTGGTTATTCAAGAAAGTCACACTCACTACCAAATCCTTGATATTTTCAGACAAAGGGCAGGAACAGTCATTGTGAATCGAAAGCAATCCAACTACAATGCAAGAAGAAGACAATGATCTTTAGACTAGGCTTTGTTTTGTAATGTCTACGGACAGCTTTTGATTATGTAATTATCTGATTTTGTAATGAATATGTAGTTTGACTTTGATTTGAATATGTATTTTGACTAAGTGTATGTAACCATAGAGATGTTTTGGGACAGCTGAGGTGTTCCAATCTAGGGGGAGATTGTTGAGTAAAAGATTTGACCTAAGAGAAGTATATGAAGATTGGAATCTTCTCAACCTCCTTGAAAATTACTAAGTATGGAACCGGGCACACCTGAGACATCCGAGCAGGGTTTTACTTAGCCGGGCACGATACTTTGTCTACCGGGCAAGGTTATCTTCTAGAATTCTTCTTAAGTGGATATCCGAGCAGGGTTCGCCAATTAGTGTATAACCGAGCAAGGTTCACTAGTTAGTACATACCCGGGCAGGGATCACTTTGTCTAGCAAGGTTGTTCTTCATAGCCGAGTAAGGTTTTCTTCAGAGTAGGCTCTTGGCTAACCAAGCTCATGAAGCCAAGTGATTGGAAGATCGGGCAAGGTATTCATTAATAATACTAGTGGTCCAAGTAAGTTTGATGTGTAATGAAATATCTCAAGTAACATCGGGCAGGGTTCAACTCAAGCAGGGTACAAGTAGTACCGAGCACACTTTTCTAATAAGCTATTTCCTAGCAATGAGTTGAAGGGACCATTGAAGAACAAGGTTGCTCGTAAGAGTTTGTCGGACAAAGTCTGATAAAGTCAAGAAGATTGAAGTCTACCCGGTGAGTATTTCACTTGGTGAAATACTCTTTAAGTGAAGTCTACCCGGAAACTGTTCCCGGACACACCTCTATGTTAGCAAGTACTAAAGGAAGGCAGAGCACACAGTCTACTTGGAAAAGTTAATACTGATACAAGGCCTACCTGGAAGACTTGTTTTACACTTAAATAGTTTTGAATATGTAATTCGAATATGTTTTATTATTTAGGGTTTCTAGAAGGAATGACAGTTATAAAAAGGGTGTCAGGCCTATAAAAGGAATAATTTAGGGCACGCCTCCAAAGACGGACATACTCATTAATTCAGAGAGAATATTTGTGAGTGACGGCTGTCTTAGAATCGTACAGATATAACTTTCCCATCAAGAAACCCTAAATCGATTGTCGTTTGTATGATTTATATTATATGTATGGAAATCTTTTGAGTGCATCTTGTGTGTTAGTTACCTTTGATTAATTTCTCAGCAACTAAATCGTTTGCTATTGATTCCGCCTTAATCAAATGGTTTTCTTTCTAAATATAGCAACCCGTCATTAACTCTCTTGTCAACACATTATTGTGTGAGTTATGACTTGATTTGTTTAAGATCTATCTAAAATTGGGGACCTAACACAGGGCAGCTGATGTCATTCTTCATATTCAAAATCAACAATATTCAGCAATAGTTCTTCGCAAAAGCAGCAAAAAAGCCTCTGATACCACTTGTCGGTCCCGTATATCTCACTTAATCTCTCAAACACTCACTATCATAACGCACACAAACGTGTCGACAAGAAGGTTACGACATACTGTTTTTGTGAAAAGAACAAAAGAATATTAAAGGCGGAAACAATAATACTCTTAATATTGCTTAGACGAACATAAAAGTAACACACACGAAGAAACTCAAAAGATTTCCATTTAGTATTGTGAAGGATACACACAAAAATCAATTAGGGTTTCTTGGTGAAATGTATGGATTTATGGCATCTTTTCTGTACAAGATAAAGACAATCGTCAAATCACGATATTCTCTAAGTGTCCGTTCTTGTCATAGGCGTTCCCTAAATTATTCCTTTTATAGGCCTGCCTGCCACCTGACATTCCCTCTAGAAACCCTAATAAATGATACATAACATATTCAAACGTACTACAAAAAGTTCCTAAGTGTAAATAGGTCTTCGAGTAAACTTTGCAGCTTTTGTCTCTGTCGAGCAGACCGTATAACCATAAGTGTGCTGGGGAACAGCTCTTTGAGTAGGCTTTACTTAGAATTTTTCCTTAGAAAATATTTATCAAGCAGACTTCAATCCTCTTGACCATATCAAACTTTGCTCGATAAGGTCCTACGAGCAAACTTGTTCTTTAGAAATCCCTTCAACCTTTTGTTACTTAACTTATTGAACAAATCCCAGTGTGCTGTAGCTTGCTCGATGTTGAATCTTGCTTGTTAGAAGTCAACAGGTAATTTCTTCATTAACGTCCTTCAAGATTGCTGGGACAACTATTTATTATGAATCAACCTTGCTCGATCCACCAAATTACTTGGTTTTAGCTTGGTTTAGTCAAGTGTTTTCTCTGAAAGAAACCTTTCTTGACTTGAAGAACGACCTCGCTAGAAGAAGTATAGTTTGCTCGAACTAACACTTAAAGAGGATTTCAAGAAAATAACTTTGTTGGGATAGCAAAATACCTTGCTTGACTATGTAAAAGCTTGCTGGTAAGCCCAAGTATACTCGGTTTCCATAATTAGAAATTTTCTGAAGAGGTTGAGAAGATTCCAATCTTCCTTGGTTATAATCCATTCCCAACAAAAGGTGATGCCATGATGATTCCTGATGTGGTTATGTTATGATGTCATAGATTGATGGAGATCTTAGAGAGAGTTATTGATGTGTGTTTTTTCTTTGTAATTGTTATCTGACATCTAAGGAAAACCTATTAAATGGTAATAAGGCCACATTATATGGGCTTTTCCAACATTCTCCACT
Organism: Bidens hawaiensis; assembly: GCF_021521415.1. Lineage (NCBI taxonomy): Eukaryota > Viridiplantae > Streptophyta > Magnoliopsida > Asterales > Asteraceae > Bidens > Bidens hawaiensis. The sequence continues at coordinate 265,648 of NW_027494584.1, forward strand.
TGTCCGAATAATCATTTATGATGAGTAATTCGTTAAATAAGTGGCCAAGTTAAACACTCATCAAGTTTAGAATTAAAACTGTATTATATAGTTACAATCGTTCAAGTTGTTGATAACTCGAGATCCCCAATCATCATACAAAAGTCTCAACATACAACATTTAAAACTTAGAGTAAAATAACTGGAATATATCCTTTAAGGTAATTAATCAATTTGCGTAAGTTTTGACTATAGATCATAATGTGCACATAACCTTTATTATAGTAAAAAACAAAGCATTTTAGAAAATCATGATAATTCATACACACCATATTCTATTATTCAATGTATTTACTTATACCTATTCGTGTTATAAGTTTTTGGAAAATTATGGGACGTAGACCATAAGTTATCGGATCCTGATAGCATATGTATAGTAGTTTGATACAAAGGTTATTTTCCTCTACTTGTTCACGTACGACTATGAACAAGTATTTTGCATAAAAAAATAATGCAGTGCCACTCGACCTTTTACTGTTTGAGAAATAAGGGCAACCGACTTATTAAAGTAAATCTTCAATTGTCACGATATGGAGATAACAATTTTGTCTGCTTATCAGATTTCATAACAGCATTCCATGGCATGTTGCATTGTACACTTTTGCTTATGACTCCTCCACGACGTTTGTCCGTCTATCGACATAATGAGGTACCCCGAATCTAATTTCTCTCAACCATGACGTTCTGTTGAGGAATACCAATTTTGGTAAATTCACATGTTGGCCGTAATACTCACCTCTTATGTTTGATCGAACTACCTTTATTTTATGCTAATGTTGAATTTAACTTTAGTCATAAAGGTTTTAGAAAGGTTAGATTATTCAGATTAACTAAATGCAAGTACGTGTAAATTATATAGATTTCAATCAAGACAACCACAACCAAGAATTTGATAGTTTAAACTAATGGTGACTTTTTCATGCCCGTGCAACACTTCATTAACCATCATTGTATAACTTTGGTACCACTGCTTAATTAAGGTATTATAAAGTGTAATACAATGACTAGTTTTTCATAATAAATTGCATCTTTCATACGACATCATTAAGTTCGTCACTAACTCTGATTCTAAGATTCTTAGGTTTCTTTCTAGTTTTTGGATTGCAAGAAATCCCTTTCCTAGTTATCCCCTCAAGTTTTCGAACAATCCCATCGCAATTTACATGTGATTGTCCCTTAGAGACATTAGGGCTAACAGTAGTACTTGATTTATATCTATGGGTCTGGAAACTTTTCTCTTGAATTTCCCTTCCTCTCATGCGAGTTAGAAGATACACTAAGTTGCACCTCAACCAAATCCACATAAACTTCGTAATTCTATGAATTAGGTATAGCTCCCCCGATGGCACTTAAGATAAAATTTTTGATGATTATAAAATACATTATGTTTGGCTATCCCATTTATCATGCTCTAGTTTCTAATCTGCAGTTCTTCAAGCAGTAAGAGTTACGAGGGCATCACGTCTTCACGCATAATCAAGATCAATCATTCCAAGAGTGATTTTAACCGTGTTCGTTTAAGTGGCAAAGTTCGATTAAAAGCCTAGGACTTAAAGTGGATAATAGACTGATAAGAATAGTAAGCTTTAAATAAGCCAAATTAGGGGTAGTCAACAAGGCAACCAAAAACTATATTAAAGAAAAACTCAATTATGACACCAACATAAAAGACTGACTTAAGGTTCTATTTAAACTTTGGCTTGTTGGCTATAACCAAAATTCAAATATTATGAGCATACATAAGGAGTGATGTTCTACTTGAACTTTGGCTTCGCATTGGATATGACCAAAATTTAAATATTATGAACATACATAAGGAGTAAGGTTCTACTTGAACTTTGGCTTCGCGTTGGCTATGACCAAAGTTCAAATATAATGAACACACGTATATAAAGTAAGAGAACATAGACATTACACGTCACCTTTGGGCATAAATGAAATGCCTATGATAGTTAGGCCAATAGTGCATCATGTGTACCGTCAGACAATTAGCCGTTACTACATTTAATGGTTTCATTAAACTTCAATTTCAAATAAAATGACTTCTCGTTGGTTCAATCACTTAATCATTCCTTAAAGATTTCATTAAAATTCAAACTTGCGCTAAACTTATGCGAAAGTTATGATTTTAAACATAAATATATTTACGTGCAAAATAATTATATTCAAAATAATTGGCATTTTTAGGTTCCTTACCCGAAAGCTTATGGCATACGAGAATTAGACCATTCATCAGTTCGATCAAACGAAAGATTTGGATATTCGTAATCTCAAGTCACACGAAATGTTAAGCCACAAAGTTTCATTTGTTTAAGCGAAACTAAGCCATTTGAATATTCAAGTGAAATTAACTAAGTTTCGTTTAAATTAAGTAATGTTTCAATCGAAAATTTAAATATGCTCACGAAAGTGATGCCACCCAAAACTAATAATGAAACGAAAGTTATAAATGAAACTGAGATAATGCGAAAATAACGTTCGGCCATGATGAATTAATGTGGACCAAGCGAAATAATAAGGTTGCAACAAAACTAAAATATTATTTTGTTTAGTCGTTGAGACTTGAGAATTCATATACTAAATAAAAGCAAGTAAAGTTTGATATCTGGGCTTTGCTAACAAGCTTCTTTAGTTTCCTACGAAACATTGTAGTTTTATGCACTAGTAGTGAGTCACTTTAAACTTATCCGTAGTGAAGTAAAATAATAAGTACATATACAAACAAAACTAAAGCATCTAATAGGGATAAGTATTGTTATTAATTTATAAAACCAATCAATTTGCATGGACAGAAACAATTCATATAGATTAAGGGAAACATATTTTTTTTCAAGCTTAAACGAATGTAACTAATATTCCGATTTGAACAAAACTAAGTAATACTTTGTTTGATTGGAAATAAACTTCGTTTTGCATAGATTAAATGTTGTTCATCTATTTGTGAAAATCAATTACAGGAATTAAATATTGTAAATCATAATTGTTAAATCATAATGACGTAACACCTTCATTTCGGTCGGCGCTAAACGATATGGAGCTTTGGCGATCAGAGTAGTACCAGAAATAAGATCGATCCTAAACTCTACTTCACGATCGGGAGGGATTCCGAGGAGTTCATCAGGAAAGACGTCATAAAAGTCAGAAACGATAGGAACGTCTTTGATTTCTTTTGGCTTTGATTTTTCAGTGACGTAGGCCATGAATGCGAGGCATCCTTGATTCAAACATTTGTTAGCTCTAATCATCGAAATTATGCTAACTTGGCCAACGTCATTGTCCCCTTAAATTCGAATTGTTCGTTTATCGGGGGCTTGAAGTTCAATGGTTTTGCTATAGCAGATGATATGGGCATGGTTATCGGATAAACAATCCATACCAAGTACAATATCAAAACCAGCCAGACTCATGGGTAATAAACAAATAGGCAGAATGTAGTATACGAAAATTCTGAAACCCTAAAATAATAAATACAAAATTAATATGACGAATTTGGATGAATTAATATGCTGTAAAATTAATTAAATGTTAGATGTATAAGCGAACTTTGTATAAAATAGGTTTTATTAATATTCATAATGTATGTATAAATATTAATAGAAAACTTTGAGAAAAATTTGGAAATTTGCTATCACGTGAATGTCGTGGTTTTAACAAGATTTCTTTTAGCAACAAATTATCTAATTTAATGAAATTAACTAGCAATAAATTCCTTGATAGTTGATTTTTTTGGAATTCTCTGTGGACGTCAAGCCGCCATATTTTCGTTGAAGATTTCGTATAATCAATTAATTAATTACTAAATATTGAAGCGAAATGGGGAGAATGGGTACTCGTTTTAAATATAGACTATACATGCTACGACTCTTATGATAAAACCCTAAATCTTTCATGCCGTATTCTCCGCCACCCACGCCGCTCACTGGAGTAACCACTACAGCAGTCACGAAAAAAAACGCAGCATCCATTGTTTTGTTTGAAGAGAAGCCGCCTCCATTGTCGATGAACGCCACCAATGCTACTCGAGTGCTCGTCGACAATCAATATATCTCTATTGCTTTCCGTTCGTTCAAGGATACCGAAATATTCAAGAATTACGTTAGAGTTTCGCAAATATGAATATACGTTTATAAGGTACGGATTCTGAGGTCCTTTTCTTTTAGCGTAATATTGTTTTCATTGATCTCATAGTGTACTGATTTTTGGATCCGTCACACGTAGCGAAATTTTTATTTGTTTATTGGTTAATTATTACATCGTGGTCGTCTTATTCGTACTTGATTTATTGGTCATCAACATCCCGTGAAATATCTTTATGAGTAACTGTTACGCATGCGATAGGCCAATTCCTTATGCTCATTATCGCATGTTCCTATGATTATTGTTTATTGATATTGTCGTTGATCAAGTATAGTTTATTTTTATTGTTAGCATATTGCCGCTAATATATTAAGTATATTGTTTCTTTGACCTCAATACCCGAGCAAATCCACCTATGGGGACATAGAGCGTCAATTGAGGCACCATTGGCGTGCTCTATCTATGGCGGAGCGATTAGTCCACAGCGTCTCTACATTATTACCGTGTGCTAAGTTATTGCACTTATTGTTTATTGTGTGCTGAGTAATAACACTTACTGATTATTGTTATAGAGGCGTATGGATCGATCCTAGGAAATCATTGTTATTGCATTGTTATTGGTAGGGGGATAGGTGAGTGCCCACATCACCTCTACATATTGGTGCATTAGTCTACAGCTAATGTACATATTGTATTGATATATTGTTATTGGCCCATATGGGTATTTCCAAGTTAAATTGTTATTGAACAGTTTAATAATTGATCGTTCAACGTGTATATATATATATATATATAGTATCGTATTATTGTAAAATGTTGGACGTATGGTACCTTTGCTATCGTTATACAGTTAGTGATTCATCATTGATCCTTCATCGTATGGTATCGTCTTATCGTTACACAGTTATTGATATGTCATTGATCGTTCACCTCATGGTATCGTCTCAACGTTATTGGGTTATTGATTGTTCAACGTATGACATCGATCTTATTGTTATATTGTTTTTCCATTGCTTTTGTTCTTCTGTTACTGAGCAATTTTTGGCTCACCCGTATTTCTTTTGGTGTTTTCTCTTATTTTCTTTTAGCAGGTACTTATGGGAAATTGGGGAAAACGTGTGGTGAGAGATAATAAAAGTTTAGATTATGAAGAACATGGAGTAAAAGATATTTGATCATTGAATATTGTTAATCGTTGTAAGGTTTAAATGAGTTTTAGGGTTTGAGACTATAATTAAATCGTCATTAATAAATCTGATTGACCGTATTGCGTGACACGTCAGCCCTAATCGGGCGGGGTGTTACACAGAATATAACCAGCTAAGAGGATTTTTTCCGTTTTCAAAGGCTTCGGAGATCTTAACGATTTCGCCACTAGCAGTCTCGACGCTTAGAGTTTTATCTAATTTAGTATATGGCTCGTTTAATAGACTACAAAAACTATAATCTATGAAACTTAAACTGACACCCGAATCAAATAAAACTCTAGCATAGGTGTCGTTGACTAGAAACGTACCAGTTATGGTATCCGGCATGTCCGCGGCCTTCTTTGTGTCGAGTACAAAGACTCGAGCGTTTCCCTTCTTATTTTGGCCACTTCCACCCGCACCACCAGCAACGGGTTTGTTCTTTGGGCACTCAAAACTCAAATGGCCCATCTCCTTGCAATTGAAGCAAGTCATCTTTTTCTTCAAACAATTAGCAGCATCATGTCCCGTACGATTACAAGACTCACAGACTTTAGGAGACGGGGCGAAATTGCATCGGCCCTTATGGTACCTACTACATGTCTTGCATAGCGTTGAATTGTTTCGGTTTATGCCTTTGCTTCTAAAGTTGGATCCTCCGCCAGTTCTTCCTTGCGGAGTTGTTGTTACCTTCTTATCTTCCTCTTTGTTGCGGACTAAGCCGCCCATCAAATAGCCGGCTAACTCCATTGCGGAGTCGGCGGTTTGAGGTAAATGAGACCTCACCAGTCGCGGATTTCCCGCGGTAGTCCCCAAATATATCTTGTGACTTTGCTGGACTCAGGGTTAACCAGCTGGGGAACTAGGCGACAGTACTCAAGGAACTTAGTGTTATATTCAAGAAGGTTTGTCCCTACGACCTTATGATAGAGAAACTTAGTTTGAACTTGGTCGGTTTCGTGCATTGGACCAAACTTTCCCATCACCATGGCCTTGAATTCTTCCCACGACAAGCCGTACATCACATCTCTTCCCTTACTCATTAATAATGCATTCCACCACTCGTGCGCTTCTCCTTTGAACATAAGCGTCGAATATTGAATCTTCTCCTACTCGGAGCATTTACTTGTGATAACGTTAGTTTCCATTTCTTCGAGCCATCTTACAGTTGTAATTGCTCCCTTATCACCATGGAACTCTTTCGGTCCATAATATTTAAAATCTTTGAACGTACATCCACTCACTTTTAACTTTTTAAACTTTTGCCTAACACCCTCATCGACATTAGACCCATGATCGCTCTCTTCAGCATGGGATGGTTTAGGACGAGATTTAACGGATTTTGATGGATGAACGGAAGGATTAACAGTTCGAGAATGTCTAGATTGTCGAGATTGAGATCTAAACGCGGATTCTTCCTTAACATGCTTTAATCACCTTTTGGATTTTATTCATGTATTTCTCGGGAATTTCTTCCTCTCGCTCATTCTCAGGGCCTTTCTCCTTATCTCTCATTTCTTTTTCTTTCCGAGCGTTATCATTGTTGTTACTTTGTTCAGACATATTTTTCTTTTTCTTTATGTCTTTAACTGAAATTTAATAAATTTCGTATATTAAACACACATTTTATTACACACACACACACACACATATATATATATCATAAAAGATATATATTTATTTTATATTACACATACATATATATCGCCCCAACAATATATATATATATATAGATCATCCTATCATTACATAAGAACGTTTCATACGTTCTTTTGTTCATCCCATACACAAATATTTTACATTATACACATAACTTCTCATCATATTCTACCATCTATAGTTCTTCATGAACTTCTTCACAACCTTCGTTAGTTTGTTGCACTTACGAAGGAGTGTTTCTCCAACTTTCTTCTTTTTCCTCTCTTCCTCGTCTACCTTCTTCCTCCAATCATCAGTTTCATGCAAAGCGCGGTCAAATGTTCTTCGTATGACTGTGGGATTACGTTGGGGTATCCATACTGTGGAGGTGGGTCGCGGTACCCAATGTCACCATTTCATAGTGATTTCTCGGTTCTGGATACGGAATATAATCCATGTCAGATGAAAGGTGGTATGTCTTGGCAACTTGGTTCTGCTTACGAATCTCATCAGCTTGTTCTTGAATTGAGGGAATTTCTCCTTGAAATGGTGGGAAACTTGACGAAGTTCGTATCCTCAATTTCTCAAGGTATTGAACATATGGATCCACAGAACCATAGCTTGCATTTTGGGAAGTGAGTGATCCTTCCATTGGACTTGATATCTCATTTGGTTTATCAAGATTCTCTTCTTCCGGTTCTTCCTCAGATTCTTCCTCGGGTTCATCCTCTTCCTCGGGGTCTTCATCGGGATCCTACTCTTCCTCGGGTTCCTCTTCCTCCATGGGTTGGGTGGTCTCAATGTTCAGTGAGGGCATCTGGAAAGTTTCAAAAGGCATCATTATTCTCATCTTTGGCTTTCGTGACGGCCCTTCACCATTGTTGGGTTGAGAGTTGATTTCATTAAAAGTAGAGCTTCCAGTATACCATCGGCATGGATCGGAGTGACATTGCATCCAGTCGGAAGATGGGGATCTCGGTTCCTCCTTGATTGTTCTATTGGAGAGGAATGCATAGGACGGGTGAGGATTCGGTAGGTATCCAGTTGGATAACCTTGTGGTATCTCTGAGGGTTGGTATGTTGGAATCTCCGATGGGTGGTATGTTGGGATCTCCGATGGGTGGTATGTTGGTATTTCAGAAGGTTGATACATCGGTATTGTTGATGGATGATAACTTGAGTGTCTTGGTGGCTCTATCCTTTGTTTTGTTGGATTCTCGAGAACGTCTATCGGGTAGTGTCTACTTCCGGGATAGTACACGAGTTTGGTTAGGTCATGTTCCACGTCTTGGTCAAAGTACGCCTCATAGTACCCATCACTCATGTTGTCTTCGGGGTAAGGTTTGGAGATTCCGGCCTCCTTTGCTTTGTGCACATAATTCTCCATATGAGCTTTGAACGACATCTAATATTATTGGTGGTTTAGAGTGTAGAGTGGGAAAGAAAAGTTACCAGCCTATCTTATCCCTAAAACACATAATCAATTATTTCCTATACTTGGATCGAAGCTTGGGTATTGTTTTATGATACCCAATTCGCTAAGATCGATGGCTCTAATACCAACCTGTCACACCCCTATCTAAGGCCTAGGAGTATGATCAATAGGTGGTACCACAAGTGTAATTAAATCAGAGTTGCATTCATTTAGCGGAAGATTTGTAAAACTTGTGGATTTAAGTTGTAAATATTTACAATACAAAAGTCGGAATTATAAAAGATTCCCGAACTATTTCAAAAGATTACTTGTTTTATATATATTACAAAACCATCATTGTTTATATATTTAAGTTTAACAAAAGATCCGAGCCATCGGATATTCAAAGCACTTCGTCACTCCAAGTGCTAAACTTGTTCACCTGCAAAATGTAGAAAAATACGTCAGCAACGAATGCTGGTGAACATGCTGACGCAAAATAACTTCTTTTACTTTATTACCCCTCAAGGCTACGCCTGCCTTGGCCCAACGTGGCTTAGGAATAACAAAGTCAAATAACACATTATAAACTAGAGCCTCTACACTAGGTCACCTCAGCAAACACCGCAGCATTCGACTTAGTTAAGTACCCGTAAATATACACATAAGGTCGTACTCCCTGCAGGAGAGCGTCCTACGACCAAGGGTGGTGCGATCATGCCCATACATCGCATAGTACCACCTATGTAACGATCCAGACATACGTATACCACAGTCTGAGGGCTAGGTTCATACCCATAGTCATAACGGTTTTAGGAACACATAGTTCCTTGTAAATAATTTCACATAACAAGTTTGACTCATTTGAAAACAAGTTTAAAAGTTTGGGGGCTTATTCACCTTGTGTCTTTAGGATCGGCTTCACTCACCGTCCAAGGGTCTTTCCCTTTCTTTATCTCGCACCTATAGTACGAGTATAAATCTTTGTTAGTCGGATACACGATCCGGCTTAAGACCTTTAGTCTTATATCTCAATCCTCGATTGAACCTTTAGTTCAATTCTTATTTACTTGAAAACCTTTAGTTTAAAAGTAAATTATAAACCTTTAGTTTATATGAAAACCCGACGTTTCTTCTTCTTTAAGAAACGTAATCTTCTCTTTTATTATTTAAGAATACTCTTTATTCATTAAATAATATTTTTCATAACAAAGAATATTTACATATATACTTACACACATATATACGTATTCAACAATATTCAATAATCATTCATTTCTTTGTTATGTTATCTTTTCTTTTCTTTTATCGAGGTATCGAGTATAACCTCGACTTAAGGCTTAAGCCTTGAATATAATGTTAGATTGTATTGAATTCATCATTACGCCTAACCTTAGTGGCGTATAGAAATCCTAGGGACTTGAGCAGCACTCCGACGCCGCTTTACTTTTCTCGACACACAAATCGAGGAACACCAAATCTTCAACACTCGTTGGCACGGACTCCGAGAACAAATACCATCTTGGTTTTATGTGGGTGGAGAGTGGCACAATTTTGAGGAAACGTTGTTATACAATCGAAGGATCGGGACACGTTTATCAAGGCGGATCGTTAATATGATTGTCGGGTTTTAGAGAGAAGTTAGAGAGAGGTAAGAGAGCTGAGTTTTGGTGTGCCAAATGAAGATCCCAGACCTTTCTATTTATAGACGAAATTTGGGCTCCCATCGCGGTACGCGATGGGTCCCTGGGCAGGCCTATCGCGTACCGCGATATAGGCCTGCTGACGCAGAGTGTAGGTCTGCCACATGTCGACACATGGCAGGCGCCACTCCACGTGGCAACACGTCGCGACACGTGGCGGCAGCGTTGCGACGTGGTGACACGTGGCAGCACATGGTGCCACCGTGTGCCACGTGGCACACGCATCACACCTTGTCAGACTCCCATCCCATCGCGTACCGCGATGGGTCAGGAAAACAAATTTTACAACTTTGACCCTGGAGTTTGGAATTTGGCAATTTCAGTCCCTAAACTTTGGAAAGTTGATACTTTGAACTCGAAATTTTCACGTTGTTACAGCCAATAACGGTAACAATACACTGAACTATCAGTTATGGAAATACCCATGTGAGCCAGTAACAATAACAGTAACAGTAGCAATATGTACATTGGCTGCAGACTAATGCACCAATAATTAAGAGAGATAGGAATGTGGACACACACAACTAACCATCTCACTCCAGTAACAGTTTACCTAGGATCGATCCATACGCCTCTCAGTAATCAGTATATGCTCTCATCGCACATTAAAATAGAGACGATGTGGACTAATCGCTTTGTCTCCAGGTAGAGCACGTCAAAAGTGCCTCGATTGTCGCCCTACGTCCCCATAGGTGGATAAATGCTCGGGTATTGAGGTCAAATAAAATGCAACAAAAATGGTCAATATCAATATAATATGTTTCAATAACAATCGGTCAATGTACAATGGTCTACTAGGAACATGCGATAATGAGTGCAATAAAATATTTATATCGTAATCTAACACTTTGCAATAAATAACAGTGACAAGATACTATGAAATAACTCGATTATAATGCGATCAATGACTCCAGAACTGATATACTATGATACGAAGACACGGTATGGCGCTACAAGTGCAAGACCACGAAGTCCGTACACTATGAGATCGAAGAAAACAATATTTACGCTATAAGTAAAAGACCACAGAATTCGTACCTTATAAGTGAATGGTGATAACAATAAGAAGACTTAAACTTGATTAAACGTCAAGGGATCCTACAATAATTTATCTTAACTTTATTATTCACTCATTCGGTATGCTTTATACTGAAACTCTTGTGATGTCCATTATTTAATAAAAGGGGTAATTGTGGCTAAATAATTATTGTTTCCTTATTATCATTAGTGTTAAGTTTAAAGATTATTTGGTATTAGTGCACTTTATATATATTTTTTCATGAAACCAATTAACAGTTAGTTTACCTAAACATCTCGTTTCAAACACATAAACTATTAACTCGACTCTATCATATTACATCGTTTCCATAATCTGAATTCATTCCCTGTTAAGTTTTAAAACAAAAAATATATTAAGTAGAAATATGATTTAGAAAAATATAAAGTATGGCAAATAGGCAGATGAACTCATGGTGTAGTAATCTGATTTAAACACACTTAGACTTATGGTGTGCTTCGGTATGTCGGATCTGGTTGGGCGACCAGACCCACCAAAATCTGTTTGTCAAAAGATTTCTTCATCTATTAATTTATAGAAAAATAATCACCGTTCAAATTTATAGGAAAAACAATCAACATGAATCGATCGTGTCTAAAGCTATTACCTTCCTGGCGGCATCTTAACGCGGAATAGCAGGAAGAGGTCGTCGAGCTGCGGTGTGTGACTATGGAGGCGTTGGTGACTATTACTGGCTATGGTTGTGTCCGGCAACGGCAGTTAAGGTTGGCGGCGGTTTCTCCGATGATGCGAAGGGGCAGTGGTGATAGCGAAACGGCAGGGAGGAGTAGAGACTTTAGGGTTTGATAAAAGAAATCCTTTGTGATATCACGTATACTTAAACGATTTGATCCGTAAACTTTGCGATAATATCTATTAATTGATATATCTAATAATTAGTTGGTCAAATTTAATCAGAATGTCGGTTGCCATGAGTTGTAGTTCATGTATTCTTCAATTTGGGTTTCATGAAAAGGCAATAATGGTCCCTCTACTTTGTGTCATTATAAATTTAAACATGTACACTTTCAACCTTTAAGTTTAGAAATAATTTTAAACAATCATAACCTTATCATTACTAATATTTGTCCTTATTAGCTAGCAAAATATATTTATTTTTAAAATCTTCGATTTTTTTTCTTCGTTAACGTTTTATCGATCCTACAAGTTATTAAATCTTACAATGTCCAACTTATTAACTCGACAATTAATATTTTTGGTTTTCGATTTTCGTATATTACAATTCTACCTCCCTTAAAACAATTTTGTCCTCGAAATTTAAGACTTCTAAAATTTGGAACAATATTATACAATATATAGACATTACGTTTGATAGAGAGGTAACAACACTAAAAGAACAAAGAGTCAAAGAGTTGAAGTGGCACGTTTTTAAGTAGTTTTGGCATAAATAACGAGAACACAGAGTGGGTTACTCCGACATCAGCTAGCACGTAGAGGCACATCAGTGAGGAAAACAAATCAGACTAGAAAGAGTACCACCTACTGGATCGATAACTCTCGAGACACGAAAACCAAATGAAACTAGAATCAATGAGCACATGCAGGTCACGATTATTAGGAATGAAAGAAAACTATACCTGGAGTATTTGTGGTTTCTCCAACAATCAGTGTAAATACTCATCCTCCGGTAGCAGATGGTGCAGTAGTTCCTCTAATAGTGTCATCTGCTCTGTTCCTGGCCTGAGGGCAATCTCTAATCATACGGTTACACAATTTATTGTGTTTTATTGTTTTTAAAATGTCTGGTTGGGTGTAAACCCCATGGGACGCCATGGACACGCCAACTGTACATTTGCACAATTTGTTATGTTTGCGATATTTTGTTGGAACACTATCATCTATGGTGATACACGAGATGTTTCAACTAATTATGTTTGAGCTCGTTTATTTGTTATTTAGTTTGGTCAGTCAAATCGCCATGTAACGCTCATGGGCCGACAAACTCAATTGATTCGTTGATTTGTTAATTAAGTTGGGTCATTCAAATTGCAATGTAATGCTCATGGGAGGCCAACTCACGCTTTTTTTTTGGTTTTGGTATGCTAATAAGTTGGGGAAACAAAGTGTCATGGAAAGCTCATGGGAAACCCAACATATCGAAGAACATTCATTATTTCTTTGTTTGTTTGTTTATTTGATTTTATACAAAACGATTTATGATTTGATTTAATTATTTAATTATTCTATTATTATATTATTCAGTTACTCAATTATTTACTTATTAAATCACTTTTGGAATCATGATCTATTGATTCGATCTATTCATACGCTCAAAACACTTTTATTCTACTAATCGGATACAAATTCTTTATTCATTAAGACCCGGTTATCACAAGCCAATCAAAACAATTTACACTTTATCGGATTTCACCTATTCATCTTATCACGTTATTATAATATCAATACCTCAAGTTATCACCTATTTAAATAATATAGCACAATTTAATACTTATGATATCATATACATAAACCATTAAACATATTTTAAGCATTCAACCTCAAACTCTAATTTGTCAAAAACATATTAGACTTTGATAAACCTTTTACACCTATTCATCTTATCACCTATTTAAATAATATAGCACAATTTAATACTCATGATATCATATACATAAACCATTAAACATATTTTTGGCATTCAACCTCAAACTCTACTTTGTTAAAAACATATTAAACTTTGATAAACCTTTTCTCTCATCAAATCAACTCATCGATTATCTATTTAGATTCTAACTTATCCTTAAGTTATAAATAAACATCATCATAACATATCTAAGTTTCATTTTACACAATAACTCATATGAAATTTACACAACTATCCAGTCTTCTCATTAAATCACGTCTTTATTAATTATAGAATGTTTTCTCAACATCAACAACATCAATTATTTATTTTCTATAACCGCCCATGACCCCATGTTTAGTCAATGAGATAGCTCCTACGATCTCTAAAATATAAACTCAATTTCCAAAACATAAATACAATCAACAAAATCTTGTCCATTAAACTAATTGTTGGTAATTTTGATTCTTTTACCCTCACTCATTCTCATAACTACAACAACAAACGCAAGCCTAAAACATCAACTATATGTTGTCAATCAAGTTAACAATAAATCTCAACAAAATCTTAGCGTCTCAAACAAGAAACTCTACGACGAAATTCACTCGTTATGTTCCACTTGCCACTATCAATTTCAACTCAATCCTTCTATCGTTAGTACCCAATAATAATTCGATCATCCTGTTAATACTTGCCACCTACCACAAGACGTTCCACAAAGATATATGTGGTCTATTTTCTAAAACCCATGCTATGTCGTTTGCTCAAACCTACGCATCTACTACCCGTACTTGCTACACGGTGAAGACCATAATCATCTACGCCATGCGTGTCCTTGATTCAATCATGCTCATCAAGTTAAAAATTTCTGACTTTATTTTATTAAACCCCACTTTGCAACCTAATCAAAATATTTAAATCCTAATAATTTATTAATTTTAAGTGATTATTTTCATACAATAAAATCTATCTTTTCAAAGACAACTGTTTGCAATACTGTCCTTTCAAAAGACGTTTAAAATATAAAAAAAATTAATTCATGTTTAATATTTACACAATGACTACTTTCTACTTATAACTGAGACGCATTAAATTTTTTGTTTTCTCAAAATCATGCTTTGTAACCCACACAATGGGACGTGTTATCGCATGGAAATCATAATGCGTGCAATTATGTGTCATAATATAGAATAGAAAGTATTTGGGATAACGGTACAAATGTAGAGATGATAAGGACATGGTGGATACGCCGCTGGTGCGTCCTATATATAAGTGTCCTTATTGGATTTTCATTTGAAGCGTTGCTTCAACTATTCAAAGTTCTGTATTATGATTGATTTTAAAAATTATATTTAAAACTTTCATTTTCTCAAAATTTAATGGTTTTGTTATCTTTTAATTCCGGAACGAAATTTCCTAAAGTAGGGGAGACTTAACAACTCGGGTTTCCGATTATTATATAATATCCATTATTCGACCCGTTTTCGTTTACGGGTAATTTAAATCAACAAAACATTTCGCTTACGAGTTAATAATCATTTATTATTTATTATATTTAATTAATAATCTAAAAGAAACTTTCAATTATATAAAATTTAACCCTAAACTAAAGTTAACCCCAATTTGTTTCCATCTCAAATCTTGAGGGGCCTTTTAGAAAAATCTGATAATTATATCCTCTTAACCAATTTACCCAACCCGTACCTTTGATCCAAACCCGCAACCCGTGACCCAATTAACTACCTTGCACCACAATTGGCGTCGTAAACTTGGAAATTGAATCATGTTTATTATTTACCATACTATAACGAGTCACCGACATCTTTAATTTAGTATCCAAGATCAATTTGATATGTATCAATTATTAACCTAAACCGTCATTACATTGAGAGATATTCAGCTAGGGGGTGTCATATGTCAATTGCCTGTTTCTGGACCATCATACCAACTTCGCAAATAAAACCCCCATGACGAATTATATTATTGTAGCTTCTGAGTACCAGTTTTAATCGCGTCTTTCGCCGCAACCTTTATCTCGTCGTTCGTCATCTGATTATCATCATTGCAGGTAATTATTGTATAGATTTAGGTCGTCGTTGATCTGTGCACAAAAGACCTAAGGCTAATTAAACAAAAAAAAACAACTGGTTAAACGAATTAGAGAATCTAGGGTTTGTTTTAAGTTGGGAGGTATCTGCGTCTGCATATGTTAATTTGTTTTCATTCTTTTAACATTAGACACCCCAGCGCAGCTGGTGGGTGTGCTTGTTTAAGGCCTGGAGCCGGCTGGGGGATGCAGGTTCGAACCCCAGCTATGCTATTTTTGTTATTTCTTTTTGCTAATACTATTTTAAATTTTTAAACCTTAAATCAGTTAAAAATCCTTATAATTAATATGAAATACAAATATTAAACTTTTTTTATATTGTTAATTAAGCTCGTTACAAACTTTGGTATATGTATATATATATATATGAATGTATGTATGTATGTATGTATTATAAGTAATTCCTTTAATAATAATAAATCATCATTATTTCCTTAAACCCAACACCATTATTGTTGTTTTCTCGTTGTCAAACGTCTCTATAAGTTTGCCTTTATTAATATTATATTTATGTATCGTCTTGTGAAATTGTAAAAATCGTATTTTTAAACGTGTTAATTATATTTATAAAATTAGATTTTTGATAAATATTCCAGTATACATATTGTATTGTAAATATATATTTTAACGTTAATATTAAATTATTTAATATAGTACAAGTTATATTTTTAATGTTGGGTTTCGTTAAATATTCTAAAATATCAAACTCATTGTAATTAAATATTTAAACGTTTGTCATTATAGTATATCGTAACTCATATTTATTTAAATTAATTATTCATAACTAGATTATATAATAAGCAAACAATCCTTTTAATTTATATAATTACAAATACCTATGAAATAAACCGTTCAATCAATAATATTTTAATCACAATCAAAATTTAAATCACATCGAGATCATAATTCCTGAAATCATGTTATACATTTTATAATTTATTTATATTATTATATTTTAACTAGGAATCCTTGTCGATGTATCCTGAGGGGTTCATCATTCTCACATCATCCTCATTTATAATTCGTTCCTCTTATCAGGTGAGTAATCACTCCCCTTTATAGTTATTTTAGACCTTTTTGGGGACATGTGCGTATCTTATATATATATATATATATATATATATATATATATTTATCTATTATCTAGTATTCAAAAACGCAAGTGTTAATCCTTGTGTGTACATCAGTTGATGGTTAACTTGCTATTTGCTTACTTGCTTTATTTGAACCCTATTTGCTACTTCGGCAACCGCTGCCCATTTCTATGGCCCGGTTTAGTCCTTGCTTGATAACCAATGTCCATTTATATGGATTGGTTGAGCCCTTTATTAATGTTTGCTTTCTTTATAGTTGTTTGATTGTTATGTACTGTGGCTTATCTGTATATCTCACAGAAACAGTTTGCACTTTTACTTATTATTATATATTGTCTCAAATCTGGTGATTTACTCACTCAACATTGTGTTGACAAAAACCTATTTTATTTTTAATGTATATGCAGTTTATCGTGTGATGTGATTCTCAAGCTTGTATTTGAGAAAAAACATAGGTTGCATGTAGAGAAGAATATACAAAAATTAGAATATTGGACTTTGTTTTACTTGATTTAATTTTAATTTATGTACTTTGGTTAATTTGATGTAAATGATTATTTAATTTAAATCTAATAGATATTGTCACAATTTATTATTGCATGATAGTAACCTTTGAAAAGCCGTGAGTAATCAGTTCACGCTCCGGCATTTTCGTCGTAGGTTGGGGTGTGAAACGTTCAATGGAAAGCAATTACTACTCATAGCGGAAGAGTTTTGGGTTCCGAGGTAATTAGAGAAACAGTTTAAGTTGAATATGAGGACGTGGTTGATGAAGCGATCGAGATGGAGGTTCCGGGTAGACACAAGGTAACACACCATTTATTGAGCCACAAATTGAGAAGAAGTCGGTTGAAGTCCGACCATCACACATCATTGATCATGCTCACGTCTCGTATCCGGCTCGCCTTAAGCATGAAAAGTTTGCAAAAGTATACATGCATTTTCTCGATATGTTTCGATAGTTGAAGATCAATCTTCCATTCACTGAAGCTCTCCAACATATGTCGAAGTATGAAAAATTTTTGAAAGACTTGCTAAAGAGGAAAGATCGTTTGGGAGAGGTTTCATCTTTTCCCTTAACGGGGATTGTTCGAGGTAGTTTTGAATCGGGTGCCGGAAAAGTTGTCAGATCTGGGTGTGTTTACGATTCCATGTTTGTTTAGTAATGATATGATGAGTCAAGTGTTGGCGAATTTGGGTGCTAGTATTAATCTAATGCCATATTCTTTGTAAGAAAAGTTTGAATTAGGCGAGCTTACACCGACTCACATGTCCTTGTTATTGGCGGATTGCTCGGTTAAGTACCCACAAGGTAGCATTAAAAATTGTCTAGTGAAAGTTGATAAGAGGCCGACGAGATGGTTCCCATTATTGGCGGATCGCTAAGTTTTTTCGGTGGATTTTGTGGTACTAGACATGGAGGCCGACGAGATGGTTCCCATTATTCTTGGTCGTCCATTTTTAAGAACTGCAACGACACTTAATGATGTATATGATGGGTGGATCATGCTTCGGGTTGGTGATGAGAATGTTGCTTATGATGTTGCTAGGTCGATGAAGTATCCAAGTGATCATGATGATTTCAGTGACCCATGTCATTCCATTTATTTTCTTAACTCTTTATTTCCTTGTTTTGATACATGTCTTGATTACATTTATGGAGCCGATCTTATTGGAGTTGGCATGGAAGAAGAGTCTGACTCAAGTTGTTCCAAAGAAAGGAGGCACGACTGTTTTTACAAATGAGAAGAATGAGCTTATCCCTTCACGTACGGTTACTGGTTGGTGTGTGTGTATTGATTATCTGAGGTTGAATGATGCCCCTCGGAAGGACAATTTTCTGTTGCCATTTATTGATAAGATGTTGGAGCGTCTTGCAGGTCAGCAATTTATTGTTATTTTGATGGTTTTTCAGGCTATTTTCAGATTCCAATTGTACCAGAAGATCAAGAGAATACGACCTTTACATGTCCTTATGGCATGTTTGCGTATCATCGCATGCCATTTGTGTTGTGTAACGCTCCAGCCACTTTTCAATGTTTTATGGTGGCCATATTTTAGGATATGATAGAGACGTCCATGGAGGTATTTATGGATGATTTTTCGGTTTACTGTAATTCTTTTTATCAGTGTTTGGGGAATCTTGAAAAGATATTGAAGAGGTGTATTGAAACAAAGTCGATGTTTAATTGGGAGAAGTGTCATTTTATGGTGACGGAAGGGATAGTTTTGGGTCAAAAGATTTTAAGATATGGTATAGAGGTGGATCAGAGTGGTTCGAGTGCTCTGGGTGCTTTTGGTTATGGTTATAGGCACCGTACTACGTGCCGGGGTCACATGAGTTTGAGAATGCGAAGCCATATAGAACATTTGAGCAGAGTTCAGAGGAAGAAATGCGGGGACGACACATCAGCATTGGGAGTTTGTATCTTTTATTAGTTTTTCTATTTTTCATTTTATGATGGTTTTATTTTTATTTGGTCTACATTAATATTACTCTAAACTAAGTTGGTTGGGTAGGAGGGTTAGATTTTGGTGACTATTGAAACTTATAAGTAACTTTTATTTTTAGATATTGTGTTTGATGTCGCTTAGGTATGCTGAGAGGAGTGGCTGTGTCCGTTTAGAAAAAAGAAAATGAATTATTGAAATTTTGGTGTGCAGTCGGTAAGGAGAGAACCTATGAAAATAGACTGGCACATTGACAGTCTCGCATATTACCAGCAAAGTCTTTTCCATTGTACTTTGTTTTATTATATTTTTATGTTTTTTTTCTTTTTAGGTTTTTGCTTTTATTTTTTTTAGGTTTTTGTTTTAATTTTATTGAGTCGTGTTTCCCTTCTAGCATTGGGGACAATGCAAAATTTAAGTTTGGGGATGGGACACAAGTTTTTAACTAACTTTGATTATATACAAAAAAAGAAAAAAATTATAATTAAAAACATTTTGAAATTGTCTATTGAATATAGTTTTTTGCGTTAAAGTGAGAGATGATGATACTTATCAGAAATTGGTTTTTTCAAACTACTAATAATATGAGATAATATAAAAGAAAACACACTTAACTTGGGATGTGTCGGTAGGACCTTGAGAATGAAAGGGCAATTTGATAAATGGGTAACGAATAGATATAACTAATAGTGGGTAAAGGGTTTGTCTGTGGAAAATAAGTAATGAACGGTCGGGCTATACTCAAGCCTAAATTTTTGGTATGAATATTATAAATAGTATGACTTTTAAATTTGAATACGTTATCATATGATGCTTGGGTAGGTTTAACGTTGGAGTATGCCAGGTAGCCTGTGATATAAATCTTAAATCGTTTAGCTTTAGTGTTTTACATTACAATGGCGTATGGTTTTATAACCTTAAATCATGTATGGATGGGATGCCTCGGGTCTGGAGACTATGGGTCTGTATGCGGTTTATTCATCTAGGTATTCACAATTCTAAGTGGATTTGTGAATATTAAAAAGCTAAAAAGAGCAAACATGCATTTATCTGCCAAATCATAATTCATTAAACTTGATCATTATGTACTTAAAGTACAAAATACATTAATGACTTGATCATCCACACAGTTAGCCATGTGGGATCCCCTTACTCGCGTCTCATTACCATTAAGAAACGGGCCACAAGGGACACGTCACATGTAAACCCATAGTAGAGTTTTGCATACTCACCTATGGTGAAGGGTTCAGGGTATTTCTTGATAACGGGGGTATGTCATGTTGTGGGGAACATTAGCTAATTAATTAATTATACCTTAATTGTATCTAATGGCTGATTTGGTAAAATTTGATGCTTAAGTTTAGGTGGATAAACAATACCTTTGATCGTCTTAACTATTCATGAAAAAAGAGCAACAAAATTTTAAATATGCTAATTTTGAGGTTTAATCAAGTTGGGGTGGTCTGGTCCGCTAAGAACTGAAAATAAACGGGTCTTAATTGTCTAGACCATTAAGTTATATAAATCGAAAATTGTTGAATCTTATTTGTTTGTTAAGAATCAAGGCATGGGCTTAAGTGGATAACAATATCGGGGATCGTGGTTTTTGCGTCTTTCTAAACTTTAAAATAATCAATATGTTTTTAAGACTATAATTTACGATTCCGATTCCATTCCATTAGATTTTTTCTAAAACGAAAAAGAGTAAGTGTGAGGATATGTGATATAATGATATATATACATATATGTATGTATGTTTCCCCTTGTATATTTTATATAATATTTAATTATGTTTTTTTCGTTCTTTGTTAAGATTTATATACTACTAACATATTTGTGCTTGGTAGGTTCCGGAAGTTGATCGTAGTTGAAAAGAGCGAAAAACGAGTCAAAATAAGCCTAAACGAGAAGTCGGGACGCATCAGGAAATGAGCCGGAAGGAGAATTGGTTGGAACCTCTACTGGAAAACGCCGCCACGCGTGGCCAGAAACTCAATAGCTGATTGCGCGGGGCGGCCAGCTTATTTTTTTAGACAGTTTCCGATTTTTGCCCGGTTTTGGGCCCAGGTCAGTATAAATACACCCTTAACCTTAAAAATACCCTTAATCCACCAGATGAATTTGGTGTTTCTTGGAGCTATTATTGGAGTTATTTGGCGGTTTTGAAGGCAAGGAATCACTCGGTGAAGAGCTTTGATGGTCGGTTAATTTGTATATGTTTTAGTTCGTTTATTGTTTAGTTTTAACTGTTTATTCTAGAACTATCGATACTTCATACGTGTATTATTGGATTTCAGGTCACAGGCCTTAAAGTACTCATTTTTGTCCTGTTGTGACACGTAATGAAGACCCGGGATGTCCAGCACGCGAAACGATAACATTTATTGAAGTTGGCTGAAGCAGAACCCATCGTGGTACGCGATGGGTGTGTTGAGGGTTCCATCGCGTACCGCGATGGGACATAAATGAGGCTTTGACTTTTGGTCAATCGCGGTACGCGATGGGCCATAGAAGACCCTGTCGCGTACCGCGATGGGAGTGCAGACGGGAAATTTTGGTTATTATCATATTTTTCATCACAAGAAACCCTAACTCCGTTTTGACGAACCATAGGCGATTCCAGCAGCTCCAAGAGGCGATTTCCACCATTATTGCTTGTGTCAAGACCTTCTACATGATCCATATCATCCGTATCAAAGACTTGATGATGTCTTGGCTCGACTAATCTCCTAGAATCGCACCCGGGATGTATAGTTTGTAACCTTTTACAGTTTTTCTCATGTGATTAAGAACACTTGTGTATTGTTATTGATGATTGATATATGATTATTGATGTTTAGTATTTCTGTGTGTTCGGTCGGTTTAGGTTTACGTTGGTCTGAACGATCTGTTACCAGTTGCTAGATAATTAGTCATATAACTGTTTGGTTAGATTGAATACGATAAAACGTATAATTACCTTTAACTGAGTCACACTGGCAAGGACTGTTTGATAACCAGTGCCGTGTGTAAAGTAATTGTTGACGTCTAAGGTTTTGTCTGGTTGATTAGTTTTTAGTTAATCGTTAATAATAAATCTGTTAGGTTGCATGAGATACTGTTTGGTTGCTTACTTGAATTCCCGGGTGTGGTTTGCTTTGTTAACTGCTTAATACTCGTTTACTTGTTCGTTGTTAGTTCTTTTAATTCAAACTATTGCTTGTGTGATCAGCACTAAAACCGTTTATTTCATAATACGATACCATACTTGCTCTAACTATTTAGAATAATTAGGTTTTTGATTGACTCAAACGACGGTCATCAAAATGGCGCCGTTGCTAGGGAGTTAGTGCGCTTTTTGTTATTCATGTTATTTGATTTTCTTGTTTTATTTAATTTTTAGTTTTTAGTTTAAAATTTTATTTTACTTTATTTTATTTGTATTTTTCCATTTTACGCGGGTTGTGTTAGTTGTGCAGATTACGGGTTTATGCGCACCCGCCATTCGGGCCGACAGTCTCCGTTAGTTTACGAGCCCGGAATCGAGATGTTAGCTCGGAACAACTGAGTGCAAAATAGAAACTCAGAATTGGAAGAACAAAACCAGAATCAGAACCAGAACCAGAACCAGAACCAAAACAAAAACCAGAACCAGAACAATAACCAAAACCAAGATCCACTTCCACAAACCAACATGTTTCACCCGGAAAACATACCCGACCCACCAAACTTCAATAACCAGAATAACCAAAACAACTCAGCTCGTGCCTCCAGAACCCGAAATCAAAACCGAAACTGAAACCTTAACCGAAACCTAAACCTCAACTTTGACCAAGCCGGACCATCCGCTCCAAACAACAACTCAAACCGTCGAGTTAGGATAAATATTGATTATGTTCGATCGAGTGTTCCGACTGAAGATGAGGATGAGGGTGATGAGAATAATGGAAACGAGGATTTTCGGGCAGCTGATGATGAGGTTGATCGATGGGTTAGGAGAAATCGGGAGGTTGAACCCGAGAACGAGGTTGGTGAACCAGAGGTTGAGGGTGAAAATAATTATGAAGATGAGGTGGGGGAGCCGGTAAATCGAAGACGGGCTGAACCAGTTAACAGACAAAGAAGGGATCGAGAAAGGGTAAATCGAGCGGAACAGCCGAAGAGTTCGTGGTATTCCGGTTAACCGGGGCGGTATGGGAAACCCCGGGGGGCAAAGGAGAAATTACATAGCCCCGGCTCATGGTGTTAACAGTTGGTTCAGACCAGCTATCTCAGACGGAGAATCCCCGTTGGTCCCACAGGAACGAGTGCAGGGACAACCAACTTTCAAGTTCCGCCCATCTTACATCAACATTGTTCCTCACTTCAATGGGATGGCTTCGGAAGACCCGTATTCACACTTAGCCAATTTTTCGGCTATTTGCGGGTCTATTGGTGATGGTACGTTCGATCAGCATGAAGTTCGGTTGCGGTTATTCCAATTCTCATTAAAAGACAAAGCGAAACTGTGGTTTAATTCGTTACCAACACACAGTATCAGAAACTGGGCCGAGATGCAACAATTCTTCCTAAATGAGTTTTATTCACAGTCGAAGACTACCGAGGCCCGTTCAGACATTCGTCACTTTTCACAATTACCAGGTGAGTTATTCCATGAAGCTTTTACCAGGTATAAGGATATGATCAGAAAATGCCCACATCACCAAATCAAACTAAAAAAACTGGTAAAGTGCTTTGTTGATGGTTTGACATATGAGGACCGAAAGCATCTTAATGCCTCGTGTAATAGTCAGTTGTTTAATCAGCCTGAGGAAAATGATTGGGAATTTTTAGAGTTCATGTGTGAAGATTTCAAGGCAGAAGCAGCGGCTAAAAGACAAAGACGTGGTAATTCATCCAGATCAGTTAAGTCAGTCACGAGTGAGTCTGAAAGAATTGCTGAGTTAGAACGTGAACTGGCTGGGTACAGAAAGGGTAAGAAGAAAGAGGTCGGGAAAGTTGGTGTTAAATTCCCGGTCTGTGAAGATTGTGGTGAACTCGGGCTCAAGGTAGAAAATTGCCCCGAGTTTTATGATGATGACGAGGAGGATGATATCGAAGAAGTCAGTTATGCTTACGGGGATTCCAAAGGCCAAGGGTTCAATTCGAACACATATCAAAAGGCTGAGACAAAACAACAGTTCGAGTTACGGGATAAATCATCAGAGGCAATGATGAAGCAAATTGGTCAGCTCGCTTCAGACATGGCGAAATTACTAAAGAATGCGGGCCAACTTCCGAGCGACACCACAGTCAACCCGAATCATCACAGTTCCAGTTCGAAAAAGCACGTCAATCAGGTAAGTATTTTACGTAACGGTAAGAAGTATGATAATAAGGTTGGGGTCCACCACCTATGGTTGATGGGGTGGTGGAAGAGATTGATGAAAATCTCGTCAGTTATGACGAGCCTGAACCGATTGAATTAAATAAACCAAACGAAAGTGAAACTAAAAATAATAAAACGGTTCCGAAGGATGACACCAACAACTCTAAGGATAAGAAAAAGGTGAAAACTGTTCCATATCCCGATGCTTTGTTGGCACCATCAAAGGCGAAGATGGCATCAAAACGAGGTCCGCAACAAGAAGAAATGTGGGAAACGTTTAAACAAGTCAAAATTAACATTCCTCTTTTAGATGCCATAAAACAAATTCCCGCCTATGCTAAGTATTTTAAAGAATTGTGCACACAGAAAAGGAGTCATAAGATTCCTAAACAGATGTATTTTACCGATAATGTGAGTGCAATTCTTTCGGGTGCTCTTCCACCCAAGCTACAAGATCCGGGAACGCCCATTATACCCATTCAAGTGAGTGATTTTAAAATGACTCGGGCGCTTATAGATCTTGGAGCTAGCATCTGTATTCTCCCGGGCAGTTTATACGACCAGTATGATTTTGGCCCGCTTCGTGTGGCTGCCACCACGGTTGTTCTGGCTGACCAGACACCGAAAGTGCCCCGAGAAATATTG
Organism: Bidens hawaiensis; assembly: GCF_021521415.1. NCBI lineage: Eukaryota > Viridiplantae > Streptophyta > Magnoliopsida > Asterales > Asteraceae > Bidens > Bidens hawaiensis. The sequence continues at coordinate 290,991 of NW_027494584.1, forward strand.
ACTGATGTTATTGTCAAGGTGGAAGACTTTTACTTTCCAGTTGACTTTTTAGTCCTCGATTATGTTTCGGGTGAGAGGACTAAACAGCCTACGGTTATCCTCGGTAGACCATTTTTGGCTACCGAAAATGCCAACATTAATTGTAGAAATGGTACTGTTGACATGGCATTCGGTAACCGTAAGCTGAGAATTAATGTTTTCACACATGGACATAACTCTCCGGTTGATGACGAGTGCTTTATTGCAGATGTCATTGACGAGTGCATTCCGCTATACGACTCTGTCGTCAGTTTGGATGGCACAGCGGAGACGTGTTTTCTGTTTGACAGGTTACAGGTGGAAATAGACGAGTTGCTTGAAGAGGAGGAAAGACAGATGGAGATCGCAGCTGTGCGAGGAGACCATCCACCATGGTCAGTTCAGGTGGAACCGCTTCCCGAGAAGATTGATACTGGGTTGAAACCATCAATGCTGGATGCACCGAAAGTCGAGCTGAAAGAGTTCCCAAAGCATTTAAAATATGCTTTTCTTGGTAAGAATAATACATTGCTTGTTATTATAGCTTCTAACTTATCTGTTGAACAGGAAAATGCTTTGATGGAGGTGCTGGTTGCGAATAAAGAAGCAATCGGGTGGACGATCGCGGATTTGAAGGGAATCAGTCCCTTAATTGTGATGCACAAAATTTTAACAACTCCGGCTGTCAAACCCGCGCACGATGCTCAGCGGAGGTTGAACCCGAACATGAGGGAAGTGATGAAGAAGGAAGTGCTGAAGTGGTTAGATGCTTGCATTATCTTTGCCATATCAGACAGCACGTGGGTGAGCCCGACACAGACAGTACCGAAAAAGGCGGGCATCCAAGTCGTCAAGGATGAATCAGGTAACGAGGTTGCCACCCGGCCGATAACTGGGTGGCGCATTTGTATTGATTATCGTATACTGAACGCGGAAACATCAAAAGATCACTTTCCGCTTCCGTTTATCGATCAAATTGTTGAAAAGCTATCTGGTCAAAAATTTTATTGCTTTTTAGACGGGTATTCCGGGTATAACCAGATAGCTATTCATCCTGAAGATCAGGAAAAGACCACGTTTACGTGCCCGTATGGCACATTCGCATTTAGGCGAATGCCATTTGGGTTATGTAACGCCCCCGCTACCTTTAAGAGGTGTATGATGAGTATCTTTTCAGATCTGGTGGGGGAGTCTTTGGAAATTTTCATGGATAATTTTTCGATTTTCGGCACATCTTTCGAGTCATGTTTAAACCAGCTCGAAAGAGTTTTGAAAAGATGTGTCGAAACGAATTTGGTTCTTAGTTGGGAGAAGAGCCATTTTATGGTCCAAGAGTGAATTGTATTGGGCCATGTTGTTTCGAGTCGAGGGATCGAGGTGGACCGGGCTAAGGTCCAAGTCATTTCTACTTTACCTCATCCCACCAATGTCAAAGGCATTAGATCATTTCTGGGGCATGCCGGGTTTTATTGACAGTTTATTAAGGGTTTTAGTGACATTACCAAACCCTTATGTAATTTATTGCTTAAGGATGCCTCGTTTGACTTTAATGATGAATATGCTAAGGCCTTTGACATTTTGAAATTGAAATTAGTTGAAGCCCCGATCTTGCAATCACCCGATTGGAGTTTACCTTTTGAAATAATGTGTGATGCAAGTGATTACGCGGTCGGGGCTGTTTTGGGTCAACGGGTTGACAAGAAACCCGTTGCTATATACTATGCAAGTAAGACCCTCTCGGATGCTCAATTAAATTATACCACAACCGAGAAGGAGTTACTAGCAGTAGTATATGCTCTAGATAAATTCCGGTCTTATATTTGGGGTAGTAAAGTTATTATATATTCTGACCATTCTGCTGTCAGGTACCTCATGGATAAAAAGGATGCAAAACCGAGGCTTATCAGATGGGTTTTGCTGTTGCAGGAATTTGATCTAGAGATTCGGGACAAGAAAGGGAGTGAAAATGTTGTTGCAGATACTTGTCCCGAATTATGATGGAAAATGGGAACACCGATGGGCCCATTAACGAGTCCTTTCCGGACGAGCATATTCTGGCAGTTTCACAAATACCTTGGTTTGCTCATATTGTTAATTTTAAAGTTGCAGGTGATTTACCAGAGCATTGGCCAAGGAGAAAGAAGAAACAGTTGATGACTCAGGCTAAACAGTATATTTGGGACGATCCGGATTTGTTTAAAATTGGTGCAGATCAGATGATCAAACGATGCATACCCTAGGAGGATGTCAGATCAGTTTTGGAACACGTGCATTCGTCTGCGTGTGGTGGTCATTTCAGTGGCCAGAAAACCGCTCGAAAAGTTTTAACGAGTGGTTTCTTTTGGCCTTCATTGTTTAAGGATGCTCACGAGTTCGCGACACACTGTTTAAAGTGTCAACAACTCGGGAGTATTTCTAAGCGGGACGAGATGCCCTTGAACCCGATCCTAGTTGTTGACATTTTTGATGTTTGGGGGATCGATTTCATGGGCCCGCTTCCGAATTCACATGGTAATTTGTATATGCTAGTGGCCGTCGATTACGTTTCTAAATGGGTTGAAGCGATAGCCACTAGGACAAATGATCACATAGTCGTTTGCAATTTTGTTCAAAGTAATATTTTTTCGAGATTTGGAGTCCCCCGAACCATCATAAGTGATGAGGGATCTCATTTTAAGAATTTTAAATTCGGGAAATTGCTTAAACGATATGGTGTTGATCATAGGATTGCAACTCCTTACCATCCACAAACGAGTGGACAAGTTGAGGTTTCCAATAGGCAAATTAAACAGATTTTATAGAAAACTGTTCGGACGGACCGAAAGGATTGGTCAACTAGGTTGTCGGGTTATTGTCGAATTACTATAGGGTTGTTTGGATTTGTCGGGGCGTTGGATAGGGTTATTATTTGTTTATTGGGATTCATGGTTGTTCGGGTTGGTTGCTCGGGTTGATTAATCGAGATTGTTCAATATGACGAGTCGGGTTTTGATATTCACATCTAAAAATCATTATTTTATTATAAAACTAGTGATAGTGTTTGTTCGATTTTAAACGATTTATGTGAATCTATTTTTAAAATATTTTATTAATACTTCGAAACCCAACTCGACATATTAGTTGTTTGCTTTGCACGTTTTTCGAGATAGTTGGTCAGTTTGTGTTAAGTTTTTAGTTTGTCTTTCGTTTTGTTTGGTTGGTTGTGGTTAATCGAGTCGTGTCGAGTCACGTTTGTTTGTGTTTTGTTAATTGAGTCCCGGGAATACCTTGACAGTTTGAATTGTTATTTGATTACCCGCCCGTACTCAATCTCCATTCGGGCGGATTAGTCTGGTTTTTAGATATACGTGCAGGGTGTCCCCGAATTTTTGTCTTTATTTATTTTTATTTTAATATTTTATTAATATTTTAATATTATTTTATTATATGGGACGACCGCGACAAAAATGCTATAAGGTCGTCGCCATATTAGCATATCTAACTTGTTTGCTTGAGTTTGCAGATATGGCTGATACACTAGAGTCCTCGCGCACCCAGCGCAAGAGGCAGCGGACTGACCCTCGTGTCATCCGCTACGGTAGCGATGAGGTCCAGATTGTCACTGGCATCGAGCCAGCGGATATTATGGGAGATGGACGTATACCTCATCAGGTTCTTCGGTTCGACTTGAAATCAGAGGAGTATACCAGATTTGAGCGGGTTCGACAGATGCAGCTGCTTCATCACCGTTCGTTTGATTGGACATTGCTGAGTCAGCTGGGGATTCATGACCAGGTACATGATTTATTGACAGGTCTGTGGGCAGATGTGCTCGCGTGTGACTCGCTTTCATATGTCGAGCTCACATGTGAGTTCTACTCGACCTTTGATTTTATGCCCACGGACTTCAGTGGGCCACGCGCGGTATCATTCTCACTAAGACGACAGCTGTACGAGATGTCAGTCCCAGATTTTGCTGTGGCCACTGGATTTTATACGGCCGAGGAGGTTCAGGCGCCTTCATTCCTACAGAGTATACGTGGTTACACCACACATGCTCAGGCGTCCCGTCAGCACTGGCTCACGGAGACCCAGCTCGGCCAGTATTGGGCGGAGATCGCCGACGGGGCCCACTCCAGTTCTGTTGTGGAGTGGTCTATTAGGGACCCCGTCCAACGCTACATTCACATGATCGTTGACTGTACTCTCGTCAGCCGACATTCGGGCCACGAGAAGTGCAGCAACTTAGATCTGCTGTGCTTATATTCCATCCTTGGCCAGCGACCGGCCAATGTGGCGATGCTCCTACCCATGTCATTCGCTCGGGGTAGCAGACTTCAGGGATCCTCGGCACGCTTACCTTTAGGGCCTTATAATATAAGGATCGCTGAGCAGCTTGGGGTTTTTGAGCGTTATCTGACGGGATATTTTACGCTGGGGCCTGATACAGGTGTTTTTGGGATATCAGAGGCCCGTTGGGCCGGGATTGTTGAGGAGCAGGATCCAGTAGCTTTAGTCCCGGTCCGACAGGGTCCACAGGCACCACCACCACAGGGATCGGAGGCTGTAGTTTCACTTCAGAGAGGTATTCCGACACGCTGGCAGCGTCGTCCGACTCCACATATCGAGCTACCGCAGCAGCAGCATCCGCTCTGAGAGGCCTCAACATCTTCCTCCCGCCAGCCGCAGCATCCAGTCACATTGGATATGATTTATCAGCAGCAACAACTTTTAGAGACAGTGCTGGAACATGGAGAGCAGACGCGGGCCCAATGGGACCGTTATGATGATTACTTTCGTTTATTGTTTGTTGCTTCGCAGGTACCACTACCACCGTCATTGATTATTGCAGTGGACCCGCAGGTAGATCCGCAGGACGAGGCAGATGATGATCCGCCAGTACAGTAGCTTTTTGGTTACCCTTTTTCACTTCATTTTGTTTTTATTAGTAGCATGGTCTGTATTATATTATATTATATTATATTATATTATATTATATTATATTATATTATATTATATTATATTATATTATATTATATTATATTATATTATATTATATTATATTATATTATATTTTGGGGGATCATGTTTGGGTAACTTGTTGGGATTATATGTTTATATATATTTTGATTGCTGCTGTGTTTGATTTTATCTGTATATTTTGTTGTAATTGAACTTTGTGGGTGTAGTTCACTATTAACCCTCACGAGACCCCACTCGTCCTCCCGGGCTACCGGGGGGTTTACAGGGCTTGTTGCATATGCTAAATACAATCGTGATTCCTACGAAAGTGAGTTAGGTCTTTTAACATTTTTAACTAACTTAACAGAATTTATTATGAAACGAATTAATTTGGCTCGGAAATTGTTTTAATAAAATTAACAATTATTCATTTTCGAAACTCTTAAAAGACCTATGTCTTACACTTGCGAGAAGCTTGCTTCTACACATCTCGAGTTGCAGGTTCGATTGTCATTTTGGTAATTGGATGAGACGAGAGTACACGAGTGTTTTTGAGAGTTCACGAGCCGACTGGTCCTTCTCCAGTCACGTTGATATCAGGTGATTTCAGTTTCATAATTTCATTATGTTTATTATTTTAAACGTTAAAAGTGTAATTGTATAATTGTTAATAGAACTGCCACACATAAGCCCCGAAATTTTAAAAATTGCTTAATAGTCAAAAAGTCAATTTCAACCTCGTCCCTCAAATGTTCATTAATCGTTATATCATTTTTAAGTTTGAGGACAATGTTAAGTATTCTTACATTGAGGACAATGTAAACCTCAAGTGTGGAGATGGGGGAAATTTGAAAACTTTTAGCCCGATAGTACCTCGAAGAGTGTTCAGAAACCAAAGTTGTTAACTGTTAATTATTGCCATTAATGCCAAATCATAGGTTTTTGGTCATGGTTGGTTTTTCAGCGTCTCATTAGTCTTACTCACAAATGTTTTTATTATGAGAAGTTGAAAATGGGGTCGTTTAGGCGGGAATAACGAGTCATGGGGACAGGTACACATGTTTATATCGTCAGCCCTATTCCTCCGGTGCGTGTGTGAGTTGACACAAATATATATAATACACATATAATATATAGTACACACATGTCATTTGAGTGCTTTCACTGATGTTCATGAATTTCGGGATCACAGTTGGCAAAATGCAAAAGTGATAGAGGCAACTAGGTTAGGCCTCGTCTGGATAAGCATGAGTGTGGGTATTGGGGGGTTGAGGCCTCATTATTACACATATGAGGTGAGGTTAATGTGAGGGGCGGGGGGTTGGGTCCCTTAGAAAACATTTCTTGGACTTATTTTTCGTTTGTTTAACCCCGACATTATGTTAAGATACGATCCGGCTTACTAGGTTTATTTGTATCTGTAATTGTATTTGCTTTTGTTTTGTATTTGTATTTATCTCATTATTAAGCATCACGTTATTATGCTTAAAAAATGAGAAAAAGACAAAAAGATGTCTGTTTATATTCAGTTATGTATTATGTAGTTCATTCGTTGAAGTTTGTTTATGTAAAAAAAAAGTGAAATCTGTATGTTGATAGTTTGCTTATTTAGATGTATATAATTAGTCAGTTATTTGTACAATTGTTTCGTTTATTTAGATGTTTTGTAATAAGCCGGGTCGGATCGTTTAAGCTACTTAAATATTTCCCTTCCATACCCTTAAACCTGGCCCCATTACAACCCTTTTAAAGACCTCTTGATTTGCATTTGTGCCAAAGCAGCTTGATGGATTAATATGTACTTATGAGTGATATTGAGAGCTGAGTGATACTGGCACATCTTTTGCTAGTCCATATATTAAACCGAGAGAAGAGATGTTATATTACGAGTGGTATGAGCATGTATGCCTTAACCAGAAACAAAGTACACATGTCTGGGCGGCTCTATTGTTTTTATTATAGCATTTAACAGTATTTGTGAGATGTCAATCTAAAAACAGTGTCAGTCTGGGAAACTGGGTATGACTTTAAACCTAATAGTATTAATGGAGATAATCTACATACCTATGATGGAGGTCGATGTTTGCTTTATAGTTTTGCTTGAGGGCAAGCAAAAGATAAGTGTGGGAATGTGATGGTCGGTTAATTTGTATATGTTTAAGTTTGTTTATTGTTTAGTTTTAACTGTTTATTCTAGAACTATCGATACTTCATACGTGTATTATTGGAATTCAGGTCACAGGCGTTAAAGTACTCATTTTTGTCCTGTTGTGACACGGAATGAAGACCCGGGATGTCCAGCACGCGAAACGATAACATTTATTGAAGTTGGCTGTAGTAGAACCCATCGCGGTACGCGATGGGTGTGTTGAGGGTCCCATTGCGTACTGCGATGGGACATAAATGAGGCTTTGACTTTTGGTCAATCGCGGTACGCGATGGGCCATAGAAGACCCCGTCGCGTACCGCGATGGGAGTGCGGACGAGAAATTTTGGTTATTATCATAATTTTCATCACAAGAAACCCTAACTCCGTTTTGACGAACCATAGGCGATTCCAGCAGCTCCAAGAGGCGATTTCCACCATTATAGCTTGTGTCAAGACCTTCTACATGATCCATATCATCCGTATCGAAGACTTGATGATGTCTCGGCTCGGCTAATCTCCTAGAATCGCACCCGGGATGTATAGTTTGTAACCTTTTACAGTTTTTCTCATGTGATTAAGAACACTTGTGTATTGTAATTGATGATTGATATATATTATTATTGATGTTTAGTATTTCTGTGTGTTCGGTAGGTTTAGGTTTACGTTGGTATGAACGATCTGTTACCAGTTGCTAGATAATTAGTCAAATAACTGTTTGGTTAGATTGAATACGATAAAACTTACAATTACCCTTAACTGAGTCACACTGTAGAGGACTGTTTGATAACCAGTGCCGTGTGTAAAGTAATTGTTGACGTCTAAGGTTTTGTCTGGTTGATCAGTTTTTAGTTAATCGTTAATAATAAATCTGTTAGGTTGCATGAGATACTGTTTGGTTGCTTACTTGAATTCCCGGGTGTGGGTTGCTTTGTTAACTGCTTAATACTCGTTTACTTGTTCGCTGCTTAGTTCTTTTAATTCAAACTATTGCTTGTGTGATCAGCACTAAAACCGTTTATTTCATAATATTAAATCTATTACATGAATTTTGTTGACCACATACTCCTTGTGATACGATACCCTACTTGCTCTAACTATTTAGAATAATTAGGTTTTTGATTGACTCAAGCGACGGTCATCAAGCTTTACGTTCAAGATCGAAGACTACGAGTTTCATCGCCTTTAGTCTTTCGTTTCAATTATTTTCACCATGATTTCTTTTATTATCTCTTTGTTTGATTTTAAGATGATAAGGTAAACTCTATAGACTTCCTAGGCTTATGAGAAACATCTGTTAAAGTTGGATTTTGTTTGGATTTTGCTTTTCGTTTTGGTTTTATGAATCAATAAAGTGTTTGATTTTATTTTATTGATGAAGATTTGTTCGTCGTTTTGTTTGGTGAATTTTATTATTCCACATTATCCTTGGTGATTGTCAGTCATATAATGAGATTTTGTTAGGTCATTTACTGTGTGTTCTTAACTTGTTTATTATTGTTTTGCAATAAGATCATAAGAATGATATTATTAGCCAAACAAATAAAAGTGTGTGGCTAACCTGAAAAGTTGTAAGGTGATAGACTATTTTTAGATCTTTGTTGATTAAGACTGCTAGATTTAGTTATTCGTAAGGCGTCTGTCTAGGTTTCATTGATAAACATTGTCTAGCGAGTCAATTAATTTTATCAAATTACCTTTGATTTTCACGCTGTAATGTAGGATTTCATTATAAAGGTACTCGGTCATAATTAATTAAATAACCATAAGGGAGTTTAATATATAATCTGGTGTGTTTCAAAACTTATTAGAAACCCATAGGTGTCTTCTTGAGAAGGGTCAAGGGTCATGTTCGGGTTTTCTTTTAAGTGACTATTTTATGATCCTAGTTCCATAACAAGCATTTTCCGATTAATTGATAACTTAAACATTGGGGATTCCAGCCTAGGTGGTTTTTCATCAACATCTGACGTCAGTCAAACTTGTTTCTCTTGTGATTTGTTATTTGTCTTTTCTTAATTAGTTGTTTTATTTAGTTTAATATTGATTAAATTAAAATCCCCCTTTAATAATAATAAATGGTCGTGTCAATCAGTTGAGTATAATTAGTTAGTTTAGATAATTTAAAGAGTCTGTGGGTTCGATATCCATACTTACTTAGCTATACTAATGAAAAAATCACACCATTGTAAACATAACCAAATGAAAAAATCAAGGAAAAATGGGGAAGCTAAAATGGGGTTTTGAAGAGAAACATTTATGAAAAACGATCAGGAACATTCTCGAATCCATCATAGGAAACATTTATGAAAAACGATCTGGGAAACCGATGATTCAACTAGGACATGGTGATCCCTCGGTTTATCTTTGCTTTCGGACTTCTATATCGGTTGAAGTTGCTCTAGTGGAATCCGTTCGATCGGCTAAGTTCAATTATTATCCGGCTGGTGTTGGAATTGAACCTGCAAGAAGGTTAAATATATCATGCCTCTATTTAATTCTTTTTTCTTAAAAGGGCACGGTAAATAATAAAGAACACAAAATTGCACGCTGTTAGCCAATCCCCAAGCATTTCTCCAAAGACAGATTTGGGGTGTGTGCATAGGTCGGTTTTGGGTTTCAAAAACCTTTCGATATTTAATTTTGTGTTTGAAAAGTTTGGGATGAATATATGTGGGGGTAATTTCATATAATAATAATAATAATAATCAAGTTTTAAAAGTGTTCTAATTAGGTCTCTCAACTTTAAAATGTGTTCAAATTAAGTCACTCAACTTTCATATTTTATTTAATTAAATGTTTTAACATGTTTTTAGCCTTTTATTCTTTTTTGTTTCACATATTATCTGTTTTTTTATGTTGAGTTGAGTTGTGATGTGAATTATATTTTTTATTTTTGAAGTTTAACATACTCCGTAATTAAGGTTTTTTAGTGTTTTTTAAATTTAACTACATATATTGCAAATTCCGACCTCACATATTATCCTCCATTTCTTTTTTGACGCGCAAAAAAATCGGTGAGACTCTATTTGAAGATTTAGTGATCTGATTTGGGAAAAATATGCATGAGTGAACCTAATTGAAACAATTCTGAAACTTGATTCACATTCAATGAGATATTCAAAATGAAACAAAAAAGAGTGAACTTGAGCTAAAACTAATGATAATTTGATAATTGGATCCAAAATTTTTGGGTATACTATTAATTAATTTCTTATAAATGACTTAAATTTTTTTCTTTTAATTTAGTTCAATTTTTGGTTAATATAAAAAAGAAACCAAACCCAAAATATCGACTTTTAAAAACACGGGTAAAGTTAAAATACAAAGCACAATAAAAATGAGAATGGTGAGAAAAAATTTAATCCATTGATTTTAAATTTGGATTGTGAAGATTAATTTAAGAAAAAAATTGATGAGAATGACATGAAGGTAAGACCCACTTATGATTACTTTCTCTCTCCACAAGCAATGCACCTGTTAATTCCTCCATCAATTTAAAACGTCTATAACTTGTTCATACGACCTTTTTTTAGAATTTTTTTTACCATAATAACAAACATTTTTTTACCTTTATAATGAATATCATATTTTTTTTTATTTTGTTATTTGGTTGCCATTGTGTTTTTTAATTGAGTTTTTGTATGCATTGTGTTATAGATTTTGGGCATTGTGATTTTCAATTAGTACTCATATTAAAGATTAAAATTAAAACAAATATTACATCATTGTGTCTTTTTGTTCGTCATTGTGTCTTTATGCTCAACATTTGTCTTTCTACTTATGATTGTGTTATAGTCATTGAGCTCAGCATTCACTTAAGTTGAGAAAAATAGTATTAGTGTCTTACGTTCAAGTCATTGAGTAATATGTAGATCCCAATGTGTTTTGCTTTTAGGTCATTGTGTTTTATGTATTTACCATTGTGTCTTACGTTTCATGCCATCGTGTTATATGTATTCATTATTGTGTTAACGTTTCAGGTTATTGTGTAATATGTATTCATCATTGGGTTTTATGCATTAGATAATTTATTGGTATTTTTTATTATATTTACATATTATTATCAAGGTTGCAAAAGTCGCTAAGCGGCCGACTGGAGAGTTGGGTGTGCTCGGAGTACTTGGGAAGTACTCGTAGAGTACTCGGAAATGGTAAATATAAAGAAAATTAACTTTTGGATCTATATATATGTCAAATATTATAAGTTTGCAAATATTTATAACAAAATAAGTGAATATTAATATAAGTAAGATAAATACATTTTTAAATACTAAATTATTCTAAAATTATTTAATTGTCAGTTAAAAAAAAGTGATATCCTTTTTTTAATATTATAGAAATATGAAATATGTTTTATTTTTTAAGTTAAAATCGGCACAAGTTAACCGACTAGATGTGATTATGGTCGAGGTTGACCCCATTCGATCGATTCTTAGTAACTAGGCGGAGTTAAAGAAACTCTCATCAGTGTCATACCTTGTAGCGAGTACTCGGGGAGTACTCGGCATTGTAAACCTACTTTTACAACATTGATTATTACACAACAGGGTTATTAGTATTTAAAAAAAACACAATGATCAATTGAAAGACACAATGACGTAATTTTTCTATATAACAAAATCATACTCATATTAAAGATAAAAAACACTTGTTATTATGGTGAATTTAATTTTTTTTAAAAATATCACATGAAAAAGATATAGACATTTTAAAAATAATGGAGGAATTAATATGTGACTTGCATCTGGAGAGAGAAAATGTGTACTATTACTTTTATACTCTTGTTTATTTGGTCTATACTTGGCACATGTAAGTTAATTATGCTTTCTCAGACTTCTCATTTTTGTTGGCCTTTGTAGAATAACAACCCTTAAAAACACATTTAGTCGGTTTCTTAACGGGCTCGGTTACTAAGAAATGGAATCTACGAAATCTCTATTTAATTATAACTACGAAAGATCTTGAATCATTGAAAAATTACATATTATCCCTTTGATTATATGCATAATATGAATTTGTTCATTAACATTAATTAAAAGTGCAATTGTTGAGCATCTGTCAAAAGATCTTCCATACAAGATAGAAACTGATGATGTTTTCCTAACCGCTAGAGGAAACCATGCAATCGAAATCTTGCTTTCAGTTCTTGCTCGCCCAGATGCCAATATACTCTTTCCCAGACCGAACTATCCCGTATATGAAGCCCAAGCAAGATTTAGCCCGCTCGAGGTTCGCCATTTTGATCTCCTCCCCTAGAAAGGATGGGAAGTTGACCTCGATGGTATCAAAACATTGGCAGACCGTAAAACTGTTGCTATTGTTGTAATAAACCCCGGGAATCCTAGTGGGAATGTTTACACATTTGATCGTCTAAAAAGGTAAAATCACTGGTCATAATCCTTGATTCTATACACACTACCACACAAACGAGTATTGCTGACTCACAATTATGAAAAACAAATTTTCTCCGATGGACTTAACCCTAGAAAAATGACTGACAGATTGACAACAGACACATGAGTAAAATACAGATTTTGTCGGTTTTGGTGGCATCTTGCAGATGAAATATCTGTTGATAATCCGTCATTAAACAAATGACAAGATTTCAAATTGGTTTTTCGCTAAATATTTCATAGGTTTGTCGGTGTAGGTCTGTTTATGACAGATTAATTACTCATCTGAAACCACCTTCACCGGCAAATATGACATCAGTAATACTCGTTTATTTTATGGCGAAAGGAATACATACAATCTTGCGGTTTTAATTTATTATGTTGTCTTCTTATCAAGATATATTTTTTTTGTTCTTGAATGATCAAAGATTGCAGAAATAGCAAGAGAACTTGGGATTCTTGTAATATCATATGAACTTTATGCTCATCAAGTATTCTGAGATAAACCCTTCTTCCCCATGGGTGTGTTTGGTGACATAGCGCAAGTTCTGACCCTTAGATCCTTATCAAAACGAAGGATCGTTCCTGGTTGGCTCTTTGGTTGGATTGCGATTGTAACATCCCGGCCTCTCGTACCATCAATATTATCCGCTTTGTCCCCGATGGGTTGCCCATCCGAGAACTCACGGCTTTGTTTTTGGTTGCCCAGGTAGAGACTTCCCATGTGGTCACCCATCCTAGTACTACTTCCATCTAAACGCGCTTAACCGTGGAGTTTTCATGTGCTACATAGCTAACTAAGCCCAAAACGCGAAGGTGATGTTAAGAGGCAGGACATTACTTATGAACCAAGGATCTCTCTTGTCCACGGCCGATGTGGGATTTGCCTAAGAGTGGGACAATGTTGTGTTTGACAAGGGTATTACAAACAACCCCCCTTTGGACTCATCGTCCTCGATGAGGCGTGTCGCATCATCTGTCACACCCCAACCTACGGTGGAAATGCCGGGGCGAACTGATTGCTCACAGCTTTTCAAAGGTTACTATCAAGCAACATTATAAGTTTTAATAACTATTTAATAATTTCAAACAAATATTCATGTACATAAATGTTATAAATAAACAATTAAATTAAACATCCAAAATTAAGTTCTTGTATCTTTTCTCGAACATGCATCCTATGTTGCTTCAAACAATCTTGATAATCACGTCACACGATAACCTGCATATGCGTTGAAAATAATATAGTTTATCAACACAAGGTTGAGTGAGAAACACACCAGTTTAAATGTACATATAGTATATAACAAAAATATGTAGTTGCAACAAGTCATAAGAGAATAACAAATTAACCAAATGAGCAAGTATAACTGAGATGTCGAGAAGCACAAAGGCTAACGACTGGCGTATGATCATACTAGACTGAGATTATGTCGAGAAGCACAAAGGATTGGTTAGCCTTGCGTCGTGCCGAAGTTGTTTGTTATGAAAAGTTTATCCGAATTCCGCTCACCAACGATAAAACACACAAGATCTTTGGAAAAACATCTCCCAAAAATTTCAATCTCATGTTGTGCTCTCAATCTCAAAAGTATGTGCGTCAAAAGTATGTTCCGTTACTAAATCAGGCAGTGACATAAGACCCCGAAGAAATAAAATCCAAGACATTCATGTTGATTGTGATTTTCCTGACTTTTTTCCCGGCGATGTCTTAGATCTTCCATCCAACCGTCGAATTCAATTTCGAGTCAGCCAAGGCTCCCTATCATCTAGCTCCTTCGGAAATGCAAGAACTAGCAAACCAACTCCAACAACTCTCTGATGAGGGATTTATTCGACCATGCTCCTCTCGTTGGGACGCACTCGTTCTTTTAGAGAAAAAAAATATGGCTCGTTTCACATGTGTATCGACTACCATGAGATAATAAACTCACCACTAAAAATCGTTTCCCTTTACCTAGAATCGACGTCATCTTTGATCAACTCCAAGTTGCATCTTGTTTCTCCAAAACCGATCTTCATTCGGTTTATCATCAATTGCATGTTCGCGAATATGACATTCCCAAAACCGCCTTTCGTACTCGGTATGGACATTACGAGTTCATAGTTATGCCATTTGGATTAACTAGTGCACTCGTGGTATTCACAGTCTCATAAGTCTAGAGCTTCACCTAAAAGCTTGCACGCACAGGAGTAGCACTAGACTGGGGACATGTGGAGGTAGGGTCCTGAACCCATGGTACGACCTTTACTTATTGCATTACGTGTTTTATTTGTTATATTGTTATTCTCTACTAACCTTGTCCGAATGGTCCCGAGGTTGATGTGAGGTAACCCCTAACTGGGCTTGGCCCACTACAGTTAGGGTTTCATGTGGTGTCATGGAGCTCCCTATATAAGGGGTCTTCTCCTCTCATTTTAGGGGACTCTTGGCCTCCATCAATTTTTATGTTTGTGAATAATAGAAAACTTTTGGCAATCACCTCCACTCCCCCACTCTTTCATGACAGGCCCGGATCAACCAGAGAAGAAGATTGGGGTATGGCTTCGTTCATGTTCAAAGCCGAAGAACATCGACATGGCTCCGACCCTGGTATATTTAGTGTTTCTTCATGTATATAATTTATGTGGGTTATTTTTTAAAATGGGTGAAAAAAATTATGTGCTCAAAAATGGTTCTATATTTACTGAAGGTCAGCATATTGTTTTCTAAAACGAGTAGCTTTTTAAAGTAGTGGAGCCAATATTTTTTAATGTGAGTTTGGATTTTTCAATGCTTAAATTATTTCACGTCAAAGTTTGCGGCTCGTACTTGTTGGGCCATGGAAAATCATTCAAATATTTTTGGGTTAGCCTTATCAGCTAATTCTATTATTCTTTTAGGTTTTCATATTAATCTATATATGAGTTACTATGTTATTGGTCCATTTTTAATTTTTATTTAGTAATATTTGTAATACTTTTAAAGCATTTTAGTATATAAAAAAAGTTAATTGCAAATTAAATTATTTTTTCCATAATTGATGGGTTCAAATATTTGTTAGCAAAATGTTAGTGGATCCGTTCGTCAAAAAGAATTGTTTCCCTTGTTAATATGATACTATATGCAATATATAAAATTGAAAAAAAAAAACTAAGTTTGAATGAACCCGTGTCACTTGGTTGTGGCTCTGTTACTATGTTGTTTGGTTGAGTTGTTGCCGTAGTTTGCTGTTGGAAGAGCTCATTTGAGGATTAGATAACCCATGATAACAATGTTATGTATTGCTCTTTTTAATAATAATAATAATAATATCAATAATAATAATAGTAATAATAATAATAATAAGACGCTTCTCAATTTATCAATGTTCATTTCTCATTCGGCATTGTGTTTTATATTAATGAACTAAACGGTATTTAGGTCATTATTACAAACATCGGCCGGTCCCTGCTTTTTAGAGAACTGAAACAAAATGAGCATTCGGAGCTTTCTTTTTAAATTTTATTGTTATAAAAAAACAAATAACTACAATATGTTTGTCTTTTCAAATAACGTAACTGTCACATAACTTACTATTTTTTTTGTCTAAGTTTTGGTCTAATTTTAATCATTTAGTATTTTTTTTTTCAAACTTTAGCTTAAATTGGAGGTGTTATCCTACTTGGGGCCTGAAAGGAATAGACTTCTTTGGTTTCCCAGGCCTTAAGTTGAAAAACTCTATGTAGATGGCCTCTACCATTTCAGTTGGAAGATTGGCAAGTTCAACAACATTTTCTCCATGTTATTTAAGTTCTAGTAACATTTTTGCAATTCCAGGAGTGTTCGCCAACCCAGCAGGTACAAATATTCCATCTGCATAGTATATTGGGTTCTCACCTTCTCTTAAAGCTTTTTCCCATTCACTCTTTTGAAAATAGAAAAGGTTTTTCAGATCCTCCTTTTCCAAGACATTAAAGTCTGCTTCACTCATTCCCCTTTGATTGATCATTATGTTCCTCAGAATGTTGATCATCTCTTCATTCTCCCAAGGAACAAATGGTTCATCCTCAGGTTCAGGCTTCACTTCTTGAGGAGTAGGGGTTTCAACTGATCTGACTTTTTCTTTTGTCTTCTCCCTCAAAGTTTGAATTCTTCTCTTCTTTACTTGAGGTTCATCAGTCGGTTCAAACTGTTTAGAGCTCTCAGTTTGGACCCTCTTCAGTTTTTCTTTTCTTTTCAATTTGTTGTACTGGTCCAACAATGATTCTCTGGATAGGTTCTCAACAATCTCAGGCTTCATAACTCTTTCCAGCAGGTATCCACACATACCTTCAAACTTTTTCTTTAAAGCTTCTGTCTTTTCAAGTTTCTCATTTTCTTTTACACACTTTTCAATGACCTTATCTCTTTCACTGTTATACAAATCTTGTAGTTGGTCAAAGTTAAAATGAGACAGACTTTTTTCAGAATAGTTATGCCTTCTGAGATAATCTCTGTATTTTTGGGCATCTCTATTCTTTTGTTGCATAAGCTTCTTGAGAGTAATATTTTCTTCTTCTAATCTCTGCTTCAATTGATCATCATTCATAGCAGCCAGGGTTTCGAAGCTTATACCAAATCTTCTTAACTTTATAACCAATGGATTTTTCCTTTTAGCTTCCAACACACTCAGCTCAATGTTTTCCCTATGTTCCTCAGTCATTGTGACCTGAGGGGACACAACATTAGCAGTTTTGACAGTTTTTCCTTGATCATTCTCAGGGTCATCATCATTATCATCTGAATCCTCAGACTCATCCTCTCCTTCAGTTAAATCATTCATTGCATCAATCTTTGGTTCATCAAAAGGTGGATGATCTGGTTCACTTCTGATTGGCACATCAGGGACACCTTGAACTTTTTCACCTGGTTGCAAGGTTTGTAGTGGGACAGCCCTTATAGGAATAGCTTCATCTTCTGGTGTTTCAACAAAATACTTGTTCTTATCATCCCACTTGCCCCTCTTAGCAGCTCTTTCATGCTCAGCTTGCTCATTTGTCCTCTTTCTCCTCATGTAGATCTTGGCAAACCTATTGACTTTTTCGGCAAATTCTTCATGAAGTTTAGAAAGCCTTTCTCTTTTCTGGTTGAGTGTTTCATGAGGCTCAGTCACATTCACCCTTTCTGACCAGCTGTCAATAGGGTTCTTCTTCAGATCTTCTTTTACTTGCTCAGTCCATTTCTTGGCAGCCATTGAAGCAATGGACTCACCAATCTCTTCTTCAGTCATCATATCTGTATTCATATTGGTTGGTTCAGTAGTTTCAGCTGACTTCTTTTCTGATTGACTTTGGGGTTGAAACATGCTGACCACCATAGCTAGGGAATTGTCAGCTTCCTTAGCTCTGTTCATCATAATCAAAGTTTCAATTGCTTCTTGATCAGCCACATCATCAATAATTTCCTTTGCAAGTTCGGCGTGTTTGATCAAGATCTCCTGTTCAGCTATTTCTTCAGGAGTCATGGATTGAGCCAATCTCTCTCTATCTCTTGTTTCTGTCAGAATGTTCTCTTGTTCTCTTAAGGCCTCTTCATTGGCAATATCATCATCTTTAAACGACACATCTTTTTCTTGATATGCCTCAACAGACTCTTCTACACTGACTTTTGCCTTACCTTTCTCAATCCTCCTCCTTACATCCTCTTCATCCTCAGACTATTCGTAGTCATCAATTTCTTTTTCTAGAGCCTCTAACTCAGGATCATACTCTGCTCTCTTGGAGATTTCTAGTTGTTCAATTTGAGTGATGGGCTCCTCAACAGCAGTATCTCCTTCATTTAACACTTCAGTTGTCTCAACTCCAATTTGCATGTCAGTTAAGACATTAGTAGCCATATCAGTTGCAGCTACATTCTCAACATTCTCCTCATCAATTCTTTATTCATTTTAATCATAGTCTTGTTCACCCACATCTGATCTATCACCATCATACTCATCATCCTCAATCCTCCTCTCCTCACTACTTTCCTCTCCATCATCATAATCAATCATAATTAATTTTAAACTATCAGCAGTCTCCACAAATGTTGTAGTTTCTTCAACATTCATATCAGAGACAGTTGGCATAATTTCATTCTCCCCCTGTTTTGGGGCAGTTGAGGTCTTCTCAACCTCCTGCACCAGGCCTTGAATTCTTATATTAGCTTGTACCAACTTCTCCAACAGCATCACATATTCATTAGTCACCTCCTCATTTCTTCTCTTCAATTCAGCATTTTCTTTCAATAAGTCCAGGTTTCTCAGAAATAGGCCTGTGTCAGAATGTGGTGATGTAGAGAAAGGTTCAAACTCAGGTTGTTATGTAGTGTGAGATTGGAAAATGGATGGTGGTGGTGATTGTGTATGAGGTAGACTTGAAATTAATGGATCAGAATGACTTGGGCTAAATGTTGGTGGTGTTTGTCGTGTTGGGGATGTATGTGTTGATACTTCTGGTTGGCTTATGGTTAGGGTTTGAGGTGGTGTGTGAGTGATTTGCTGTGGTGGAGTTTGTGGTGGTGATGGAACAATGGGTTGGTCAATGTGTGGTGGGGACTGTGGTGGTGTTGGAATAGGTTGTTCTGTATGCTCAAGTTGCTCCCCCTGATCAGGTGCAACAATGTCCATAGCTACCCCAGCTCCTCCATCATCTCCATTCACATCATCATCTTCATCATCAGAGTCTCCATCATCACTCTCATCATCATCAACTCCTTCCTCCTCTGAGCTTAACTCAGGCACTGGCATCACATTCAGATCATGGTCCAACAACATGGTAATATCTCAAATGGGACATTTGAGTTGTACATATTTGAAACACCTGGATTCTTGATTCTTTTGTATGTATCAGGGTTTTGCAGTTGGTGTGTAGTTCCAACAGTGGGTAGATCTTGAAGTTCACTATTGAAGATTATATGTAGGAATCTTGGATATTGTAAAAATCTTTTCTTTTCAGCCTTCTTCAAGTTTCCTACTAATCCTTCAAATATCATCTTTGAAAAATTGAAGGGTAGATCATATATGATTCCAACAGTGGCATTTGCCAAGTCATGACTCATCAAGGTCCATGATCCCTTCCTTGGAGCAAATCAATGTATCACATGGTGAATGAGAAACCTGTACAACATAGGGAACATACCCTTCTGAAACTGTCCATCATGTACTGTTCCTTGATACCCCATCGTTTCTTCAAATATTTTCATCAAGTGAGGTGTGCTGAAGTTTATGGAATTATGATCACCATCATTCAACTGTAGACATCTTCTTATCATCCTTTCTATAATATGTATTTCTTGTCTAGCAACGGTTGCTTTGATTCTTTTACCATTTTTGTCTTCAACCAGTTCTGCAGATCTCCAGAAATCTAAAGAATGATTTCTGTAGATCACAGGGTTTTCAGTGAACGCGAAACTGACATTTCACCTTGCCATCCAAGTTATCATCCTTGCCATCGGCTCATTGTCAGGTGTGACTTGTAACAGTGCACACATATTGTGTTTTGGTTCGAAGACATATTTGGGTTCATCGTCTGCCATATCTGAATCACATAAACAAACATATTCAAAGTGAAATTAGTCATAAAGTTCATTACTTTAAGTAATTTCAAGTTATAAAAATGAAGAAGAAAAAGAGAGAAATCATCAAGAACCTGTTCTTTGACAAATTTATAACCTAAACACATAAACAGAGTATTAGTAATAAGATACATAATTAAAACCCATTCTAGTCTAATCGTGACCGAAAAACACATTATTGTTGCTTACCGAGTCGGAATTAGAGGGCTAATACAAGTTAGGGTTTGGATTGAAGCAAAATGCGATAAGTCGATTAGGTTTCTTTGCGAGTAAGCAGTTTGCAGCGGAAGAAGAGAGAGGGAAAAGTAATGTTGAAAATTTTGCCTAACTCCCTCTTATATACCTTTTGAAAGTGGGTTTTAAATGCATTTTGTCATTTTGTGAATTATTAGCTGTCAAATAGTAACATTATCCACTTGACATATTAAAAACAATATTTATCTTTTGAGTTAATAAAACCTTACTCGAAAAATTTAATATATCCAAAGTCTACTCGGTATACATCCACTTACAAAGCTTACCCGGTCAAACTTTGCTTGGAAAATTTTCATTTTTTGAATATACAAAGTTTGCCCGAATACTTCCATTTATAAAACTTTGCTCGGTCAAGTTAATTAATTTAAAGTTAAGACATAATGAAGAAAGCTTACCCGAAATACTAGATTTCTTGAGAACTTAATCACAAGATAAATAATCAAGTATAAACATCAATTAAACATCCTTACTAGGAATCAATCAAGACACCCATATAGATTTCTCAAATTCAAATTAAATACTAAATCTAGCACAAACCCTATCAGAATAAGAAACATATTCAATCAAGCATATAAAAAACATATTTAATCAAGTATACTTGGAACCATAGTATGCTCGAGCAACCTTTCAAGAGAATAGCGTGCCCGAACAACTATCTAATGCAAAGTATACCCAAATAACCTTCATATAGTACAAAGTGTACCCAGAAAAGGATTTCTAGCAGATAGTGTACTCGGAAAGTTAAGTTTTGAAATTACCAAGTATATTGAGGGAACAAAAGTGTACCCGAAATATAAAGTGTGCCCGGAAAAAAAGTTTGCCTTAAAACACTTGTAATTTCAAATAAATCATAAACACACATATCACAGAGCATGCTAGGAATAAAATTAAAACACATAAACATTTAAGTGTGCTATAGTCTAAAATTTCAAATAGCTTGCCCGAAAATCCTATGTTAGCACTAAGCTTGTTAGGATAAACACATTCAATCATCAGGTATGTCTTTACTCGAGGTAATTTCAATATGACAAACCATACCCGAAAATGACAAACTTAAATAATAATATCTAAGTGTGCCTGGAAAGATTAACAAACCTTTCCTAACAACATATTCACATAAATCACAAAGCTTACTCAGTGTACTAACTTAAGTTCACAAAGTTTGCTTGAACTCACAATCAGCATATAAAATGCAAAGCTTGCCCGAAACAAGAATGTCTTGTTAAAATCTAGCTATACCACATAATCATCTCAAGACTTCAAGCTTGCTCGGGAAATGAGTACAACAGTGTACTCTACCCGGAAAGTGTAAACACTTCAAAGCATGCCCGAAAATCATAAACTTAGTCAAAAATGACTAAGCTTGGCCGGAAAGGTCATAAATCATCAAACCTTACCAGAAGTAACATATTCAAACATATTCAACTTTTTTGTGCCCGGAAAGGTTATAAAACATCAAACCTTACCCGAACTTACAAATTCAACCAATTAAAGGCAAAATGCAACACTTTTTGACTTAAACCACTTGTCAAAAATATATTTTTCATTAAAGATGATAGTTTAAGAGCAAATGGTTCATTTAGAGATCAAATTTCAGTTATATTTCTCTTCAAAACAGTTTCTACCATTTTCTGAAAAGATCTCAAGAATGGGATCATATTGACTAAGTAGCTTTGTCAATACTTCATTCTCAGCATTATTATGACAACATAGATAGGTTAACAGCAGGTATAAACTTAGCATTAATTTCATTGATTTGGTGATATGAGTAAGGTTCAATTTAAGAATAATGCATTAATGGTCAACACTGTGCTATGTTGCCTCATATCTCTTCTCAAAGCTTATTTGGCTTTCCCCAGATCACCCCAATTTGACTCCAACCTCCTGTATTTGGTCAAAAATTATTTTTGTATGACAGAACTTATTGTATTTTTGTATTTTTTGAGATTCAAACATATATAGAGGTTGAACGTTAGACTTACTGTTAATAACATGCCTTTCATTCAAGATGAGACTAATTTTGTCAACATCTTTGTATTTCTTAGTTGTAACCCTCTTGTTTGATAAAATATTTAAAACACTTATCAACTTTTGGTTGATTTATTCATTCTTCCCCTTGTTTTTGATATTTTCTCAAATTTTCTTAAACTTTGTTCTTTGTCATATTTAAAGATGTTTCATTTTTGGTTGACCAAATAACATCAGGCTTGTGTATGACTGGGTAATCACTTTTCTGCCTATCATTTGGAGAGATTTATCTTGAGACATGCAAAGACAACTATGTATCTCCACATAAAGATTAGCATATTCATTATGTTTATATCACCTTAGATTTTACATCATCATGGGAAAGCAACCATACATGTTAATGACTATACTATGGTCCTTTTAGCCTATTAAATCCATATGATTGGCTAAGCAGTTAATGTACTATCATTTCCCATATAATTTCAGTTTAATATTCAATCACCCCAATATCTCATCATTGTCAGGTAAATGGCTATCCTGTTTTACCCCAAGTGTACTCCTTTTCTTGATCAGGTTCACCAATATCACATAAGGAATTCTTCATAAAAGTATACTCCTTTTCTTTTCTATCAACCTTTTTCCATAATTCTTCCAAGTCCAATGATTTCTTCTTTTTCTCTTCAATTTCACTGGTCTTGTAGAAAGATTCATCAAAGTCTTCAGGATAAATCTTGAAAGACCTTATTAACTTTTCATGATCAAACAGCCATGCTGCACCATCAACTGTATTGAATTGATTCTCATTAAAGATGATGTCAGAGGATTCTATAACACTCAAATGGTCTTTCACATATACTTTGTAAGCTTTTGAGTGTGTAGAATATCCAACAAAGAAACAGTCTAGGGATTTTGTTTGAAACTTGTTCAAATAGTCCCTTGTGTTCAGAAGAAAACATTTGCATCCAAAGGGCTTGAAAACTTAATGTAAGGCTTTCTGTTGTGAAATATTTCATATGGAGTTTTGTTATGCCTTTTGTTGACAAGTACCCTGTTCTGAACATAGCAGGCTATATTTATGGCTTCAGCTCAAAAAGTGACAGGTAAATTTGCATCAGCTAACATGGTTCTTGCAGCTTCAATCAAGGTTCTATTTCTTCTTTCTGCAACACCATTTTGTTCAGGAGTTCTAGGAGCTGAGAATTGTTGTAGTATACCCTTTTCTGCACAAAATTCTTGCATAACTCCATTTTTGAACTCAGTTCCATTGTCACTTCTCATCATTTTGACTTTCTTATTCAGCTTGTTCTCAATCATTGTTACACAACCTTTAATCAACTCTGCAGTCTCATCCTTGGTACTTAAGAAATAAACCCAAGTGTATCTTGAATAGTCATCAATGATCACAAGACAATATCTTTTCTTCCCTATACTTGGTAACTTACAGGACCAAAAAGATCCATGTGAAGTAATTCAAGTACTTGATCAATTGAGTTGATGAGCTTTGGCTTATGAGTAGATTTGTGTTGTTTTCCCTTTTGCATGAACTATAGTGATATTCAAATTTGAATTCTCTTGTGGGTAAGCCTATGACATGCTCACCCTTAACAAGTCTGTTCATGTTCTTCAAGTTCACATGACATAGTTTCCTATGCCACAATTTTGACTCATTTTCAGTGGCTTTGGAAAAAAAACAGCACCTCGTCTTGAAATAGCTTCTTTCATATTCAATTCATACAAGTTACCATTTCTTGGTGCCATCATCATAATCATTCCAGGTGGAATCACAAATTCAGGTTTTAGAATGAAACAATGTGAATCATCAAAACTGACTTTGTATCCCTTATCACACATTTGTGATATACTCAGCAGATTGTACTGAAGACCTTCAACATGAAATACATTATCAAATGAGACTTTCCCATTTGTTAAGATTCCTTTTCCAACAATCTTTCCACCATTCTCATCACTCCCAAAAGCTACTGGACCTTCATACTTTTCTTCATAATTGACAAGAGATCTCTTGTCACAAGTCATGTGCCTAGAACATCCACTATCCATGTACCATATGTCATTCTGAGGAGTGGACTGTTCCTTCACATACAAAGAAAGTTTGATTAGTTGAGTGATGAAATGCAAGCCTTATCAACTTGCAGCTCATCAGATTCAGTTTCAGACACAGCTTGGGAAGTGAGTGTAGTTGGTTCAGGATCTTCATGAGTGATTTCTAGATTGTCTGAATTGTCTGTTTCATAACCATACTCTCTTGGAGTTTTAACTAGTGATGTTGAGTTCTGGTACTCAGCTGAGTCAGTGTCACACTCTTTTATCACATAGTCCTTCTTTTTCAGAGTAGTCTCTCATATCAGCAACTGTCTCAACTTTAATCTCAGGCTTAGGTTTCCAAAGAAGACCTTGGGTTCATATCCATGCTTTAACAGAAACTTCTCATCACCAGTGAGTTCTGTTGGTTTCTTTCTAGATACCTCATGTCTTTTTGTATTCTCACTGCTTGATGATCTTTGAGAACTATCAGATTTGACAGACTGATTATCCCTTTTTGGGATTGTTCTCAATGGTTGAGAGTCCTTCTTAACAGTTTTCACATGCTTCACAAGAGATTTAACCTTGTTAACAGGTTTGATCACATGTTTCTTGACTTTCAGTGAATGCCTTTGGCTCTCTTTTTCCAGAACTTCCTCTGCACAATCCTTTCTCATACCCAAATATTTTTCATACTTCATTTTATAGGCCACAAAGTCTTGTCCATACTTTGTTTCATCTGGGACATGAAAAGGCTTGAATTTAAGTCTTTCATTACAGGAGTCTATATGATGACCATATTCATCACACTTCTTGCACCAAACCTTTCCTTTGAATACTTCATATTCTTTTGGTTTCTTGAACCTTTCACTTGGTCTTGGTGAATCAACTCCAATTGCCTTTTTAGATTTTAAACTATCAAAATCAATTAAGAAGGGGACAAATTCAGCTATCCTTATGTCATTTCTTTCCACTTTCCCTTTAACAAAAACAATTTCTCTTATACTTAAGGGTTCTTCCTCTGTGTTTTCCCTTTGTCTTGATTTTTTCTTTTCATATTCTTCTATTGTTTCTACTTATCCAATGTCAAAGTCTTCAATGCTTGAGAAAATAGGGTAAAATGGAATAAAGTTTTCAACATTCACATCTTCTTTTACCCTTTTCTTGCTGTTTTGTTTTATCTTTTCCAATACAGCTTTGCTTGGTGGCCTGACTGTATTGTAGCTTATCTTCTTCCTTTCACATATGTCAAAGGACACATGCTCTCTCTTCATTCTTTCATTTTGTTTCTTCATTTTAGGTGTGACTGGTGGATACATTGGAAGTTTATCAATAGATTCTGGTTTCTTGTATCTTCTTCCTCTTTTAGCAGCTTTGCTCTCTTCATCAGTGATTTGATCAGTTTGATCACTCAAGTCATCTTGATCCAATTCAACAGGATCAAAGTCATCCTCAGAGACATGAACTCCAATTGACTTATCATCTTTTACTTCTTCCTTAACCACAAACTCACCTTCTTCATTCACTTCTACCTTCTTGTACAAATCAACAAATTCTTCTTTGTCTTGAAAGACATCTCTGAATTGTTGCAAGTATGCATCTCTTTTCTCTTTGTCAACCTTTGGCATGAAGTTGTTGTTGAATGGAGGTGGAACTGCTTTGTATTTGTCTTGATCCTTTACTTGGTTCAGAATACCACATATGTTGCCTGTTGAAACCAAAATTCAGTTTCCACTTTCAGTTTTGTATTCTGCACCTTTTCTTCAACTAACATCTTTTTCAATCCATCTATCTCAGTGATGTATCTGGATTGAGCTCTGTAACTGATCATGCAGTCATCTTCCAAACTTTTGATCTTTTCTTCACTGATCAGCTCACTTGCCTCATACCCATTGATGATACTTTGTTTCCTGAAACACTCACTTTCCAGCTTGCCTACTTTTGTTTTCAAGTCATTGATAAGTTCATTTAAATCAATAGTAGGAGCAGAGTGTACTTGAGATGATGATCCAGTATCTTTTTCAATTATAGCCATAAATGCCACATTTGCTTTCTTGATATCATCAGCAATGTCCTCTTCATGATTGCTCCAATCAAAGTTACCTTCATGTTGTGTAGTCACTGCCACATTTCCTTGGTTTCTCGGTTGATTTTGGTTGGCTGGAACTGTGTTGTTTGGAACATTTGGAACTTCTTGAAGGTTTTGATTGTTGTTCATTTGAAAACCTTGATTCTGTTGCATACTTTGATTAAGATTATTCATTTGAGGCTGAAAGTTGTTGAAGTTGGGATTGTAGTTGTTGTTGGGATTGAAGTTATTGTTGTTTGGTCTCTGCTGATACTGAGGCTGCTGCTGATACTGAGGTTGCTGATTTCTTGGTTGTTGATTCTGAAATTGATTCATCTGATAGTTCCTTGGCAGGTTGCATTCTCTTGCAAAATGTCCTGGCTTTTGGCAATTGTAGTAGATTGCCTTTGACTTGTCAAATCCAATCCTTTCATTAGGACCAGAAACCAGAGATCTACCAGTTCTATTATACAACCTCTTACTTCTCAAAGCTAACATGGCAGCTTTCCACTTCAAATCCATGTCTTCCAAATCATCAACATCTATCTGCTCAAGATCATCTTGCACTACACTTGTGTGAATTAAATTCTTTGCAACAAATGCATTATATGACTCAGTGAACATTGAAAGCAAAGCCTGTGTATCACTTCTTTGACCATGTCCACCACCAGTGTGAGGAACATTCCCACTTGACATAGAGGCAGAATCAGTGTCATCAATCAGCTGCACATTGAATCTTTGCTGATTTCCTTGATTACTTGTGCTAACACCAACAAACGATTTTGGAGTATCAGAATTGAGTTCAACAGGTTCTTCAATGATAGGAATTTGCTGCTGATTCTTGGTAGTTAGATTACCCATAGGTGCAATCAATGCATTTGATACACTGAAGCAGGGTCTTTCCTTCTTTATCATCTCATTCTCTATCGTCTCTATCTCAGCAGCTTGAAGAAAACACACTACATCATCTACTTTTAGCTCATTGAAGTTGTGCTTTGTAAGAATGAACTTGCAGGCAGTATACCATTCCTTTGGCATAGAGTTCAGCAGCTTGGTGTTGAGATCAAAATCAGTCATGACATAGTCTGTGGTTCTGAGCTCATTCACATTTCACAGAAACCTCTCCAGAATTGATTTCAACCTTTCTCCTTCTTTATACTTGAATCTTTCTAACTGCTGTTTCAATCTCTGCTTCTTGATGTTATTGAGTTCAACATTTCCTTCAAACATCTCAAGTATTGCATCATACATTACCTTGGCATAGGGATGATGTGCAACCTTGGTGAGTATTTCCCAAGATAGACCTAGCTTCAACATTGCTAAAGCCTTGTCATCAACCTTTCTCATCCTTTCTCTCACAGCAGCAGTTGTTGCCGGATTTGCACCTTCCTCAACAGTAGCTTGTGGACCATTCTTGATGGAGTTCCACATATCAACATCATTGTAGCAAATGGCTGCTATAAACAAGACCTTCCATTTAGTGAAATTTTCCTGTCCATACAATCTAGGAATCTTGTTAGTAGACACCTCTTGTTCCTCGTAACCAGACATTTTTGTGAAAACAAAAGTAATTTCTTAATAAAAACAGAGTTTAAAGTAAATATTTTGATCTGAGAATCGATTGTTCAGATCTGAGGTGTCTGATTCGATAAGAAAAAGATATAAATATAAAGATTAAAACTTTAAATAAAACAAGGAAGAGAAAACACCAAATGATTGTAGATCTGGAAGAAAAATGAAGAACAGAGCTGCTGACGTCACTTTTCAATGTAACAGTGGTCTACTTACGCCATTGTTCTTCAAATCTTCAATCAGCAACAATCTTTCTAAAATAGCAGTAATCAGCTCTGATACCACTTGTCAGGTCCCGCGATTTCAGCTGGATCTTACTTAATCATATCATAACTCACACAAATATATGTGTCGACAAGGGAGTTAATGACAGGTTGCTATATTTAGAAAGATATCCGTTTGTTAAAGGCGGAATCAATAACAAACATACGGTTGCTAAAACAGTATTCAATAGTAATCAATACCAACAAGATTCACTCAAAAGATTTCCATTTATATAATATCAATCATACATAGTGGATAATCGATTTAGGGTTTCTTGAAGGTTTATCCGTACTAAGACAGCCGTCACACACAATATTCTATCTTAATAAATGTGTCTGTCTGCCCTTGTCCGTCTTTCCGTTGTAGGCGGCGTGCCCTAAAACATTCTACTTATAGGTCTGCCAACCTAGGACAGCTGTCATTCATTCTAGAAACCCCAAACGTACATACATATTCAAATTACATAATCAGAAAATATTCTAAGTGCAAAACAAGTCTTCCGGGTAGGCTTTGCATCAATCTTCATTTTTCGAGTACGCTGTGTACCCTGCCATCCTTCAGGACTTGGTAACATTGAAGTGTGCCCGGGATCAGTTTCCGGGTAGACTTTACTTGAAGAGTATTTTACCAAGTAAAATACTCACCGGGTAGACTTCAGTCTTCTTGACTTTACCATACTTTGCTCGACAAACCCTTACGAGCAACCTTGTTCTTCGATGGTCCATTCAACTCCTTGCTAAACAATAACTTATTAGCAAAGTGTACTCGGCAGTACTATTCCTTGTTTGAGTTGAAACTTGCCCGATATTACTTAAATATATTACATTAAATCATCAAGCTTGTTTAGACCACTATTATTAATGAATACCTTGCCCGGTCTTCCAATCACTTGGCTTCATGGACTTTATTAGCCAAAATCTTACTCGGGAGTGAACTTAACTTGGCTATGAAGAACAGACTTGCTTGATAAAGTGAACCTTGCCCGGATTTACATAAACTAGTGAACCTTGCCCGACAATGCACTAATTGCAAACCCTGCTCGGATATCCACTAAAGAAGACTACTTGAAGATAACCTTGCCCGATAGACAAAATATCGTACCCGGCTAAGTAAAAGCTTGCTCGGAGGTCTAAGGTGTGCCCGGATCCATACTTAGCGAATTCTGAGGAGGTTGAGAAGATTCCAATCTTCGACTCAACAGATGTGGAATCCCAAAGATAAGAAGTAGAAGATGTTATAGAGAAAGCCTTGCAAAACATATGGTAAGATGCACGGTGGTGAGTGTAGGAGGGGTATCTGTTCTGATAAGTGTCACTAGAAGTGTGGAAAAGTGGGACACTATGCTAATTAATGTAGTGCGATGCCCACGTGTTATAAATGTGGGAAGACGGGTCATATGGCTAGGGAGTGCACTGATGGTGAAGCTGGGAAAGTGGAAGGAAGGATGCTGACCAAGCTAGGCCAAGGACTAGGGCCTTTATGCTGACTCAGGAGCAGACTAAAAAAATCCCATATGTTGTGACAGATATGTTTCTAGTAAAGAGTATTTCCGCTTCCGTATTGTTTGATTCAGATGCCAATATAAGTTTCGTAGACACACCATTTATTAAGTTAACCATAATGAAATGTTGTCGTGTGCCTGAAACTTTCATAGTAGAAACTGCTAGTGAAACTTTGGTTAGGATAATGAGAATGGTTAAGGATTGTAAGATCGAATTAGAGGGGCGTGAGTTCCCTGCTACCATGTATGTTATGAATTTAAGAGGGTTCGACGTGGTTCTAGGAACGGACTTGCTATCTGAGTTTGAAGCTCATATAGTGTGTAATAGTAGGTTGATAAGGTTAAAATCCTTGGATGGTGATACGGTTACGGTTTATGGTGATAAAGAAAGTTCAGCGCTTAATGTCATTTCAATGATAAAAGCTGAAGGTTTGTTAAGACGAGGGTGCGGTGCCTACCTGGCGTATGTTGTCAAAGCTACAGCCGGGACGAAAGAAGTGAAGATGATCCTGTTGTACGCGACAACCCAGAAGTGTTCCCTGAGGATCTTCAGGGGTTGCCACTGTAGCGAGAGATAGAATTTCAGATAGACTTAATACCAGGAGCATAACCCGTAGCGAATGCACCTTACCGCTTGGCACCGTCCAAGATGAGAGAATTGATGTCTCAACTACAAGAACTTCTCGACAAGGGTTTCATTAGGCCGAGTGTTTCCACGTGGGGTGATGTGCTAAAAGTAGTCTAATATTTATTAACTAAAAATAAGCTAATCTAGACACTAAGTAATAATTCTAGACTCTTAACTTAACTAAAACTACTAACCAGCAAGTGATCTGGTCGACTCTAGTACAGCTAAGTAAGTCCGGATATCGAACTCACGGGACTCTTTAAATTACGTAAATTAACTAGACTAGACTCAACTACAGACACGACTATTTATTATTATTAAGGGGGGTTTTACTAATAACTACATTTAACAAATTAAAACTAATTAATAAAACTTAAGACGAATTAACTTAGACTTAAACAGATGATGACGAACAACCACCTAGGCTAGAATCCCTAATGCATCAATTATCAAATGTTGGAAAATGCTAAGTTATGGAACTGGGATCTTAAATTATTCATTTAATGGGAAACCGATCAAGGCCCTCGACTATTCTCAAGGAGACACCTATGGAATCCTAATAAGCTATTAAAATTACCGGTTCAATTAGACTCGCTAACGGTCGCTAATTTATTTTATGAAAAGTACCTCTATAAAAAATCCTACCTTACAGCGCGGAATCAAATGTAGTTTAAAGAATTCACTTGACTCGCTAGACAACGTTAATTAATCAAACTTAGACGGACTCCTTACGAAGAACTAAATCTAGCAATCTTAATCAACAAAGATCTAACAATAATCTATCACCTTAAAGCTTTTTAGGTTAGCGGCACACTTTTATTTGATTGACTAATAATATTATTCATATGATCTTATTGCAAAATCAATCATAAACTAGTCAAGAACACACAGTAAATGACCTAACAATATCCTATTATATGACATACAATTACCAAGGATAATGTGGAATAATAAAAGTCATCAAACAAAGACCAAGCACACATATGCATCAATTAAATAACAATAAGCCTCTTACTTAATCATAAATCCATAGACGAAAACAAAATCCAAACCAAAATCTAAAATCAACAAAAAGTTCATCATAAGCCTAGGCGGTCTAACGGTTTAGCCAACAACCTTACTCAGGAACAAAAGAAAATAAATTGGCTCAAATAATGAATTCATAAAGATAGTAATAAATTCAAACCAACAATATTGATGGTTGGATGAGTAGGTGTTAAAACCAAACGATCTCTGCCCGAACAAGGTGCTTGCTTCTTTATATTATTCTTTTTTCTTGTTACCTTCTTGATGTTGAAACCCCTGTTGGTATTTTCTTTTTATGCGAAGGGTTTTTTTTCCCTGGCTTCTGTCTCAAAGAATAAAAACCTTAATAATATTAATGTTCTTTTTATTCTCTGGATCTTCTAACCGACATGCCATATTGCCATTCCTTTTGTTATTTAATTCTTCTAACTCTCCTTGGACTAGCCCAAATGCTAGTGTTAAACGAGCCCATCTAATGAAATAAATAACAAAGTCCACTTTTTAGAATTTGATCATCTCGTGACCTAAACCATCAATACAAGTATTCAACATTCTCATTTAATAAATATATTTCATACCTTTTATGTTT